>NW_028136363.1:600000-1025752 GCF_964662115.1 Mustela nivalis | reverse complement strand
GACCTGTGAGTCTTCCTGGAGGTAGATGCTCAGGCTGTGTCAGACTGTGCATTTTTTCCAGAGTGGCCTATGAAATTGGGGTGGGCTCAGGGGCCTTGCAGGCTTTTCCTAATCTGGAGGGTTTGTGCAACTGAGACGGCAGAATTTCATCCAGAGATCAGGCCCAGTGATGTAGTGTGGTTCTGTCAGCCCCATCCTTCAGGGAATGTGGTTAAGGGCTCTGGGACCAAAGTCTTCAGACACAAAATTGTGTATCAATTAGGAGGGAGGTGATGGAAGCCCCGATCTGCAGACGCTGAGGGCAGCTCCTCAGGATTTGAAATTCGTGTGGCTGGGAGGCAGGAGCAAAGGCTTTTCTGTCTGGATTGTGTCTAGGATGGCCTTGGAATGGTGGGGTGTCCTCATGTGTCCATGGAATATTCTACCTCTCTGGGGATTCTGCCCAGCACTCAAGAGTTTGGTGTCTCACTGAGAAGGAGAGAGCGTGGTTTACTGTTTCAGTGTTTCCGTCAACACAGGGATTCCAGAGATGGGTTATAGGTCCCTGTGCCTGGATAACCCTACAAAGGCTTAGTATTTGGGCCTAGAGGCTTGACTGCTTGGCTCTGTGGGGCTTTGGTTCAGCTCCCATGGAGACTTGTTGGAAATGGGTCTCAGGGTAAGGGTCACAATGCCTGTTTGTGCCCAGATGCCCATCCTGAGTGGGCATTGGCTCTTGTTCCATGCACCTGGATCCCAATATGAGGGTTGGACCACCATATCAACATTTAATTTTCCTTCTATGAGGAAGGAGGAGTACTCTTTTGTGCTTCAGATTCCCCCATGCACACTAATTTGAGCTATGTTCTGGGACTGGTACGTGAATAACCAGGTTGGTTTGAGATGAAGGACTCAGGTCAAGGCAGGTCACACCTGCCAGATATGGGTCCCGCTATCTAGGTGGCTACCAGGAGGTCGGGGCTCGAGCTGTGTCAGACAGAGCATTAGTTCACAAGGTGGCCTATGATATTGTGGTGCTATAGAGGGCTGTGCTGGTGGAACCTTATATGGAGTTTCACGCAGACCCATAGGGCACCTCTTTTTTCTGGTGGGCAGGCAGAAGGCATTGTGGCTCCCAAATTCCCAATATGGGGGACTTGAAGGCGAGGAGTGTGAGAACAGAAGGCAGAAAACACAATCTATGCTTAATCTCAGTGCCGAGAACATGGCCGTTCCAATGTGCAGTGGTTTTTTCGAGATCTCCAGCATCTGAGTACAGGCGAGGGTCAGATGTCTGCTCATGATAGAGTTTGTATCTATCGTGGCCAACAAATGAAATATCCAGCACCTGAGTAAAGGTGGATTTCAGATGTTTACGCACACTGGAGTTTGTGTCTCTGATGACCGAATGGAGGAGTGGCATCAAGAGGCTGATGCATGTGAGATGCTCCAAACAGCAAGGTTGTTTTTTCTACTGGACAGTTAGAGTCTGGTATGTTTTCTGCAGGGCCCCCCATGTGAAAAGTATGGGTAGCAGAGCCCTTCCACATGGAGGCCTGGAAAGCACACCTCCATTGACCAATGCAGCTGAGGAACATGCAGGTTCTTTACGGTGCTTCTGGGGCGAAGCACCAAGGTCTTGAGTTGACATGGAATCTCTTGAAGATGGGTTACAATGCTGGTTTTTTTTTACCAGGTAGATCTTAGAATGTGTTGGTGGCTAAGGTGCCTGCAAGATTCTCCTACCCTGAGGGTTTAACACAGGTCGAAGAGCACGGTTACCTTCTGGGGACAGGAGATGTAGTGTTTTGTGGCTCAGGGACCACATGCCATATCATAAGTTCCTATTCAAGAACAGGCCTCTGAAGACAGATGCCCGACAACCTAATCTAGGGTTCCAATGAGTCCCAGGGGCATGAGAGGTTCAATCTTCAGACTTAGGAAAGTTGACTTGGGTGTCTGCCAGGATGTAGGTGATCAGGGAGTTTCAGACTGCGCACTTATGTCCAGAGTAACCTCCAATATTGGGGTGGCCACAGGGGTCTTGAATGTTTCAACCAACTCTGGAGGGTTTGGTTAACTGACATGCACAATTTCCATGGGGATGGCAAGCACAGTCCTGTGGTGTGGCTCCAGAGACTCCACCCTGGAGGGCATGTGAGCCATGGTTCTGGGAGGGAAGTCTTCAAACACAAACTCGGGTTAGGTTTAGTGGCTAGGTTATCGCAGGGCAATGTGTAGACCTGGAAGGCTACTCGTCAGGAACAGTAACTGGAATGACCCGAAGGTGGAAGCACAGGCTTTTATATCTGGATTGTGTGTCTAGGGTGACCTCAGAATGTAGCTGTGGCCTCATGGGTCTATGGGAGATTTTTCCTCTAAGGATACTGGCGGCTCCCAATATTTTGATGACTTTTTGAGATGGGAAGACTGCTATTTTCGATCTTACGTGTGCCCCAAAACAGGGATTCCAGAGATGGGCTCTGGGTCTAGGCGCCTGGAAAATCCCACCAAGGGTTGGGATTTGGGCTTATGGGCAGACCAGGCCTGCAATGCAGGATCTTGGTGGTGCAACTGAGAGGGCTTGTTTGGAAGCATGCTCAGGCTGAGCATTACAATGCCTGTTTTTGCCCAGGGTGGCCCTCAGGAGTGGGCGTGGTCCCATTGTCCATTTTCTGGCTTCCACACTGAGGGATGGACACACATTCCAATGGCCAGGTTTCCAGCCATGGGGAAGGAGAAAATATCTATTGTGCTTCATGTTCCCCCATAGGCAGGGATTACAGCAAAGGTCTGGGGACAGATGCCTGAATACCAAGGATGCATAGAGATGACAGATTTGGGCCATGGCCGTTCTCACATGCTGGATATGGGCCCCGCTCTCTGGGTGGCTGACACGAGGTCTGGGCTCAGGCTGTGTCAGACACAGCACTAGTGGCCAGAGAAGTCTATATATTGGGGTTCTCTCCAGGGCCGAGTAAATTGATCCTCATGTAGGGTTTCTGGCGAGACTCACGAAGCACTTCTTTCTGTGGGGCAGGCAGAATGCTGCCTTATGGATCCAGAATTCCCTATCAAGAGGGTTTGGGGACAAATAGGGTGAGAATGCAATTGTAAACACCAGCTATGCTTAAATTGAGTGCCAAGCGGAAGTCAGTTTCAATGTGCAGCAGCTTATACGAGATATCCAGCACCTGAGTAAGGGCAGATGTCAGATATTTGCTCACACTGGAGTTTGTGTCTAGGATGACGACTAATGGAGGGGTGGCTTCAGGAGGCAATGGAGGATTACCCACGCTTAAGATTGTGAGATGCTCCAAACAACAAGGTTTCCTTCTAATGGACAGGAGGAGTCTGTTTTTTTTTCCTCCAGGGTCCCTCAAGTGGAAGTTTGCGTAGCAGATCCCTCCCGCATGGATGACTGGAAAGCACACGTCCAATGACCATTGCAGCTGAGGAACATGACAGGTTCGTTTTGGTGGTTCTGGTGCCAAGTACCAAGGCCTTGAGTTGACTTGGAATCTCTTACAGATGTGTCCCAAAACTGGTTTGTTACAAGGGAGTTCTTAGAATGTATTGGTGGCTATGGGCCACGCTGAGGGTTTGGCACAGGTCGATGTGCACAGTTTCCATCTTGGGAGAGGAGATGTTCTGTTTTGTGGCTCAGGGTACATATGTTGTATCCTGACTTGGTATTCAAGAACAGGCCTCTGAGGATTGATGCTTGCAACCTAATCTAGAGATCCAATGATGTCCTTGGTGCCCATCAGGTTCAATTTTCTTACTAAGGACCATTGATATGGTTGTCTGACTGGATGTAGGTGATCAGGGTGTTTCAGACTGTACATTTGCATCCAGAGCCACTTCCAATATTGGGGTGGGCTCAGGGGCCTTGCAGGTTTCTCCTAACTTGGAGGCTTTGGGGAACTGTGATGGGCACAGTTTCCTTGGGGATGGCAGGCCCAGTCCTGTGGTAAGGCTTCAGAGACCACCTCCTTGAGGATATGAGAGCCATGGTTTTGGGAGGGAAGTCTGCAAACACAAATTTGGGTCAGGGATAGTGGCAAGGTGATCGCAGGTCCAATGCATAGACCTAGAAGGCATCACGTCAGGAACTGTAATTAGGGTGACTGAAAGCTGGTAGCACAGGCTTTTCTATCTGGATTGTGTGTCCAGGATGGGCTCTGAATGTAGACGTGGTCTCATGGTTCAATGGGAGACTTTTCCTCTCTAAGGATCCTGGTGGATCTCCATAGATTGGTGGTTTTTCAGAGAAGAAAAGAGTGCTCTTTTCCATCTTAGGGGTGCTCCAAAACAGGGAAGAATGCTGTTTTCCAACTTAGGCTTATGCCAAAACAGGGATTCCAGAGACGGGCTCTGGGTCTGGGTGCCCGGATATCCCACCAAGTGTTAGGATTTGGGCCTAGGGGCATTTTAGGCCTGCAATGCAGGATCCTAATGGTGTAACAGCGAGGGCTTGTTTGAAAGCATGCTCAGGCTGAGGGTCATCATGCCTCATTGTGCCCAGGGGGGCCCTCAGGAGAGGGCGTAGTCTCATTGGCCATATAGCTGGATACCACTTTGAGGGTTGGACACCCATTGCAACAGCCAGGCTTCCTGCAATGGAAAGAGGAGTTCTCTATTGTGCTTCAGGTTCCCCCATTGGCAGGGTTACAGGAAAGGTCTGTGGAAAGTTGCCTTAATACCAAGGATGTGTACAGATGACAGGCTAAGAATTCCCAGGTAACAAAACAGCATTGTTACCCATGTTCATGACATTCCATGTAGAAATAAGCCCTTAGTACTTCGCCCCAGAGCCACCAGAATGAACTTGCCATGTTCCTAAGCTGCAATGGTCAGTGGAGGTGTGGTTTCCAGGCAACCATATGGGGGTGCTCTGCTACACAAACTTTGCAATTGGCTGGGACCCTTGAGACAAAAAAACAGAATGCCCCTGTCCGGTAGAAGGAAACCTTCTGTTTGGAGCATCTCACAAGCCCAGCGTGGGAAATTCTCCATTTCCTCTTGAAGCCACCACTCCATTTGTCAGTCATCATAGACACAAACTCCAGCATGAGCAAACATCTGACATCCGCCCTTACTCAGGTGATGGATTTCAATTCGATCGCTGCACACTGGAATTGCCTTTAGTTTGACTGAATTAAGCCATAGCTTGGGTTTACAATTCCATCCTCAGCCTACTGGTCCACAAGCCCTATTGTGAGGGAATTCTGGAGCTACAACACAATATTCTGCCTTCCCCATAGAAAGAAAAAGGGCCTGGAGAGTCTGCCCAGAAACTCCATATGATGGTCAATCTTCTCGGTGCTAGACGGAACCCTGATTCATAGGCTGCCCTGGGCACTAGTGCTGTGTCTGACATAGCCGGAGCCAGGACCTAGTGTCAGCCACAGAGAGATCAGGGCCCATATCCAGCATGTGAGACCAGCTATGGCCCAAGTCTGTCTTCTCTTCTATTCTTGGTATTCAGGCATCTGTACCCACACCTTTGCTGAAATCCTTGCCATTGGGGGAACCTGAAGCACAATAGAGAACTCCTCCTTCCCCATCGAAGGTATTCTGACAGTTGGGATAGTTGCTCAACCCTCAAAGTGGAAGGCAGCTCCATGGCCAAGGAGACCATGTGCACTCATGATGGCTTCCCCGGGCACAAGCAGGCATTGTGACCTCAGCCTGAGCATACTTTCAACCAAACGCTCTCAATTGCATCTCTGGGACCCGAATTGCAGGCCTAGTACACACCTAGGCCCAAATCCTAACCCTAGTGGGATTTTACAGGGGCCCAGACACAGAGCCCATCTCTGGAATCCCTATTTTGGGGGACCCTTAAGATGGAAAACAGCACTCTTCCCTTCCCCGAGATAGTCACCAAACTCATGGTAGCCACCAGGATCCTTGAGTGGAAAAATCTGCCATAGACCCATGAGAACACACCTGCATTCCGAGGCCATCCTGGACATACAATCCAGATACATATCATGTGCTATCACCTTTGAGTCATCGGATTTACAGTTCCTGACGAGCTGCCTTCCAGGTCTATGCATTGGGCCTGCAATCACCTTGCCATTAACCTAAACTGAGTTTGTGTTTGCAGACTTCCTTCCTAAAACCATGGCTCACATGACCTCCAGGTTCTGGCATCTGAAGCCACACCACAAGACTGTGCATGAGATCCTCAAGGAAACTGTGCCCATCACTTTTGCCCGATACCTTTAGATTAGGAGAAACCTGCAAGGCCCCTGAGCGCAGCCAAATAATGGAGGCCGCTCTGGGCACAAATGCACAGTCTGAGACACCCTGATCACCTCCATACAGGCAGACACCCAAGTCAATGCTCCTGAGTCAGAAGATTGAACCTGACATGCCCCGAGGACTTCATTGGCACACTAGATTAGGTTTACAGGTATCTGTCGTCAGAGGCCTGCTCTGGAATATCAACTTATGATAAAATATATAGTCCCTGAGCCACAGAACAGAATATGTCCTCCCCAAAAAGGAAGCCATGCTCCTGGAATTGTGTCATACCCTAAGGGTATTTGGATCCTGAATGGCCCCTTAGCAACCAGCACATTCTATGATATTCCTGGTAACAAACCATCATTGTGCCCCATCTTCATGAGACTCCATGTCAACTCAAGGTCTCGATATATTGCCCCTGAGCCACCAGAATGCACCTGCCATGTTCCTCAGCTGCAATGGTCAATGGAGGGGTGATTTCCAGGCATCCCTGTGGCGTTCTCTGCTACAAAACTTTCCACATGGAGAAACCAGAGAAAACAAACCAGACTTCTCCTGTCCGGTAGAAAGAAACTTTGCTATTTGGAGCATCTCACAAGCCCCAGCATGGGAAATCCTCCATGGCCTCTTGACGCCACCCTTCCATTTGTGGGTAATCACAGACACAAACTCCAGTGTGAGCAAACATCTGACATCCACCCTTACTCAGGTGCTGGATATTCGAAACGGCAGCTGCACACTGGAACTGCCTTTTGCTTTTCACTGAACTTAACCATAGCTTTGTATTACTATTCTATCCTCACCACACTGCTCCACAATATCTCTTGATAGGGAATTCTGGAGCCACAACGCAGTATTCTGCCTTCCACATAGAAAGAAGAAGGACCTGTTGAGTCTGCCCAGAAACTGCACATGAGGATCAATCTACTCAGACCACGAGGCAACCCTGATTAATAGATTTCCCTGACCACTAGTGCTGTGTCTGACAGAGTCTAAGCCCCGACCTCGTGTCAGCCACCCAGAGGTGAGGGCCCATATTTAGCATGAAGATCGGCCATGGCCCTGGGCCATCATCTGTACCCATCCTTGGTATCCAGTCATCTGTCCCCCAAACTTTGCTGGAATTCCTGCCAATGGCGAACCTGAAACACAATAGAGAACACCTCCTTCCCCATGGCAGGAATATTGGCTGTTGGGATGGTTGTCCAACAGCGTGGGAGCCAGCTGCATGGCCAAGGAGACCATGCCCACTCCTGAGGGCCGACATGGGCACAGGCAGGCATGGTGATCCTCAGCCTGAGCATGTTTTCAAACAAACACTCTCAGTTGCTCCTCCAGTACCAGCATTGCAGGCCTGGTATGCCCCTAGGCCCAAATCCTAACCCTTGGTGGGATTTTCCAGGTGCCCAGACCCAGAGTCTGTCTCAGAATCCCTGTTTGGGGCACCCTTAAGATGGAAAACAGCACTCTTCCCTTCCCTGAGAAAGGCACCAAACTATTGGGAGCCGCCAGGATCCTTAGAGAGAAAAAATCTCCCATGGACCCATGAAAACAAACCTGCATTCCGAGGCCATCCTGTCCACACAATCCAGAGAGAAAAGTCTTTGCTACCGACTTCGAGTCATCCTATTTACATTTCCTGACGAGCTGACCTCCATGTCTATGCATTGGGCCTATGATCATCTCGACACTAACCCTAACCCCAGTTTGTGTTTGCCGACTTCTCTCCCAATACCATGGCTTACATGCCCACCAAGATGTGGTCCCTCAAGCCACATCACAGGAAAGTTCCTGCCATCCCCAAGAAAACTGTGCCCATCAGGTTGTCCAAACCCTCCAGATTAGGAGAAACCTGCCAGGCCCCTGAACCCACCCCAATATTGGCGGTTGCTCTGGATGCAAACGTGCAGTCTGAAACACCCTGAGCACCTCCATCGAGGTAGAAAGCCAAGTCAATGGTTCTGAGTCAGATGATTGAACCTGACATGCCCCTAGGACTTCACTGGAACCCTAGATTGGGTCTTCAGACATCTGTTCTCAGAGTCCTGTTCTGGAATACCAAGTTATGATACAACATGTGGTCCCTGATTCCCACAACAGAACATCTCCTGTCTCCAGAAGGAAAATGTGCTCTTGGATCTATGTCCAACTTTCAGGGTAGATGGATCCTGCATGACCCATTAGCCCCAGCACCTTCTATGATCTCCCTGGTAACAAACCAGCATTGTGACCCAACTTCCTGAGACTTGATGCCAACTCAAGGTGTTGGTACTTTGCCCAAGAGCCATGAAACGAATCTGCCATGTTCCTCAGGTACAAAGGTCAATGGACGTGTGCTTTCTAGGCATCCAAGAGGTAGTTCTCTGCTACACAAAAATTCCACATAGGGAACCCTAGAGCAAACAAATAAGACTACTCCTGTCAGGTTGAAGGAAACCTTGGTTGTTTGGAGCATCTCACAAGCCCCAGCCTGGGAAGTCCTCCACATTCTCTTGATGCCAACCCTCCATTTGTTAGTCATCATAGACACAAATTCCAGCATGAGCAAACATCTGACATCTGCTCTTACTCAGGTGCTGGATATTCGAATCAGTCACGCACACTGGAAATACCTTTCACTTGACACTGTATTCTTGCATAGTTTGGGTTTACAATTCCATCCTCACCCTACTGGACTGCAAGTCCTCTTGAGAGGGAATTAGGGAGACAAAACGCAACATTCTGCCTTCCCCATAGAAAGAAGAAGGGCCTGGTGAGTCTGCCCAGAAACTCCCCATGAAGATCAATCTACTTGGCCCTCGAGGGAACCCTGATTTATACTTTGCGCTGGCCACTAGCACTGTGTCTGAGAGAGCCTGAGCCCCAACCTCTTGTCAGCCACCCAGAGTGTGGGGCCCTTATCCAGCATGTGGGACTGGCCATGGCCCAGTCATCTCTACCCATCCTTGGTATTCCGGCAACTATCCCAGACCTTTGCTGGAATCCCTACCAGTGGGGGAATCTGAAGCACAATTGAGAACTCCTCCTTCCCCATGGCAGGAAGCCTGGCTGTTGCTATGGGTGCCCAACCCTCAGAATTAGAACCAGGTGCATGGCCAATGAGACAACGCCCAATCATAAGGGCCGCCTGGGCCAAAGCAGGCATTGTGTCCCTCAACCTTAGCATGCATTCAAACAAATGCTCTCAGTTGTTTCTGCAGGGTCCCGCATCGCAGGCCTGGTATGCCCTTAGGACCAAATCCTAACACTTCGTGGGATTTTCCATGCCAACATAACCAGAGCCCGTCTCTGGAATCTCTGTTTTGAAGCACCCCTATGATGGAAAACAGCACTCTTCCCTCCCCTGAGAAAACTATTAGGAGCTGCCAGGATGCGTAGAGAGGAAAAATCTCCCAGGGCTCCATAAGACCACACCTTCATTCCGAGGCCATCCTGGACACACAATCCAGATACAAGAGACTGTGCTACCACCTTCGAATCACCTGGTTTACAGTTCCAGACGAGCTGCCCTACAGACCTATGCATTGGGCCTGTGATCACCTCGCCATTAACCCTACCCCAAGTTTGTGTTTGCAGACTTCTTTCCCAAAACCATGGCTCACATGCCCTCTATGATGGGTCTCTGTAGCCACACCACAGGAAAGATCCTGCTATCCCCAATGAAACTGTGTCAATCACAGTTGCCCAAACCCTCCAGATTAGGAGAGACCTGCAAGTCCCCTGAGCCCAGTCCAATATTGGAGGCCACTCTGGACACAAATGCACAGTGTGCAACACCCTGATCACCTCCATCCAGGAAGACACCCAAGTCAATGGTCCTGAGTCAGAAGATTGGTCCCGGAACCCCACAATAGAATATCTCCTGTCCCCAGATGGAATTCGTGCTCTTCAACTTGTGTCAAGGGTCGGGGTATATGAATTATGCACAGCCCCTTAGCCCCCAGCACATTCTAAGATCTCTCTGGTAACAAACAAACAGCATTGTGATCCATCTTCATGAGATTCCATGTCACTTCAAGTCCTTGGTAATTCGCCCCAGAGCCACCAGAATGAACCTGCCATGTTCCTCACCTGATATGGTCAGTGGAGGTGTGCTTTCCAGGCATCCATGTGGGAGTGCTCTTCTACTTATTCTTTCCACATGTGGGACCCTGGAGCAAACAAACCAGACTGCCACTGACCAGTAGAAGGGAACCCTCTGTTTGGAGCATCTCAGAAGCACCAGCAGGAGAAATCCTCCATGGCCCTTGACACAACCCCTCCATTTGTCAGTCATCATAGACAAAAACTCCAGCATGAGAAAACATCTGAAATCTGCCGTTATTTAGATTCTGCATTTTCTTTTCCACCACTGCACACTAGAACTGCGTTTCACTTGACACTGAATTTATCCATAGCTTGGGTTTAGAATTCCATCCTCAGCCTCCTGGTCTGCAAGCCCTCTAGAGAGGGAATTTGGAGCCACAAGGCAACATTCTCCATTCCCACTAGAAAGAAATAGGGCCTGGTGAATCTTGCCAGAAACTCCACATGAGGTTCAATCTACTTGGCACTCGATGGAACCTTGATTTATAGGCTGTCCTGGGCACTAGTACTAGTACTAGTACTAGTACTAGTACTGTGTCTGACAGAGCCTGAGCCAAGACCTAGTTTCAGGCACCCAGAGATATGAGCCCATATCCAGCATGTGAGATTGGCCAGGGCCAAAGTCCATCATCTCTACCCATCCTTGGTATTCAGGCACCTGTCCTCAGACCTTTTATGTAATCCCTACCAATGGGGTAACCTAAAGCACAATAGAGAACTCCTCCTTCCCCATGGTAGGAATCCTGGCTGTTGATATGAGTGTCCAAACCTCAAAGTGGGAGCTAGCTGCATGGCCAAGGAGACAATGCCCACTAATGAGGGCTGCCCTGGGCACAAGTAGCCATTGTAACCCTCAGCTTGATCAAGCCTTCAAAAAAATGCTCTTAGTTGCACCTCCAGGATCCTGCATTGCAGGCCTGATATGCCCTTAAGCCCAAATCCTAACACATCGTGGGATGTTCCATGTGCACATACCCAGAGCCCGTCACTCGAATCCCTGTTTTGAGGCACCCCTAAGATGGAAAACAGCACTCTTCACTTCCCTGAGAAAGCCACCAAACTAATGGGATCCCCCAGGATCCTTGAGAAGAAGAATCTCCCATGGTCCCATGAGTCCACACCTGTATTCCAAGGCCAGCGTGGATATGCTATCCAGATACAAGAGACTGTGCTACTGGCTTCGAGTCACCTGATTTACAGTTCCTGACGTGCTGCCCTCCAGATCTTTGGATTGGGACTGTGAACACCTCTCCATTAACCTTATCCCGAGTTTGTGTTTGCAGATCTCTCTCTAAAAACCATAGCTCACATGTCCTCCAGGATGGGGCCCCTAGAGTCACACCACAAGACTGTGCTTGCCATCCCCAAGGAAACTGGGCCCATCACAGTTGCCCAAACCCTCCTGATTAGGAGAAACCCGGAATGCTCCTGAGCACATCCCAATATTGGAGGCTGCTCTGGATGCAAATGCACAGTCTGAAACACCCTGATCACCTCCATCCAGGCAGACACCCAAATCAATGGTCCTGAGTCAGATAATTGAACCTGACATGGCCCTAGGACCTCATTGGAAGAGGGATTAACTTTTCAGGCACCTGTCCTCAGAGGCCTCTTCTGGAATACCAACTTATGATACAAATTATGGCCCCTGAGCCCCAGGGTGGGAAATCCTCCATGGCCTCTTGACGCCACCTCTCCATTTGTTGGTCATCGTAGACACAAACTCCAGCCTGAGCAAACATCTGACATCCGCCCATATTCAGGCGCTGATATTGGAATCAGCTGCTGCACACTGGAACTGCCTTTCGCTTTGCAATGAATTTAAGCCTAGCTTCAGACTACAATTTCATCCTCACCCTACTGGTCTGCCATATCTCTTGATAGGGAATTCTGGAGCCACAACGCAACATTCTGCCTTCTTCATAGATAGAAGGACCTGGTGAGTCTGCCCATAAACTGCACATGAAGATCAATATACTCAGCCCAGGAGGGAACCCCTATTTATAGTTTGCCCTAGCCACTAGTGCTGTGTCTGACAGCGCCTGAGCCCCTACCTCGTGTCAGCAACCCAGAGGGTGGGGCCCACATTAACCATGTGAGACCGGCCATGGCCCAGGGCTGTCATTACTACCCATCCTTGGTATTCAGGCATCTGTCCCCTAGATCTTAGCTGGAATCCCTACCAATGGGGGGACCTGAAGCACAATAGAGAATTCATCCTTCGCCATGGCAGGAATCCTGGCTTTTGGATGGGTGTCCAACCCTAGGAATGGGAACTGGCTGCATGCCTGAGTAGACATCGCCCAATCCTGATGGCCTCCGGGGCACAAGCAGGCATTGGGACCCTCAGCTTGACCATACTTTCAAATAAACGCTCTCAGTTGCACCTCCAGGATCCCGCATTGCATGCCTGGTATGGCCCTAGGCCTAAATATTAACCCTTGGTGGGATTTTCCAAGCACTTAGACCCAGAGCTCATCTCTGGAATGCCTGTTTTGGGGCACGCTTAAGCTGGAAAACAGTACTCATCCCTTCCCGGAGAAATCCAACAAACTATTGAGAACCGCCAGGATCCTTGAGAGGAGAAATCTCCCATGGACCCTTGAGACAACACCTGCAATAAAGGCCATTCTGGAAATTAAATCCAGATACAATTACCTGTGCTACCACCTTTGAGTTACGTGATTTACAGTTCCAGACTTGCTGCCCTCCTGGTCTATGGATTGGGACTATGATCACCTTGCCACTAACCCTAACCTAAGTTTGTGTTTGCAGACTTCTCTCTCAAAATCATGGCGCACATGTCCTCCAGGATGGGGTCTCTGGAGTCACACCACAGGACAGTTCCTGCAATCCCCAAGGAAACTGCCCATCACAGTTGTCCAAAAACCCCATATAAGGAGAAACCTGCAAGGAACCTGAGCCAACCCTAGTATTGGATGCCACTCTGGACACAAATGCACAGTCTGAAACACCCTCATCACCTGCATCCAGTCAGACACCAGAGTCAATGATCCTGAGTCAGAAGATTGAATGACATTCCCCTAGGGCCTCATTCAAACCCTTTATTAGGTTTTCAGGCTTCTGTCCTCAGAGACCTGTTCTGGATTACCAATTTATGATACAACATATGGCCGCTGAGCCCCACAACAGAATATCTCCTGCCCCCAGAAGCAATCCAGGCTCTTGGGCCTGTGTCAAATCCTCAGGCTAGATGAATCCTGCATGGCCCATTAACCACCAGCACATTCTAAGATCTCCCTGGTAACAAACCAACATTTTGACCCATCTTCATGAGGTTCCATGTCCAATCCAGTCTTTATTTCTTCGCCTCAAAGCCACCAGATGCCATGTTCCTTCGCTGTCATGGTCAATGAAGGTGTGCTTTCCAGTCACCCATGTGGGAGATCTATGTTATCCGATCTTTCGACATGGGGAACCATGGAGGAAACAAATCAGACTGCCCCTGTCTGGTAGAAGGAAACCTTGCTGTTTGGAGCATCTCAAAAACACCAGATTGGGAAATCCTCCATAACCTCTTGACGCCACCCCTCCATTTTTGTGTCATCATAGACACAAACTCCAGCATGAGCAAATATCTGACATCCACCCTCACTCAAGTGCTGAATATTGGATTCAAACATTGCACACTGGAAATTTCTTTCGCTTGATACAGAATGTAACCATAGCTTAGGTTTACAATTCCATCCTCAGCCTCCTGGTCCACAAGCCCTCTTGATAGTGAATTCTAGAGCCACAAAACAGCATTCTGCCTTCCCCTTACAAACAAGAAGGGCCTGGTGAGTCTGCCCAGAAACCATACATGAGGATCAATCTGCTCGGCACTCGAGGGAACCCCAATTTATAGGCTGCCCTGGGCACTAGTGCTGTGTCTGACAGAGCCTGAGCCAAGACCTAGTGTCAGCCACCCAGTGATCGGGGCCCATATCCACGATTTGATACTGGCCATGGCCCATGTCCATCATCTTTACCCATCCTTGGTATTCAGGCCTCTGTACCCAGACCTTTGCTGGAATCCCCGCTAATGGGGGAACCTGACGCACTATAGAGAACTCCTCTTTCCCCATGGCAGGATTCTGGCTGTTGGGATGGTTTTCCAACCCTCAAAGTGGGAGCCAGCTGCATGGCCAATGTGACCACGCCCACTCATGAGGGCCACCTGGGCATAAGCAAGTATTGTGACCCTCAGCCTGAGAATGATTTCAAACAAGACCTCTCAGTTGCACCTCCAGGATCCTGCATGCAGGCCTGGTAAGCCACTAGGCCCAAATCCTAACACTTGGTGGGATTTTCCAGGGGACCAAACCCAGAGTCCGTCTCTGGAATCCATATTTTGGGGCACCCCTAACATGAAAAACAGCACTCTTCCCTTCCCCGAAAAAGCCACCAACTATTGGGAGCCACCAGGATCCTTAGAGAGGAAAAATCTCCCATGGACCCATGAGGCCACAACTGCATTCTGAGGCCATCCTGCACACAATACAGAGAAAAAAGCCTGTGATTCTGCCTTTGAGTCACCCGATTAACAGTTCCTGAAGAGCTGCCATCCATGTCTATGCATTGGGCCTGTGATAACCTTGCCACTAACCCTAACCCAAGTTTGTGTTTTCAGACTTCCCTCCCAAAACCGTGGCTCACATGCCCTCTAGTTTGTGATAACTGGAGCCACACCACGGGATTGTACCTGTCTTCCCAAAGGAAACTGTGATTGTCACTATTAAACAAACCCTCTAGATTAGGAGAACCCTGCAAGTTCCCTAAGCCCAGCCCAATATTGGAGGCCACTCTGGACGCAAATGCACAGTCTGACACACCATATCACCTACATCCAGGCTGATATCCAAGTCAATGGTCCTCAGACAGAAGATTGAACCTGACATGCTCCTAGGATTCACTGGAACACTAGAATAGGTTTTCAGGTATCTGTACTCAGAAGGCTGTTCTGAATATCAATGTATGATACAATATGGTCACTGAGCCACACAAAAGAACATCTCCTGTCCTTAGAAGAAAGCTGTGCTCTGGACCTGTGTCAAACACTCTGGGTAGATGAATCCTTCAAGGCCCCCTGGCAACCAGCACATTCTATGATCTCCCTGACAACATACCAGCATTGTGACCCATCTTCATGAGACTCCATGACAACTCCAGCCCTTGGTACTTCGGCCCAGAGCCACCAGAATGAAACTGCCATGTTCCTCTGCTGCCATGGTCAATGTAGGTGTACTTTCCAGGCATCCAGCGGGAGTGCTCTGATACCAACTTTCCACATGGGGAACCCTGGAGGAAACAAACCAGACTCCCCTGTACGGTAAAAGGAATCTTTTCTGTATGGAGTATCTCAAGCCTGAGGGTGGGTAATCCTCCATGGCCTCTTGAGGCCACCCATCCATTTGTTGGTCATCATAGACACTAACTCCAGCGTGAGCAATCAACTGACATCTGCACTTACTCAAGTGCTGGATATTTGAATCAGCTGCTACACACTGGAATTGCCTTATGCTTGGCACTGAATTTAAAAGTAGCTTGGCGGGACGCCTGGGTGGCTCAGTTGGTTAAACAGCTGCCTTCGGCTCAGGTCATGATCCCAGCGTCCTGGGATCGAGTCCCACATCAGGCTCCTTGCTCCGCAGGGAGCCTGCTTCTCCGTCTGACTCTGCCTTCCACTCTGTCTGCCTGTGCTTGCTCTCGCTTGCTCTCTGACAAATAAATAAAATCTTGAAAAAAAAAAAAGTAGCTTGGGTTTGCAATTCCATCCTCACCCTGGTGTTCAGTAAGCTCTCTTGATAGGGAATTCTGAAGCCACAACACAGCATTCTGCCTTCCCCATAGCAAGAAAAAACAGCCTGGAGAGACTGCCCAGAAACCCTACATGAGGATAAATCTACTCGACCCTCGAGTGAACCCCATTTATAGGTTTACCTGGCCACTAGCGCTGAGTCTGACAGAACCTCGTCTCTGACCTCGTGTCAGGACCCAGAGACTGGGCTCCAACTCCAGAATGTGAGACCAGCCATGTCCCAGGGCTGTCATCTCTACCCATTCTTGATTCAGGCATCTGTCCCCAGACATTTGCTGAAATCCCTGCCAATGGGGGAACCAGAAGCACAATAGGGAAATCCTCCTTCCCCATGGCAGGAATGATGGCTCTTGGGATGGGTTTCCAGACCTCAGAGTGGTAGCCAGCTGAATGGCCAATGATAACCCGCCCACTCATGAGGGCCGCCCTGGACACAAGCAGGCATTGTGACCCCCAACATGAGCATGCTTTCAAACAAACACTCTCAGTTGCATTCCAGAATCCAAATTTGCAGGCCTGATATGCCCCTAAGCACAAATCCTAACACCTGGTGGGATTTTTCAGGGGCCCAGAAACACAGCCTGTCTCTGGAATCCCTGTTTTGGGACACCCCTAAGATGGAAAATAGCACTCTCCCCTTCGCCAAGAAAGCCACCATAGTATAGGGAGCCGCTAGGATCCTTCAGAGGAAAAATCTCCCATGGATCCATGAGACCACACCTGTATTCCGAGGCCATCCTGGACACAAAAGCCAGATACACAAGCCTGTGCTACCACCTTCAAGGCAACGAATTTATAGTTCCAGACGAGCTGCCCTCCAGGTCTGTGCATTGGGCCTGCGATCACCTCACCGCTAACCTTAACCCGAGTTTGTGCTTACAGACTTCTATCCCGAAACCATGGCTCATATTTCCTCCAGGATGGGGTCTCTGGAGCCACACCAAAGGACTGTGCCTGCCATCCCCAAGGAAAATGTGTCCGTCACATTTGCCTAAAACTTCGAGATAAGGAGAAACCTGCAAGGCCCCTGAGCCCACCCCAATACTGGAGGCCCCTCTGGACACAAATGTGCAGTCTGAAATACGCTGATCACCTGAATCCAGGCAGATACCCAAGTCAGTGTTTCTCAGTCAGAAGATTGAACCTGACATGCTCCTATGACCTCATTGTAACCCCTGATTAGGTTTTCAGGCATCTGTAATCAGAGACCTGTTCTGGAGTACCAACTTAAGATACAACATATGGTCCCTGATCCCCACAACAGAACATCTCCTTTCTCTAGATGGAAGCCGTGCTCTTGGAACTGTGTCAAACCCTCAGGGTAGATGAATCCTACTTGGCCCGTAGCCACCAGCAGATTCTAAGATCTCACTGGTAACAAGCCAGCATTGTGAGCCATCTTCATGAGATTCCATGTCAACTACAGGCCTTGGTACTTCACCCCAGAGCCTTCAGAAAGAACCTGTCATGTTCCTCAGCTGCAATGTTCAGTGGAAGTGTGCTTTCCAGGCATCCATGTGGGAGTGCTCTGCTACCCAAACTTTCCACATGGGGGACTCTAGAGCAAACAAATCTGACTGCCCTGTCCTGTAGAAGGAAACCTGGCTGTTTGGAGCATCTCACAAGCTCAAGTGTGGGAAATCCTCTATGACCTCTTTTCAACTCCTATCCATTTGTCGGTCATTATAGACACAAACTCCAGCTTGAGCAAACATCTGACGTCTGCGCTTACTCAGGTGCTGGATATTCGAATCAGCCGCTGCACACTGGAAATGCCATTCGCTTGTCACTGAATTTATTCATAGCTTGGGTTTACAATTCCATCCTCACCCTACTGGTCCACAAGCCCTCATGATAGGGAATTCTGCAGCCACAACACAGCATTCTGCCTTCCCAATAGAAAGAAGAAGGGCCTGGTGAGTCTGCCCAGAAACTCCACATTATGATCAATCTAATTGTCCCTTGAGGGAACCCTGAATTATAGACAGCCCTGGCCCCTAGTGTTGTGTCTGACAGAGCCTAAGCCCCGACCTCGTGTCAGCCACCTAGAAGGTGGGGCCCATATCCCGCATGTTAGACTGGCCACGGAACAGAGCCGTCATCTTTACCCATCCTTGGTATTCAGGCATGTGTCCCCAGACCTTTCCTGGAATCCCTACCAATGAGGGAACCTGAATCACAATAGAGAAATCCTCATTCCCCATGGCAGGATTCCTGTAAGTTCGGAAGGGTGTCCAACACTCAGAGTGTTAGCCTACTGAATGGCCATTGAGACCACCCCCATTCCTGAGGGCCACCCTATGCAAAAGCTTGCATAGTGACCCTCAACCTGAGCATGCTTTCAAACAAACGCTCTCAGTTGTATCTCCAGGACTTGCATTGGAGGCCTGGTAAGCCCCTATGCCCAAATCATAACCCTTGGTGGGTATTTCCAGGTGCCCAGAGCCAGAGCACTTCTCTGCAATCCCTGTTATGGGACACCCTTAATATGGAAAACAGAACTCTTTCCTCTCTGAGAAAGCCACCACATTATAAGGAGCCGCCAGGATACTTGAGAGGAAATATCACCCATGGACACCTGAGACCACACCTGCATTCTTAGTCCATCGTGGATACACAATCCAGATAAAAAAGCCTGTGCTACCTCCTTTGAGGCATGCGATTTACATTTCACACGGAGCTTCCCTCCAGGAGTATGCATTGGGCCTACAATCACTTCGCCACTAAACCTAACCCGCATTTGTGTTTGCAGACTTCCCTCCCAAAACCATGGCTCTCATGCTCTCCAGCATGGGGTCTTTGGAGCCACACCACAGGACTGTGCCCACCATTGCCAAGGAAACTGTGCCCATCAAATTGCCATATCTTTCCAGATTAGGAGAAACCTGCAAGGCCCCTGAGCCCACCCCAATACTGGTTGCCACTCTGTACACAAATGCACAGTCTGGAACACCCTGATCACCTACATCTAGGCAGACTTTGAAGTCAATGATACTGAGTCAGAGGATTGAACCTGACATTCCGTTAGGATTTTATTGGAACCCTAGATTAAATTTTCAGGCATCTATCCTCAGAGGCCTGTTCTGCAATACCAAATTATGATACATTTGGTCCGTTAGCCCCACATCAGAACATCTCTGGTCCGAGAAGGAAACCGTGCCCTTTGACCAGTGTCAAACCCTCAGGGTAGATGAATCCTACATGGTCCCTTAGCCACCAGCACACTCTAAGGTCTCCATGGTAACAAACCTGCATTATGACCCATCTTCATGAGACTTCATGTCAACTCCAGGCCTTGGTAATTCGCCCAAGAGCCACCAGAACGAATTGGCCATGTTTCTCAGCTGCAATTTTTATGGAGGTGTGCTTTTCAGGCATCCACGTGGGAGTGCTCTGCTACCCAAACTTTCCACATGGGGGACCCTGGAGCAAATAAACCAGTCTCCCCCTGTGTGGTAGAAGGAAACTTTGCTGTTTGAAGCATCTCACAAGCCCCAGCATGTGAAATCCTCCATGGCCTCTTGACGCCACCTCTCCATTCATCGGTCATCATAGACATAAACTCCAGCATGAGGAAATGTCTGACTTTCACCTTTACTCAGGTGCTGGATATCTGGAATCAGACACTGCACAATGGAACTGCCTTTTGCTTGGCACTGAATTGAACCTTAGCTTGAGTTTACAATTCCATCCTCACCCTACTGGTCCCCAAGCCCGCTTGATAGGGAATTCTGGGGCCACAACGCAGCTTTTTGCCTTCCCCTTAGAAAGAAGAAGGGCATGGTGATTCTGCCCAGAAACTCTGCATGAGGATCAATCTGCTCAGCCCTTGAGGGATCCCTGATTCATACTCAGCCCTGACCACTAGTTCTGTTTCTGACAGAGCCTGAGTGCTCAATTCATGTCAGCTACTCAGAGAGTCAGGCATGTGAGACTGGCCATGTCTCAGGTCCCTCATCTCTACCCATCCTTGGTATTCAGGCATCTGTCCCCAGACATTTGCTAGAATACCTGCTAATGGGGGAACCTGAGGCACAATAGAGAATTCTTCCTTTTCCATGGCAGGAATCCTGGTAGTTGGGATGGGTGTCCTACATTAAAGTGGTAGCCAGCTGCATGGCCAAGGAGACAACTCCCACTCATAAGGGCTGCCCTAATCACATCAGGCATTGTGACACTCAGACTAGCATGCTTTCAAACAAACGCTCTCAGTTGTACCTCCAAGTCACACATTGTAGGCCTGGTACTCCCCTAGGCCCAAATCCTAATCCTGGTGGGATTTTCCAAGCACCCAGACTCACAGCCCTTCTCTGGAATCCCTTTTTGGGGAACATCTAAGATTGAAAACAGCACTCTTCCATTCAAACGAGAAAGCCACCATACTATTGGGAGCTTCCAGGATCCGTAGAGAGGAAAATACTCTCATGGAAACATTAGAACACACCTGCATTCCAAGGCTATCATGGACACACAATCCAGATACAAAAGCCAGTGCTAGTGCCTTCGAGGTACGTGATTTACAGTTCCTGACGATCTGCCCTCCAGGTCTATGCATTGGGCCTACGATCACCTCGCAACTCAACCTAATCCGAGTTTGTGATTGCAGACTTCTCTCCCAAAACCATGGCTTACATGCCCTCCACGATGGAGTCTCTGGAGCCACACCACAGGACTGTGCCTGCCACCCCCAAGGAAACCGTGCCCACAAATTTGCCTAAACCTTCAAGATTAGGAGAAACCTGCAAGGCCCCAGAGCCCACCCCAATATTGGAGGCCACTCTGTACACAAAGGCACAGTCAGAAACATTCTGGTTGCCTACATATAGGCAGACACCGAAGTCAATGTTCCTGAGTCTGATGATTCAACCTGAAATTCCCCTTGGACTTCATTGGAACCCTAGATGAAGTTTTTAGGCATCTGTCCTCAGAGGCCTGTTCTGGAATACCAACTTATGATACAACATTTGGTCCGTGAGCCCCACAACAGAACATCTCCGATACCCAGAAAGAAACCATGTTCTTCGACCGGTGTCAAACCATCAGGATAGACTAATCATACATGGCCCCTTAGCCACCAGCACATAGTAAGATTTCCGTGGTAACAAAACTGCATTGTGACCCAACTTTATTAGAATCCAGGCCTTGGTACTTTGCCCTAGAGCAACCAGAAAGAACCTGCCATGTTCCTTAGGTGCAATGGTCAATGTAGGTGTGCTTTCCAGTATCCACGTGCGAGTACTATGCTACCCAAACTTTGCACATGGGGGAACCTGGTGTAAACAAACCAGACCTCCCCTGTCCAGTAGAAGGAAACCTTATGTTTGGATCAACTCACAGGCCTCAGCGTGTAAACTGCTCCATGGCCTCTTGATGCCACCACTCCATTGGTCGGTCATCATAGACACAAACTCCAGTCTAAGCAAACATCTGACATGCACCCTTATCCCGGTGCTGGATGTCTTGAATAAACCACTGCACATTGGAACTGCCTTCCACTTGGCACTGAATTGAACCATAGCTTGTGTTTACAATTCCATCCTCACCTGACTGGTCCCTAAGCCCTTTTGATAGGGAAATCTGGGGCCACAACGCAGCATTCTGCCTTCCCCATCGAATGAAGAAATGCCTGGTGAGTCTGCCCTGAAAACCCATATGAGGATCAATCAGGTCGGCCCTTGAGTCAACACCGATTTATAGGCTGCCATGGCCACTAGTGCCGTGTCTGACAGAGCCTGAGCTCGACTGAGTTTCAGCCACTAAAGAGAAGGCCCCATATCTAGCATTTGGGATTGCCATGGCCAAAGTATGTCATCTCTACCCATCCTTCATATTCAGGCACCTGTCCCCAGACCTTGGCAGGGATCCCTGCCAATTAGGGAACTTGAAGCACAATAGAGAACTCTTCTTTCCCCATGGCAATAATCCTGGCTTTTGGGATGGGTGTTCTACCCTCAAAGGGGGAGCCAGTTACAACATCAATGACACCACACACACTCCTGAGGACTACCCTTGGCACAAACAGGCATTGTGACCCTCACCCTGAGCATGCTTTCAAAAAATCCCTCTCAGATTCACCACAATGATCCCTCATTTCAGGCCTGGTATGCCTGTAGGTTCAAATCATAAAACTTGGTGGGATTTTCGAGGTGCCCAGACCCAGAGACCATCTCTGGAATTTTTGTTTTGGTGCACCCTTCAGATGGAAAACAGCACTCATCCCTTCCCCAAAAATGTCACCAAATTATGAGGAGCCACCAGGATCCATAGAGAGGCAATGTCTCCCATGGACCCATGAGAACACACCTGCATTCCGAGGCCATCCTGGACACACAATCCGGAGAGAAAAGCCTGTGCTACTGCCTTCCATTCACCCTAATTACAGTTCCAGATGAGCTGCTCTCAAGGTATATGCATTGGGCCTGTGATCACCTCGCCACTCACCCTAATTCGAATTTGTGTTTGCAGACTTATCTACCAAAACCATGGCACACATGCCCTCCAGGATGGGGTCTCTGGATCCACACTGCAGGACTGTCCCTGCCATCCACAAGGAAACTGTTTCCATCACAGTTGCCCAAACTGTCTAGATTAGGAGAAACCTACAAGGCCTCTGGGCCTACCCCAATTTCGGCGGCCGCTCTGAACACAAATGCACAGTCTGAAATACCCTGATCTCCTACATCCAGGAACACAGCCAAGTCAATGGTCCTGAGTCAGAATAATGAACCTAACATGCCCCTAGGACGTCATTGGAACCATTGATTCGGTTTTCAGACATGTGTCCTCAGAGGCCTGTTCTAGAATGCGAACTTATGATACAACATGTGGTGGCTGGGCCACACAACAGAACATCTCCTGTCCCCAGAAGGAAACCGTGCCCTACAATCTGTGCAAAATCCCAGAGTAGTAGATTCCTGCACAACTACTAAGCCACCAGCACATTCTAAGATCTACCTGGTAACAAACCAGCTGTGTGGCCCATCTGCAAGAGATTCCATGTCAAATCAAGGACTTGGTACTTTGCTACAGAGACACCAGAATAAAGCTGCCATGTTCTTCAGTTGCAATGGTCAATGAAGTTGAACATTCCAGGCATCCATGCGGTAGAGCTCTGCTACCCAAACTTTCCACATGGGGGACCCTGGAGCAAATAAACCACACTCCACCTGTCCAGTAGAATGAAACCTTGCTATTTGGAGCAGCTCATGAGTCTCAACGTGAAAATCCCTACATGGCTTCTTGACGCCACCCCTCCATTTGTCAGTCATCATAGACACAAACTCCAGTGTGAGCAAATATCCGACGTCCTCCCTTACTAAGGTGCTGGATATCTCGAAAAAGCTGCTGGACACAGGAACTGCCTTCCGCTTGGCAGTGAATTGAACTGTAGCTTGTGTTTACAATTCCTTCCTCACCCGACTGGTCCCCAAGCCTTCTTGATAGCGAATTATGGACACACAACACAGCATTCTGCCTTCCCGATAGAAACAAGTGCCTGGTGAGTCTGGCCAGAAACCCCACATGAGGATCAATCTGCTCGGCCCTATATCGGAGGGACCCTGATTTATAGGTTGCCCTGGCCACTAGTGCTGTGTCTGACAGAGCCTGAGCCCAGACCTAGTGTCAGTCACCAGAGTTTGAGCCCCACATCTAGTATTTGGGAATGCCATGGCTCAAGTATTTCATCTCTACCCATCCTTGGTATTCAGGCACCTGTCCCCAGACCTTTGCTGGAATCCCTGATAATGGGGCATCCTGAAGCACAATAGAGAACTCCTCCTTCTTCATATCAGGAAACTTGGCTGTTAGGATGGGTGTTCAACCCTGAAAGGGGGAGTCATTTACAAGTCCAGTGAGACCACACAAACGCCTCAGGGATGCCCTGGAGGCAAACAGGCCTTGTGACCCTCAGCCTGAGCATGCTTTCAAACAATCCTTCTCTGTTGCACCACCATGAACCCGCATTGCAGGCCTAATATGCCTTAAGCCCAAATCCTAGCACTTGTTGTGATGTCCCAGATGCCATGAACCAGAGCCCGTCTCTGGAATCCCTGTTTTGGGGCACCCATAAGGTGGAAAACATCACTCTCCCCTTCCCCGAAAAAGCCACCAAACTATGGAGAGCCACCAGGATCCATAGAGAGGAAAAGACTCCCATGGACCCATGAGACCACACCTGCATTCCAAGGCCATCCTGGACACACAATCCAGAGAGAAAAGCCTGTGCTACTGCCTTCCAGTCTCCCTAATTATAGTTCATGACGAGCTTCCCTAAAGGTCTACACATTGGGCCTGTGATCACCTCGCCACTCACCCTAATTTGTATTTGTGTTTGCAGACTTCTCTCCCAAAACCATGGCTCACATGCCCACCAGAATGTGATCTCTGGAGCCACACCACAGAACTCTGGCTGCCAACCCCAAGGACACTGTGCATATCAGATTTGCCCAAACCTTCCAGATTAGGAGAAACCTGTGTGGCCCCTGAGCCCACACCAATATTGCCGGCCACTCGGGATGGAAATGCGCAGTCTGAAACACCCTTATCACCTACATCCAGGGAAATAGCCAAGTCAATGATCGTGAGATAGACCATTGAACCTAAAATGCCAGTAGGCTATAAATGGAACCCCATTAGGTTTTTAGGCATCTGTCCTCAGGGGCCTGTTCTGAAATACCAATCTATGACACATCATATGGTCTCTGAGCCACACGACAGAACATTCCCTGTCCCCAGAAGAATACCATGCTCTTGGACCTGTGCCAAACCCTCAGGGTAGGAGAATCCTGCATGGCACCTTAGCAACCAGCACATTCTAAGTTCTCCCTGGTAACAAACAAGCATTGTGACCCATCTGCAAGAGATCCCATGTCAACTCAAGGCCTTGGCACTTTGTCCCAGAGCCACCAGAACGAATCTGCCATGTTCCTCAGCTGCAATTGTCAATGGAGGTGTGCTTTCCTGGCATCCATGCCGGAGAGCTCTTCTTCACAAACTTTCCACATGGGGAAACCTAGAGTAAACAAACCAGACTTCACCTACACTGTACAAAGAAATGTTACTTTTTGCAGCAGTTCACAGGCCTCAGCATGTGAACTCCTCCATGGCCTCTTTATACCACCCCTCCACTTGTCGGTCATCATAGACAAAAACTCTAGTGTGAGCAAGCATCTGACATCCACCCTTATTCCAGTGCTGGATATCTCGAGTAAACTGCTACAAATTGGAACTGCCTTCTGCTTGGCACTGATTTGAACCATAGCTTTTGTTTACAATTCCACCCAAAACTGACTGGTTCCCAAGCTCTCGTGATTGGGAAACCTGGAGCCACAACACAGCATTCTGCCTTCCCTATTCAATGAACAAATGCCTGGGAATCTTCCCAAGAAACTCCACATGAGGATCAATGTGCTCCGCCCTCGAATCTACTCTGATATAAAGGCTGCCATGGCCACTAGCGCTGTGTCTGACAGAGCCTGAGCCCCGACCGAGTTTTAGGCCTCATATCTAGCATTTGGGATTGCTATGGCCCAAGTACGTCATCTCCACCCATCCTTGGTATTCAGGCACCTATCTCGAGACCTTGCTGGAAACCCTGCCAATGGGGCAACCTGAAGCACAGAGGAACCTGACGGAAGAGAACTCATCCTTCCTCATGGCAGGACATTTGGCTGTTGGGTTGGGTGTCCAACTCTCTAAGAGGGAGCCAGATATATGACCAATGAGACCACTCCCACTCCTGAGGGCCGCCATGGGAGCAAACAGGCATTGTGAGACTCAGCCTGAGCAAGCTTTCAAACAATCCCTCTCAGTTGCACCATCATGATCCCGCATTGCAGGCCTCATACACCCCTAGGTGCAAATCCTAACCCTTGGTGGGAAGTCCCAGATGCCCAGAAAAAGAGCCTGTATCTGGAATCCCTGTTTTGGGGCACCCATAAGATGGAAAACAACACTCTTCCCTTCCCCAAAAAAGCCACCAAACTATGAGCTGCACAGATCCATAGAGAGGAAAAGTTTCCCATGGACCCATGAGACTATACCTGCATTCCAAGGCCATCCTGGACACACAATATAGAGAGAAAAGCCTGTGCTACTGCCTTCCAGTCACCCTAATTACTCCTGACAAGCTGCACTCCAGGTCTACTCATTGGGCCTGTGATCACCTTTCCACTAACCATAACCCACATTTGTGTTTGCAGACTTCTCTCCCAAAACCATGGCTCATATGCCCTCCAGGACAGGGTCTCTGTATCCACAACACATGACTGGGCCTGCCATCCCCAAGGAAACTGTGCCCGTCAAACCTGCCCAAACCTTCCAGTTTAGGAGAAACACGCAAGAGCCCTGAGCCCGACCCAATATTGTCGGCAGCACTGGACACAAATGCCAGTCTGAAACGCCCTGATCACCTACATCCAAGCAGACAGCCATTTCAATGTTCCTGGGTCAGAAGATTGTACCTGACATGCTCCTAGGACATCATTGGAACACTAGATTAGGTTTTCAGGCATCTCTCCTCAGGGTCCTGTTCTGAAATACCAACTTAGGATACAACATGTGGTCCCTGAGCCACACAATAGAATATCTCCTGTCCCCAGTAGGAAACCATGCCCTTCGACCTGTGCCAAACCCTCAAGATTGGAGAATCCTGCACAGCACCTTAGACACCAGCACAAACTCTAGTTTGTGCGTTGACCCATACCACACGCTTTCCATCTGCTGGACAGTCAAGTCCTGTTGAATGGCTCCAGGATGTCCCATACGGAAAGACTGGAGAGCAGGATTCGAAGGATGGATGCCTGTACAGCATACCTCACATTCCCATTGGCTCTTTGTGACAAGACATGTTTGAACTACTGGCTCTGGGGCGAGCTAACTAGGGTGCTGAATTGAAATGGACTCTCCTGCGGATGGGTCATATTGTGGGTTTGTGTGCATGGAGTCCTTGGAATATTTTGGCAGCTCAAGGGCCATGAAGTATTCGCCTAACCGAAGGGTGTAATATTGCTCCAATTAAAAAGAGATCCCTATGTGGAGATGAGACAGGTTCTCTTTGGTGCCTCAGAAAAGCCCCAGATACTGGTCTTCAAACCAGTTCTCTGAGTAGAGACACCTGGAAACCAAAGCTAGGGTTCAGATTAGAGCCTAGATGCCTGTCCGTTTCAATCTTCTGTCTCTGGGGACACTGTCTGAGTATCTAAGTGGAGATAGTTGCTCAGCTGGTGTCAGAGTGCCCCTCTTAGTCCATGGCCGAGGCATGGCCTTGGAGACCTTATTGGATTCTCCTAATCTCTAGGGTTGTGGCCAATGGATTGGGTACAGTTTTCTTGAAGAGGACTGGCACAGTCCTTCAGTGTGTCTCCATAGGCCCTAGCCTGGAGGGTGTGTGGGTCCGGGCTGTGGGCACAGAAGTCTGAAAACACAAACTCGGCTTGGGTGTGGAGCCGAGAGCATGGCAGGATGGACCCACAGACCGTGAGAGGAGATCCTCAGCTTATGAAAGAAGGGCAAATGGGAGGCAGTCACGCAAGCTTTTGTCTTTGGATGTTTTGTCTCCCATAGCCGTGGAATGTAGGGGTGACCTCAGGGGCTATGGAAGAGTCTCCCTCTCTGAGGAGTTGGTCCAGCTCTTAAGATTTTGGGGACATTTTGTGGGAAGGGTGGAGTCCTGCTGTCTGGCTCAGGTGTTCTTCCAGGAGAGGGACTCCAGATCACAGTCCTGGGTTCGAGCAAATGGAATACTCGAGCTCTTGTGAAGATTGGGATCATAGGGGCTTGGCAAGCCCCATATGCGGGCTCTTGGTCGAGGCCCTGAGAGACCTTACTTCGACATGGGGCCCATGCTGATGGTCCCAATGCGAGTTTGTACCCAAGGAGGCACTCAAGTTTAGGCTTGGCCTCAGGGGCCATGAAGGTTTCTCCTACACTGAAGGTATGACTCCATGCCAACAGCAAGTTTTCCAGCCATGGGGAAGGAGAAGATCTGATTTGTGCTTCAGTTACCCACGTTTGCCAGGATTTGATATAATATCTAGGGTCAGATGTCTGAAAACCCAGGTTGGGAAGAGATGACGGCATAAGGCCATGGCTTGTCTGATGTGCTTAGTGTGCAGCCAGCTGTTTCCTTGTCTGTCGGGACGTCAGGCTGTGTCAGACAGAGCATTACTGACCAGGGTAGCCTTTCCAGTTAGGGTGCGGTCGAGGCCAGAGCAGGTTGGTTCTCATTTGTGGTTTCTGGAGAGCCCCATAGGGCAACGTTTTTCTTCTGGTGGGCAGGCAGAAAACTGTGTTGTGGTTCTGGAATTCCCAGTCTGGAGGGCTTGTTTGCCAGGAGTGTGAAGAGGGAAGTCTGAAAACACAAGCTAGCGTTAGGTTTGGGGCCGAGGGCATGGCAGGCCCACTCTGCAGAGACTGAATCAAGATCTCCTGCATCTGAGGTCAGGGCGAGTATCAGACGTTGCCTCAGGTTGGAGTTTGTGTCCATTATGGCCCCTTCCTGAAGGGGGTGGGGGCGTCATGAGGCCAGGGAGGTTTCCCAACGCTGGGAGTTATGAGCTGCCCCAAACATCAAGGTTTCCTCTGTAGGACAGTCGAGTACTATGAGATGGTTCTAGGATGACCCCTACAGAAAGACTCGAGAGAAGGGGTCTAAGCATGAATGTCTGCAAATGCCACCTCACATTCCCACTGGCTGCTTGGGGCAAGGCAGGCTCAATCTGCAGGCTCTTGGGCGGGTTTCTCAGAGGGCTGAGTTGAAATGGACTCTCCTGAGGATGAGTCATACTGTGGGTTGGTGGCCATGGAGACCTTGGAATGTGGCGGTTGCTCAGGGACTCTGCAGGTTTCTCCAAACCGAAGGGTTTGACACAGCTCCAACAATGAAGCTTCCCATGTGGAGACGATAGTTGTTCTGTTTGGTGTCTCAGGAAAGCCCCAGATGCTGGTCTTCAAACCCAGGCCTCTGAGGAGTGACACCTGGAAACCAAAGCAAGAGTTCAGATTAGGGCCCAGGGGCCTGTCTGGTTCAATCTACTGTCTCTGGCGACATCTGTCTGTGTTTCTGCATGGAGGTAGTTGCTCAGCTTGTGTCAGGATGCCTTTGTCCAGAGTGGCTTATAGTTGTGGGATGTCCTCGGGGGCCTTGATGTTTCTCCTATTCTGTGGGGTTATGGGCAATGGAATGGGCATAGTCTCCTTGGAGAGAGCAGGACAGTCCTGTGGTGTGGCTCCAGAGGCCCCAGCCTGGCGGCTGTGTGGGCCAGGGCTGTGGGGACAGACATCCAAAAACACAAACTCGGCTGAGGTTTGGGGCTGAGGTTATGGCAGGAGTGATCTACAGTCCGTGAGGGGAGCTCATTGTGATTAGAAAGTAAGGCGAGTGAGAGGCGGTCGTTCAGGCTTATGTCTCTGGATGTTGTATTCATGATGGTCATTTAATGTAAGCATGGTCTCATGGGCCATGGAAGTCTCCCTCTCTGGTGATTTGTCTGGCTCCCAAGAGATTGGGGTCATTTTGTGGGAAGGGAGGAGTCCTGTTTTCTGCCTCATGTGTCCCCACAATAGAGGGATTCTAGAGCAGAGCACTGGGTACATACAACTGGAATACCCACCCTCTGGTTAGGCCTGGGGTCCTATGGGCATGGCAAGCCCATATGCAGATTCTTGGTCCAGCCACTGACAGACGTTACTTGAATAGTGGACTCATGCTGAGGGTCACAATGTGTGTTTGTGCCCAAGGTGGTCCTCAATATTGGGCGGGACCTCATTGAGCTTGCAGGTTTCTCCTACAGTGAACCTTGGACATGCCAACCTCAGGGTTTCTTGCCATGGGGAAGGAGGAGTTTTGATTTCTGCATCACGTTCACCTCTGGGCACTAATTGGAGATAAGGTCTAGGTTCTGAAGCCTGAAAACCGAGGTTTGGAAGAGATGACGACCTAAGGCCATGGCGGGTCCGATGTGTTCAGTTTGGGGCCAGCTTTCTAGGTGTCGTTCAGGAGGTCTGCACTCAGGCTGTGCCAGACAGGGCATTCGTGCCCAGATACGCTGTATAATTGGGGTACAGTTGAGTGGCATGCAGAAGATAATTATTTGGGGTTTCTCCGTAGCCCCATAAGGCAAAGTCTTTCTTCTGGAGGGCAGGCAGAGTGCTGCATTCTGGCTCCGGAACTGCCAAACTGGAGGCCTTGCGGCCAGGAATGCAAGGATGTAAGTCTGAGAACTGAAGCTTTGCTTTGGTTTCAGGGCGAGGAAATGACAGGCACACTCTGCAGAGCTGAATTTAGATTTCATGCATTTGAGGTCAGGGCGAGGTTCATATATTGGCTCAGGTTGGAGTTTCTGTCCATGATGACCCCTTCATGAAGGGGGGTCATCACACCGCCATTGGTGTTTTCCCATGATGGCAGTAGTGAGATGCTCCAAACCACAAGGATTTTCTGCGGGTCAGTTGAAACCTGTTGGATGGCTCCAGGGCATCCCATATGGAACAATTGCAGAGCAGGGTTCTAAGGATGGATGCCTGGGCATCCGGCCTTGCATTCCAATTGTCTCCTAGCGAAACGGCACGTTTGATTGCTGCCTATGATGTAGCAGCCGAGGGGGCTGAGTTGAAATGCATTCTCCTGAGGATCGGTCATAATGTGGGATTGTGTCCATGGAGACCTTGGAATGGGGCAGTGGCACCAGGGCTCTGAAGGATGCTCCTAACCAGAGGTTTTGACACAGCTCCAAGAAGCATTTTTCCCATGGGGAAACAAGATTTGTTCTCATTGGTGCTTCAGTAACCCCCAATATGCTGGTATTGGAAACCAGAACTCTGAGGAGAGATGCCTGGAAACCAAGGCAATGGATCTGATTAGGGCCTGGGGCCTGTCTGGTTTAATCTTCTTCTCTCGGTTCATCTGTCTATGGGATTGAGTGGAGGTAGTTCCTCAGCTGGTGTCAGATTGCCCCTATTTGTCCTGGGCAGTCTACACTATTGGGATGGCCACTTTGACTTTGGAGGTTTCTCCTAATTTGCAAGTTTGTGGCCAATGAAATGGGCAGAATTCCTTTGGGGAGGGAAGGCACAATCCTGAGGTGTGGCTCTAGGGGCTCAAGCATGGAGGGTGTGTGGGTCAGAGCTGTGGGGACAGAAGTCTGAAAACAGAAACTCGTCTTGGGTTTGGGGACATAGGTATGGGAGGCCCGATCTACAGACCTTGAGCAGAACTCTTCAGGATATGAACAAAGAGTGAGTGTGAGGCACTTGCTCAGGCTTTTGACTCTGGATTTTGTGTCACTGATGGCCGTGGAATGTAGGGGCGTCCTCATGGACCATGGGTGAGACTTCCTCTATGGGGATTTGGATGATCCCAATATTTTGGGGTCATTCCGTGGGATGGGAGGAGTCCATTCTGTTTTTTTTTTTTTTTTTTTTTTTTTTTTTTTTTTTTTTTTTTTTTTTTTTTTACCTCAGGTGTGCCACTAAAGAGGGATTCCAGAGCAGAACCCTGGGAAGGGGCGACTGGACAACCCGAACTCTGTATAAGATTGGGGGCCTAAGGGCATGGCAATCCCCATATGGGGTACCTTGGTCCAGCCACTGAGAGGTCTTCCTTGAGTACAGTGCTCACACTGAGGGTCACAATGCATGTTTGTGCCCAATGTAGGCATCAAGCATGGGCGGGGACTCATGGGCCATGCTTGATTCTCCTACACTGAACTTTGGACAACATACAAACCACAAGGTTTCTTTCCATGGGGAAGGAGGAATTCTGATTTCTGCATCATGTTCACCCCTGGGCAGTGACTGGAGATAAGATCTAAGTTCTGAATCCAGAAAATCGAGGTTGGGATGAGATGATAACCTAAGGTCATGGAGGTTCCGATGTGCTCAGTGTGCGGTCAGCTTTCTGGGTGTTGTTCAGGAGGTATGGATTCAGGCTGTGTCAGACAATGCATTAGTGCCCAGGTTAGAATGTATAATTTGGGTACAGTTGAGTTCCATGTAGGTTCATCCTCATTTATTGTGTCAGGGAAGCTCACTGTGGCAACATTTTTCTTCTGGTGGGCAGGCAGAGTGCAGCATTGTGGGTCCAGAATTGCCAAACTTGAGGGCGTCGGGACCAGGAGTGTGAGGACGTAAGTCTGAGATTATAAGCTAAACTTAAGTTTCAGGGCGAGGGCACGGCAGGCACCCTCTGCAGATCCGAATCAAAATCTCATTCATCTGAAGTCAGGACGAGGATCAGACTTAGGCGCAGGTTGGAGTTTCTGTCCATGATGGCCCCTTCATCAAAGGGGTGGAATCTCGAGGCCATGGAGGTTTTCCCACGTTGGGAGTTGTGGGATGCTCCAAACTGCAAGGATTCCTTCTGCGGGAAAATTGAGACCTGTTGGATGGCTCCAGGACATCCCATATGGAATGACTCCAGAGCCGGGTTCTAAGGATGGATGCCTGAGCAGACTGCCTCTTACACCAATTGTCTCCCTGCCACAAGACAGGTACGATCTGATGGCTATGCAGGAGCAATCGTGGGAGCTGAGTTGAAATGGACTCTCCTGAAGATGGGTCTTAATGTGTGTTTGTGTCCATGAGGACGTTGGAATGGGGTGGTGGCCCCAGGGCTCTAAAGGATTCTAACCGGAGATTTTGAAACCACTCGAAAGAGCAAGTTTTCCATGTGGAGACAAGATTTGTTCTAATTGGTGCCTCAGGAAACCCACATATGCTGGTTTTAGAAGCAGGCCTCTGAGGAGAGATACATAGAAACCACAGCAATGCATCCAATTAGGTCCTAGGAACCTCTCTGGTTCAATCTTCTTCTCTGTCGACATCTGTCTATTTTTTGAAATGGAGGTAGTTGCTCAGCTGGTGTCAGACCGCTCCTGTTTGTCCGGGCGGCCTACACTATAGGGATGGCCTCGGGGACTTTGGAGGTTTCTCCTAAATTGTATGATTATGGACAATGGCATGGGCAGAATTCCTGTGGAGTGGGCAGGCACAGACCTGATGTGTGGCTCCAAGGGCCCAGCCTTGAGGGTGTGTGGGCAAGGACTGTGGGGACAGATGTCTGAAAACACAAACTCAGCTTAGCTTTGGGGACGTAGGTATGGCAGGTCCGATTTACAGACTATGAGGAGAACTTTTTGGGATATAAATAAAGGGTGAAAGTGTGACACTTGTCAGGCTTTTGCCCCTGGATTTTGTGTCAATGATGGCTGTGGAATGTCAAGGAGTCCTCATGGGCCATGGAAGAGTCTTTCTCTCTGTGGATTTGGCCAGATCCCAATTGTTTTGGGTTAATCTGTGGGATTCAGTTTTGTTAACTAAGGTGTCCCACCAAAAGAGGGATTCCAGAGCAGAGCCCTGGACAACAAGAAATCTAACTAAAAATACGGGCCTAGGGGCATGGCAAGCCCAATATGCCTTCTAATGGTCCAGCCACTGAGAGGCCTTCATTGAGGACAGAACTCATGCTGAGGGTCACAATGCGTGTTTATGCCCTCGTGGTACTCAAGCATGGGTGGGGACTCATGGTGCATGCTTGTTTCTCCTACACTGAATGATAGTCAACATGTCAACCACATGAGTTCTTGCCATGGGGAAGTATCAATTCTGATTTCTGCATGTCATTCACCCCTGGGCAGTGATTGGAGATAAGGTCTAGGTTGTGAAGTCTGAAAACCGAGGTTGGGAAGAGATGACGACCTAAGACCATGTTGGGTCCGATATGCTCAGCGTGGAGCCAGCTGTCTGGGTGTTGTTCGGGAGGTCCAAGCTTGGGCTGTGTCAGACAGGGCCTTAGTGCCCAGGGTAGATTGTATAATTGGGGTACAACTGAGTGCCGTGCAGGTTGATCTTTATTTGGCATTTCTGGGTAGCCCCAAGGGCAATGTTTTTCTTCTGGAGAACAGGCAGAGTGCTGCATTGTGGCTCCGGAATTTCCAAAGTGGATGCCTTGTGGACGGGGAGTGTGAGGACGGAAGTCTGAGAACACATGTTAGGCGTAGGTTCTGGGCGAGGGCACGGCAGGCACCCTCTGCAGATCTGAATCGGGATATCATGAATCTGAAGTCAGGGCGAGGTTCAAACCTAGGCTTAGGTTTGAATTTCTGTCCATTCTGGCCACTTTATGAAGGGGACAGCATCTCCAGTCCATGGAGGTTTACCCACAATGGAAGTTGTGAGATGCTCCAAACAACAAAGATTCCTTCTGATCAACAATTGAGACCTTTTGTATCACTCCAGTACATACCATACAGAATGACACCAGAGCAGGGATCTAAGGATGGATGCATGGGAAGCCCGCCTCACATTGCAGTTGTCTCCTAGCAAATAGACAGGTTTGATATGCTGGCTCTGTCAGAGCAACCAAGGGGGCTGAGTTGAAATGGACTCTCCTGAGGATGGATGCTAATGTGGGTTTGTGTCCATGGAGACCTTGGAATGGGGCGTTGGTGCATGGGCCCTGAAGGATTCTCCTAACCGGAGGTTTTGAGACATCTCCAAAGGACAAGTTTCCCATGTGGAGACGAGATTTGTTCTGATTGGTGCCTCAGGAAACCCCCATATACTGTTATTGGAATATAGGCCTCTGAAGAGAAATAACTGGAAACCAAAGCAATGGCTCCATTTAGAGCCTAGGGGCCTGTCCGGTTGAATCTTCTTCTCTGTGTACATCCATCTAAGGTATTAGTGGAGTTAGATGCTCAGCTGGTGTCAGATGGCCCTTGTTTGTCCCAGGCGGCCTACACTATTGTGAAGGCCTTGGGGACTTTGGAGGTTTCTCCTAATTTTATGATTATGGACAATGGAATGGGCAGAATTCCCGTGGAGAGGGAAGGCACAGTTTTGATGTGGCTCCATAGGCCCCAGCCTGCAGGGTGTGTGCACCAGGACTGTGGAGACAGAAGTCTAAAACACAAACTCAGTTTAGGTTTAGGGACGTAGGTATGGCAGGCCCGATCTACAGACCGTGAGGAGAATTCTTCCGGATATGAAGAAAGAGAGATTGTGAGGCACTTGTTCAGGCTTTTGTTTCTGGATTTTGTGTCAACGATGGGCGTGGAATGTCGGGGAGGCCTCATGGGCCATGGACGAGTCTTCCGCTCTGTGGATTTGGCCCGATTCCAATTGTTTTGGGTCAAACTGTGGGATGGGAGGAGTCCTTTCAGTTTTGTTACCTCAGGTGTCCCACCAAAAGAGGGATTCCAAAGCCGAGCCCTGGGGAGGGGAGACTGGACAACCAGAAATCTGGTTAAAAATTGGGGCCTAGGGGCATTGCAAGCCCAATATGCTGTCTTTTGGTCCAGCCGCTGAGAGGCCTTACTTGAGAACTGGGCTCACGTTGAGGGTCACAATGCATGTTTGTGACCGACTTGGTCCTCAAGCATCTGCAGGGCCTCATGGGCCACACTGGTTTCAACTACACTTTACGTTGGACAACATGCCAACCACAAGGTTTCTTGCCATGGGGAAGGAGTTCTGATTCCTGCATCATGTTCAACCCTGGGTGGTGACTGGAGATAAGGTTTAGGATCTGAAGCCTGAAAACCGAGGTTGGAAAGAGATGATGACCTAAGGCCATGGCGGGTCTGATGTGCTCAGTGTGTGGCTAGCTGGGTGGGTGCGAGCCAGGAGGTTCAGTCTCAGGCTGTGCCAGAAAGGGCAGTAGTGCCCAGGGCAGCCTGTATAATTGGGGTCCAGTCAAGTGGCATGCAAGTTGATCCTCATTTGGGGAATCTGGGTAGCCCCAGAGGGCAAAGTTTTTCTTCCGGAAAGCAGGCAGAGTGCTGCCTTGTAGTTCTGGAATTGCCAAACTGGAGGGCTTGTGGGCCAGGAATGTGAGGATGGAAGTTGAGAACACAAACTAGACTTACGTTTCTGGGCAAGGGCACGGCAGGCACACTCTGCAGAGCTGAATCAAGATGTCCTGCATCTGAAGTCAGGGCGAGGATCAGACGATCGATCAGGTTGGAGCTTCTGTCCCTGATGGCCCCTTCATGAAGCACAGGGGGCGGGATCACGAGGCCATGGAGGTTTTCCCACGATGGGAGTTGTGAGATGCTCCAAACAGTAAAGATTCTTCTGCGGGACTATTGAGACCTGTTGGTTGGCTCCAGGACTTCCCATACAGCATAATTCTGAGAATGGTTCTAAGTATGGATGTCTGGGAAGCCTGCCTCTCATTCCAATCATCTCCTAGCGACAAGACGGGTTAGATCTGCTGGATCAGGGGGAGCAACTGAGGGGGCTGAGTTGAAATGGACTCTCCTGTGGATGGGTCCTAATGTGGGTGTGTCTCCATGGAGACCTTGGAATGAGGCGCTGGCACCGGGAACCTGAAATGTCCTTCTAACCAGAGGCTTTGAGAGAGCTCCAACATGCAAGTTTCCCATGTGTAAACGAGATTTGTTCTGATGGGTGCCTCAGGAAAAGCCCTCAGCTGGTATTGGAAACCAGGCTTTTGAAGAGACATGCCTGTAAACCAAAGCTATGGATCCCATTATGGCCTGGGGTCCTGTCTGGTCAATCTTCTTCTCTGGGGACATCCATCTATGGTATGAGTGGAGGTAGATGCTCAGCTGGTGTCAGACGGCCCTTTTTTGTCCCGGACAACCTACACCATTGGTATGGCCTCAGGGAATTTGGAGGTTTCTCCTAATTTGTATGGTTTTGGATAATGGAATGGGCAGAATTCCCATGGATTGGTAAGGCACAGTCCTAATGTGTGGTTCCAGGGGCCCAGCCTGGAGGGTGTGTGGCCCAGGACTTTGAGGACAGAACTCAAAAAACACAAACTCAGCTTAGGTTTGGGGACGTAGGTATGGCACGGTCGAACTACAAATCATGAGAAGAACTCTTCAGGATATGAAGAAAGAGCGAGTCTGAGGCGCTTGCTTAAGCTTTTGTTCTGGATTTTGTATCAGCGATGGCCGTGGAATGTCGGGGAGGCCTCATGAGCCATGGACGAATCTTCCTCTCTGTGGATTTGGCCCTATCCCAATTCTTTTTCTTGAATCTGTGGAATGGGAGGACTCCTTTAAGGTTTGTTACCTGAGGTGTCCCACCAAAAGAGGAATTCCAAAGCAGAGCCCTGGGCAAGAGTGAAGGGACAACCCGAACTTGGTTAAAAATTGGGGTCTAGGGGCATGGCAAGCCCAATATGCTCTTTCTTCATGCAGCCACTGAGAGGCCTTGCCTGAGGACCGGGCTCAGGCTGAGGGTCACAATGTGTGTTTGAGACCAATGTGGCCCTCAAGCGTGGGCTGGGTCTCATGTGCCACACTGGTTTCAACTACACTGAAAGTTGGACAACATGCCAACCACGAGGTTTCTTGCCAAGGGAACGAGTTCGGATTTCTGCAACATTTTCAAACCTGGGCAGTGATTGGAGATAAGGTCAAGGTTCTGAAGCCTGAAAACCGAGGTTGGGTAGAGATGACGACCTATGGCCATGGCGGGTCCGATGTGCTCAGTGTGTGGCCAGCTGTCTGGGTGGGGCCAGGAGTTCCAGGCTCAGGCTGTGTCAGAATGGGCAATTGTGCCCACTTCAGCCTATATATTTGGTGTACAGCCAAATGGCGTGCAGGTTGATCCTCATTTGGGGTTTCTGGGTAGCCCCAGAGGGCAATGTTCTTCTTTCAGGGAGCAGGCAGAGTGCCGCATTGTACTTCTGGATTGCCAAACTGGAGGGCTTATGGGCCGGTAGTCTGAGGACGGAACTCCGAGAACACAAGCAAGGCTTAGGTTTTATGTGTGAGGACATGGCAGACCTGAATCGAGAACTCTTGCACCTGAAGTCAGGTTAAGCATCAGACGATGCCTCAAGTTTGACTTTCTGTCCCTGATGGCCCCTTCATAAAGGGGGGGAATCACGAGGCCGTGGGGGTTTTCCCACCATGGGAGTTGTGAGAAGCTCCAAACTGCAAAGATTCTACTGTGGGACAATTGAGACCAGTTGGTTGGCTCCAGGCCAACGATTCTGAGCAGGGTTCTAAGGATGGATGGCTGGGTAGCCCACCTCACATTCCAATATTCTCCTAGCTACAAGACAGGCTAGATCTGTTGGATCTCGGGGAGCAACCGAGGACACTGAGTTTAAATGGACTCTCCTGTGGATGGGTCCTAATATGTTTTTGTGTCTATGGAGACTGTGGCATTAAGCGGTGGCACTAGGGCCCTGAAGGCTTCTCCTAAACAGAGGTTTGACACAGGTCCACCATGCAAGTTTCCCATGTGTAGAGGAGATTTGTTCTGATGGGTGAGTCAAGAAACAGCCATATTCTGGTATTGAAATCCAGGCCTCTGAGGAGAGATGCCTGGAAAACAAAGCAATGAATCCGATTAGTGCCTAGGGGCCTGTTGGTTTCTTTTTACCTCGGGCGACATCTATCTATGGGTCAGAGTGCAGGTAGGTGCTCAGATGAACTCAGATTGCCCGTGTTTGTCCTTGGAAGCCAACACTATGGGATGGCCTCAGGGAATTTAAAGGTTTATACTTTTAGTTGCGTTGTCGCCATTGGAATGGGCTCACACAATTCCCTTGCGAGGGCAAGAACAGTCCTCAGGTTTGGCTTCAGGGGCCTGAGCCTATAGGGTGTGTAGGCCAGGGCTGTTTGGACAGTTGTCTGAAAACACAAACTCGACTTCTATTTCGGGTCATAGGTAGAGCAGGACTGATCTACAGACCATGAGGAGAACATTTTGGTATATGAAAAAAGGGCGAGTGTGAGGCTATTGCTCATGTTTTTGTCTCTGCATATCATGTCACTCATGGTCGTGAAATTTCCGGGTGACTTCATGGGAAATGGACGAGTCTTACTCTCTGGAGATTTGGCCCCTTCCAAAGAGGTTGGGGTCATTCTGTGGGATGGAAGAAGTCGTTTTTTTTTTGTTGTTGTTGCTTTGTTTTGTTTCATTTTTTAACCTCCGTTGTCCCACCACATGAGGAATTCCAGAGTAGAGCTCTGGGGAGGGGTGACTGAACAACCAGAAATCTGCTTAAAAATTGGGGCCTAGGGCTATGTCAAGCCCATTATGACATCTAGTGATCCAGGCTCTGAGAGGACTTACTAGAGGACAGGACTCACCCTGAGGGTCACAATGCATATTTATGCCCTCGTCGCACTCAAGAATAGGCGGGCCTCAGGGTGAATGCTAGTTTCTCCTACAATGAACGTTGGACAACATGCCAACCACAAGGTTTCTTGCCATGTGTAAGGAGAAGTTCTGATTTCTGCATCACACTCACCCCCAGGCAGAGATAAAGTCTAGTTTCTGAGGCCTGAAAACCGAGGTAGGGAAGAGATGAGGACCTAAGGCCATGGCGAGTCTGATGTGCTCAGTGTGCGGTCAGCTGTCTGGGTGTTGGTCAGGAAGTCCGGGCTCAGGTTGTGTCAGACAGTGCATTAGTGCCCAGGTTAGACTATATAATTCGGGCAAAGTCGAGTACCGTGTAGGTTTATCTTCATATAAGGTGCCTTGGCAGCTCTTTAGGCAATATTTTTTTTCCAGAAAGCAGGCCATGTGCTTAATTGTGGGACCGGATTTACCAATCATGAGGGCTTTGAGGCCAGGAGAGTGAGGTCGGAATTCTGAGAACAAAAGCTATACTTGGGCTCAGGGCAAGGGCACGGCAGGTACCCCCTGCAGATCTGAACCAATATCTCATCCATTTCAAGTCAGGGAGAGAATTAGACTTTGGCTTAGGTTGGAGTTTCTGTGCCTGACGGCTCATTCATGAAGGGAGCGGAATCTCGTGTCCATGGAGTTTTTCCCACGTGGGAGTTGTGGGTTGCCCCCTTCAAGAATTCCTTCTGCGGGACAATTGAGACCTTTGGGCAGCTCCAGGACATCCCATATGGAGTGACTCCATAGCACCGTTCGAGGGAGGATGCCTGGGAAGCCAGCCTCGCATTCCAATTGTCTCCTAGCAACAAGTCAGTTTAGATCTGATGGCTCTGCGAGAGCAACCGGGGTGACTGACTTGAAATGGACTTTCCTCAGGATGGGCCCTAATGTGTCTTTGTGTCCATGGGGCCTTGGAATGGGGCCGTGGCACCGGGACCCTGAAGTATTCTCCTAAGCTTTTGACAGAGCTCGATGCACATGTTTCCTTGTGGAGACGAGATTTGTTCTGATTGCTACCTCAGGAAAACACCTATGCTGGTATTGGAATCCAGGCTTTTGAGGAGACATGCCTCTCACCAAAGCAATGGATCCGATTGGCCAGGGTCCTGTCTGGTTCAATCTTCTTCTCTGGGGACATCCATCTATGGTATGAGTGGAGGTTGATGCTCAGCTGCTATCAGACCACGCTTGTATGTCACGGGCGACATGCCCTATTGGGATGGCCTCAGGGATTTGGAGGGTTCTCCTAATTTTACGGTTTTGGACAATGGAATGGGCAGAGTTCCCATGGATTGGGTAGGCACAGTCCTTATGTGTGGCCCCAGGGACCGCAGCCTGGAGGGTGTGTGGCCCAGGACTTTGAGGACAGAAGTCTGAAAACATAAACTCAGCTTAGGTTTGGAGACGTAGGTATGGCAGGCCCGATCTATAAACCATGAGAAGAACTCTTCAGGATATGAAGAAAGAGCGAGTCTGAGGTGCTTGTTCAGTCTTTTGTCTCTAGATTCGGTATCAGCGATGGCCGTGGATTGTCTGGGAAACCTCATGGGCCATGGACGAATCTTCCTCTCTGTGGAATTGGACCGATCCCAATTCTTTTTCGTCAATCTGTGGAATGGGAGGTCTCCTTTCAGGTTGGTTACCTTAGGTGTCCCGCCAAAAGAGGAATTCCAAAGAAGAGCCCTGGGGAAAAGCGAAGGGACAACCCGAATTATGGGTAAAATTTGGGGCCTAGGGGCATGGCAAGCCCAATATGCTGTCTCTTCATCCAGCCACTGAGAGGCCTTACCTGAGGACTGGGATCAGGCTGATGGTCACAATGTGTGTTTGTGACCAATGTGGCCCATAAACATGGGCGGGGCCTCATGGGCCACACTGGTTTCAACTACAATGAACATTGGAAAACATGCCAACCACATGGTTTCTAGCCACGGGGAAGGAGTTGTGATTTCTGCATCACTTACAAGCCTGGGCAGTGATTGGAGATAAGGTCTAGGTTCTGAGACTTGACAACCGAGGTTGGGAAGAGATGACGACCTAAGGACATGGCTCGTCCGGCGTGCTCAGTGTTCGACCAGCTTTCTGGGTGGGGCCAGGAAGTCCAGGCTCAGGCTGTGTCAGAATGGGCAATAGTGCCTAGGTCATCCTATATATTTGGGGTACAGTCGAATGGCATGCAGGTTGATCCTCCTTTGGAGTTTCTGGGTAGCCCCACAGGGCTATGTTTTTCTTCCTGAAGGCTGGCAGAGTGCTGCATTATAGTTCTGGTTTGCAAACTGGAGGGCTTGTGGGCCAGTAGTCTGAAGACGGAAATCTGAGAACACAAGCTAGGCTTAGGTTTCTGGGTGAGGACAAGGCAGGAACAATCTACAGACCTGAATCGAGATCTCGTGCTTCTAAAGTCAGGGTGAGCATCAGAAGATCGCTCAGGTTGGTGTTTCTGTCCCTGATGACCCCTTCATGAAGGGGCGGGGTCTCGAGTTCGTGGGGGTTTTCCCACGATGTTAGTTGTGAGAAGGTCCAAACTGCAAAGATTCTTGTGCAGGACAATTGAGACATGTTGGTTGGCTCCAGGGCAACGATTCCGAGCAGGGTTCTAAGGATGGATTCCTGGGTAGCCCACCTTGCATTCCAATTGTGTCCTAGCAACAAGACAGGTTATATCTGCTGGATCTGGGCGAGCAATCTGGATCTGGGTTGAAATGGACTCTCCTGTGGATGGATCCTAATATGTTTTTGTGTCTATGGAGACCTTGGAATGAAGGGGTGGCACTGGGGTCCTGAAGGGTTTTTTCAAACAGAGGCTTTGACACAGCTCCAACGTGCAAGTTTCCCATATGTAGATGAGATTTGTTCTGACGGATGAGTCAGGAAACAGCCATATGCTGGTATTGAAATCCAGGCCTCTGAGGAGAGATGACTGGATACCACAGCTATGGATCCGAATAGGGCCTAGGGGCCTGTTCGTAGATTTTTACCTCTGGGGACATCAGTCTATGCGTCTGAGAGCATGTAGGTGCTCAGATGGGCTCAGATTGCCCCTGTTTGTCCTGGGAAGCCACCACTATTGGGATGGCCTCAGGGAGTTTGCAGGTTTATCCTATTAGTAGGTTGTGGCCATTGGAATGGGCACATACAATTCCCTTGTAGAGGGCAAGTACAATCCTCAGGTTTGGCTCCAGGGGCCTGAGCCTTAAGGGGGTGTAGGCAGAGCTGTTTGGACAGTCTGAAAACACAAACGCGGCTTATGTTTCAGGTCATAGGTATGGCAGGATTGATCTACAGACCATGAGGAGAACTCTTCGGGATATGAATAAGGGGCGAGTGTGAGGCTCGTGCTCAAGTTTTTGTCTCTGGATATCGTGTCACTCATGGTCGTGAAATTTCCTGGTGACTTCATGGGAAATGGACGAGTCTTACACTCTGGGGGTTTGGCCCCGTACAAGGAGTTTTGGGTCATTCTGGGGATGGAAGAAGTCCGTTTTGTTGTTGTTGTTGATTTGCCTTGTTTTGTTTTTTAACCTCAGGTGTCCCACCAAATGGGGGATTCCAGAGTAGAGCCCTGGGGAGGGCCGACCGGACAACAAGAAATGTGGTTAAAAATTGTGGCCTAGGGACATGTCAAGCACATTATGACATCTAATGGTCGAGCCACTGAGAGGACTTACTAGGGCACAGGACTCACGCTGAGGGTCACAATGCGTGTTTATGCCCACTTCGCAAACAAGAATGGGCAGGGCCTCATGGTGAATCCTGGTTTCTCGTACACTGAACGTTGGACAACATGCCAACCATAAGGTTTCTTGCCATGGGTAAGGAATAGTTCTGATTTCTGCATCACAGGCACCACTGGGCAGTGATTGGAGATAAGGTCTAGGTTCTGAAGCCTAAAAACTGAGGTAGGGAAGAGATGATGACCTAAGGCCATGGCGGGTCTGATGTGCTCAGTGTGCGGTCAGCTGTCTGGGTGTTGGTCAGGAGATCCGGGCTCAGGTTGTGTCAGAGAGTGCATTAGTGCCCAGTTTAGACTATATACTTTGGGTACAGTGGAGTGCCATGTAGATTTATCCTCATATAAGTTGTCTGGGCAGCTCATTAGGCAAAATTTGTTTTCTAGAGGGCAGGCAGAGTGCTTAATTGTCGGTCCGGAATTTTAAACTTGAGGGATTCGTGTCCAGGAGTGTGAGGACGGAAGTCTGAGAACACAAGCTAGACTTGGGTTTCAGGGTGAGGACACGGCAGGTACCACTGTAGATCTGAACCTATATCTCATGCATCTGAAGTCAGGGCGAGGATCAGACGTTGGCTCAGGTTGGAGTTTCTGTGCATGACGGACCCTTCATGAAGGGAGCGGAATCTCAAGGCCATGGAGTTTTTCCCACGTTGGGAGTTGTGGGATGCCCACTTCAAGGATTCCTTCTGCGGGACAATTGAGACCTGTTGGGCAGCTTCAGGACATCCCATATGGAATGACTCCAAAGCACTGTTCGAGTTTGGATGCCTGGGAAGCCGGCCTCACATTCCAATTGTCTCCCAGCAACAAGACAGTTTAGATCTGATGGCTCTGCGGGAGAAACCGGGGTGGCTGACTTGAATTGGACTTTCCTGAGGATGGGTCCTAATGTGTGTTTGTGTCCATGAGGGCCTTAAAATGGGGCGGTGGCACCGAGACCCTGAAGTATTCTCCTAAGCTTTTGACATAGCTCGATGCACAAGGTTCCTTGTGGAGACGAGATTTGTTTTGATGCGTGCCTCAGGAAAACCTCTATGCTGGTATTGGAATCCAGGCTTTTGAGGAGACATGCCTGTAATCCAAAGCAATGTATCCGATTATGGCCTAGGGTCCTGTCTGGTTCAATCTTCTTCTCAGGGGACATCCATATATGGTATGAGTGGAGGTAGATGCTCAGCTGTTATCAGACCGCCCTTGTTTGTCCTGGGCGACCTGCACTATTGGGATGGCCTCAGCGATTTGTAGGGTTCTCCAAATTTTACTGTTTTGGACAATGGCATCGGCAGTATTCCCATGGATTGGGTAGGCACAGTCCTACTGTGTGACTCCAGGGGCCCCAGCCTGGAGGGTGTGTGGCCCAGGACTTTGAGGACAGAAGTCTGAAAACACAAACTCAGCTTAGGTTTGGGGACGTAGGTATGGCAGGCCCGATCTATAAACCATGAGAAGAACTCTTCCGGATATGAAGAAAGAGTGAGTCTGAGGGGCTTGCTCAGGCTTTTGTCTCTGGATTTTGTATCAGAGATGGCCGTGGAATGTTGGGGAGGCCTCATGGGCCATGGACGAATCTTCCTCTCTGTGGATTTGGCCCGATCCCAATTGTTTTTCGTCAATCTGTGGAATGGGAGGACTCCTTTCAGGTTTGTTACCTCAGGTGTCCCGCCAAAAGAGGAATTCCAAAGAAGAGCCCTGGGGAAAAGTGAAGGGAGAACCCGAACTATGGGTAAAATTTGGGGCCTAGGGGCATGGCATGCCCAATATGCTATCTCTTCATCCAGCCACTGAGAGGCCTTATTGAGGACTGGGATCAGGGTGAGGGTCACAATGTGTGGTTTTGACCAATGTGGCCCACAAACATGAGCGGGGCCTCAGGGGCCACCCTGGTTTCAACTACACTGAACGTTGGACAACATGCCAACCACATGGTTTCTTGCCACGGGGAAGGAGTTGTGTTTTCTGCATCACTTTCAAGCCTGGGCAGTGATTGGAGATAAGGTCTAGGTTCTGAAACTTGACAACCGAGGTTGGGAAGAGATGACGACCTAAGACCATGGCGGGTCCGATGTGCTCAGTGAGCGGCCAGCTTTCTGTGTGGGGCCAGGTAATCCAGGCTCAGGCTGTGTCAAAAAGGGCAATAGTGCCCAGGTCAGCCTATATATTTGGGGTACAGTCGTATGGCGTGCAGGTTGATCCTCTTTTGGAGTTTCTGGGTAGCCCCAGAGGGTAATGTTTTTCTTCCTGAGGGCAGGAAGAGTGCTGCATTATAGTTATGGTTTTCAAACTGGAGGCTTGTGGTCCAGTAGTCTGAGGAAGGAAATCTGAGAACAAGGTAGGCTTAGGTTTCTGGGTGAGGACAAGGCAGGAACAATCTACAGACCTGAATCGAGATCTCGTGCTTATGATGTCAGGGCGAGGATCAGAAGATCGCTCAGGTTGGAGTTTCTGTCCCTGATGGCCCTTCATGAAGGGGCGGGGGGGTCATGAGGCCGTGGGGGTTTTCCCACGATGTTAGTTGTGAGAAGCTCCAAACTGCAAAGATTCTTCTGCAGGACAATTGAGACCTGTTGGTTGGCTCCAGGGCAACGATTCTGAGCAGGGTTCTAAGGATGGATGGCTGGGTAGCCCACCTCGCATTCCAATTGTGTCCTAGCAACAAGACAGGTTAGATCTGCTGGATCTGGGGGAGCAACCCAGGAGGCTGAGTTGAAATAAACTCTCCTGTGGATGGGTCCTAATGTCTTTTTGTGTCTATGGAGACGTTGGAATGTAGCGGTGGCACTGGGGTCCTGAAGGGTTTTTCCAAACAGAGGCTTTGACACAGCTCCAACGTGCAAGTTTCCCATATGTAGATGAGATGTTTTCTGATGGGTGAGTCAAGAAACAGCCATACGCTGGTATTGAAATCCAGGCCTCTGAGGAGAGATGACTGGATACCACAGCAATGGATCCGAATAGTGCCTAGGGGCCTGTTCGTTCCTTTTTACCTCTGGGGACATCAGTCTATGCGTCTGAGTGCAGGTAGGTGCTCAGATGAGCTCAGATTGCCCCTGTTTGTCCTGGGAAGCCACCACTATTGGGATGGCCTCAGGCAGTTTGGAGGTTTATCCTATTAGTAGGGTTGTGGCCATTGGAATGGGCACATACAATTCCCTTGTAGAGGGCAAGTACAGTCCTCAGGTTTGGCTCCAGGGGCCTGAGCCTGTAGGGTGTGTAGGCCAGAGCTGTTTGGACAGTTGTCTGAAAACACAAACGCGGCTTATGTTTCGGGTCATAGGTATGGCAGGACTGATCTACAGACCATGAGGAGAACTCTTCAGGATATGAAAAAAGGGCGAGTGTGAGGCTCGTGCTCAAGTTTTTGTCTCTGGATATCGTGTCACTCATGGTCGTGAAATTTCCGGGTGACTTCATGGGAAATGGACGAGTCTTACTCTCTGGGGTTTTGCCCCGTCCCAAGAGTTTTGGGTCATTCTTGGGATGGAAGAAGTCCGTTTTGTTGTTGTTGTTGTTGATTTGTTTTGTTTTGTTTTTTAACCTCAGGTGTCTCACCAAATGAGGTATTCCAGAGTAGAGCCCTGGGGAGGGCCGACCGGACAACCAGAAATCTGGTTAAAAATTGTGGCCTAGGCACATGTCAAGCCCATTATGACATCTAATGGTCGAGCCACTGAGAGGACCTACTAGAGCACAGGACTCACGCTGAGGGTCACAATGCGTGTTTATGCCCTCTTCGCACTCAAGAATTGGCGGGGCCTCCGGGTGAATGCTGGTTTCTCCTACACTGAACGTTGGACAACATGCCAACCACAAGGTTTCTTGCCATGGGTAAGGACAAGGTCTGATTTCTGCATCACAGGCACCCCTGGGCAGTGGTTGGAGATAAGGTCTAGGTTCTGAAGCCTGAAAAACCGCAGTTGGGAAGAGATGATAACCTAAGGCCATGGCGGTTCTGATGTGCTCAGTGTGCGGTCAGCTGTCTGGGTGTTGGTCAGGAGGTCCGAGCTCAGGTTGTGTCAGACAGTGCATTAGTGCACAGGTTAGACTATATACTTTGGGTATAGTCGAATGACATGTAGATTTATCCTCATATAAGGTGCCTGGGCACTCATTAGGCCAAATTTTTTTTTCTAGAGGGCAGGCAGAGTGCTGCATTGTGGGTCTGGAATTGCGAAACTTCCGGGCTTCGGGGCCTGGAGTGTGAGGACGGAAGTCTGAGAACACAAGCTAGACTTGGGTTTCAGGGCCAGGGCACGGCAGGTACCCCTGTAGATCTGAACCTATATCTCATGCATCTGAAGTCAGGGCGAGGTTCAGAAGTTGGCTCAGGTTGGAGTTTCTGTGCATGACGGCCCCTTCATGAAGGGAGCGGAATCTCGAGGCCATGGAGGTTTTCCCACGTTGGGAGTTGTGGGATGCCCCCTTCAAGGATTCCTTCTGCGGGACAATTGAGACTTGTTGGGCAGCTCCAGGACATCCCATATGGAATGACTCCAGGTCACCGTTCGAGGATGGATGCCTGGGAAGCCCGCCTCGCATTCCAATTGTCTACTAGCAAGAAGACAGTTTAGATCTGATGGCTTAGCGGGAGAAACCGGGGTGGCTGACTTGAAATGGACTTTCCTGAGGATGGGTCCTAATGTGTGTTTGTGTCCATGAGGGCCTTAAAATGGGGCGGTGGCACCGGGACCCTGAAGTATTCTCCTAAGCTTTTGACATAGCTCGATGCAAAGGTTCCTTGTGGAGACGAGATTTGTTTTGATGGGTGCCTCAGGAACACCTCTATGCTGGTATTGGTATCCAGGCTTTTGAGGAGACATGCCTGTAATCCAAAGCAATGTATCCGATTATGGCCTAAGGTCCTGTCTGGTTCAATCTTCTTCTCAGGGGACATCCATCTATGGTATGAGTGGAGGTAGATGCTCAGCTGGAATCAGACCGCCCTTGTTTGTCCCGGGCGACCTGCACTATTGGGATGGCTGCAGGGATTTGGAGGGTTCTCCAAATTTTACTGTTTTGGACAATGGCATCGGCAGAATTCCCATGGATTGGGTAGGCACAGTCCTAATGTGGGACTCCAAGGGCCCCAGCCTGGATGGTGTGTGGCCCAGGACTTTGAGGACAGAAGTCTGAAAACACAAACTCACTTAGGTTTGGGGACGTAGGTATGGCAGGCCCGATCTATAAACCTTAAGAAGAACTCTTTCGGTTATGAAGAAAGAGCGAGTCTGAGGCGCTTGCTCAGGCTTTTGTCTCTGGATTTTGTATCAGAGATGGCCGTGGAATGTCGGGGAGGCCTCATGGGCCATGGACGAATTTTCCTCTCTGTGGATTTGGCCCGATCCCAATTGTTTTTCGTCAATCTGTGGAATGGGAGGACTCCTTTCAGGTTTGTTACCTCAGGTGTCCCGCCAAAAGAGGAATTCCAAAGAAGAGCCCTGGGGAAAAGTGAAGGGAGAACCCGAACTATGGGTAAAATTTGGGGCCTAGGGGCATGGCAAGCCCAATATGCTATCTCTTCATCCAGCCACTGAGAGGCCTTATTGAGGACTGGGATCAGGGTGAGGGTCACAATGTGTGGTTTTGACCAATGTGGCCCACAAACATGAGCGGGGCCTCATGGGCCACCCTGGTTTCAACAACACTGAACGTTGGACAACATGCCAACCACATGGTTTCTTGCCACGGGGAAGGAGTTGTGTTTTCTGCATCACTTTCAAGCCTGGGCAGTGATTGGAGATAAGGTCTAGGTTCTGAAACTTGACAACCGAGGTTGGGAAGAGATGACGACCTAAGACCATGGCGGGTCCGATGTGCTCAGTGAGCGGCCAGCTTTCTGTGTGGGGCCAGGTAATCCAGGCTCAGGCTGTGTCAAAAAGGGCAATAGTGCCCAGGTCAGCCTATATATTTGGGGTACAGTCGTATGGCGTGCAGGTTGATCCTCTTTTGGAGTTTCTGGGTAGCCCCAGAGGGCAATGTTTTTCTTCCTGAGGGCAGGAAGAGTGCTGCATTATAGTTCTGGTTTTCAAACTGGAGGCTTGTGGTCCAGTAGTCTGAGGAAGGAAATCTGAGAACAAGCTAGGCTTAGGTTTCTGGGTGAGGACAAGGCAGGAACAATCTACAGACCTGAATCGAGATCTCGTGCTTATGATGTCAGGGCGAGGATCAGAAGATCGCTCAGGTTGGTGTTTCTGTCCCTGATGGCCCTTCATGAAGGGGCGGGGGGGTCATGAGGCCGTGGGGGTTTTCCCACGATGTTAGTTGTGAGAAGCTCCAAACTGCAAAGATTCTTCTGCAGGACAATTGAGACCTGTTGGTTGGCTCCAGGGCAACGATTCCGAGCAGGGTTCTAAGGATGGATGGCTGGGTAGCCCACCTCGCATTCCAATTGTGTCCTAGCAACAAGACAGGTTAGATCTGCTGGATCTGGGGGAGCAACCCAGGAGGCTGAGTTGAAATGGACTCTCCTGTGGATGGATCCTAATATGTTTTTGTGTCTATGGAGATCTTGGAATGAAGCGGTGGCACTGGGGCCCGATGGGTTTTTTCAAACAGAGGCTTTGACACAGCTCCAACGTGCAAGTTTCCCATATGTAAATGAGATTTGTTCTGAGGGATGAGTCAGGAAACAGCCATACGCTGGTATTGAAATCCAGGCCTCTGAGGAGAGATGACTGGATAGCACAACAATGAATCCAAATAGTGCCTAGGGGCCTGTTCGTACCTTTTTACCTCTGGGGACATCAGTCTATGCATCTGAGTGCATGTAGGTGTCAGATGGGCTCAGATTGCTCCTGTTTGTCCTGGAGAGCCACCACTATTGGGATGGCCTCAGGGAGTTTGGAGGTTTATCCTATTAGTAGGTTGTGGCCATTGGAATGGGCACATACAATTCCCTTGGAGAGGGCAAGTACAGTCCTCAGGTTTGGCTCCAGGGGCCTGAGCCTGTAGGGTGTGTAGGCAGAGCTGTTTGGACAGTTGTCTGAAAACACAAACGCGGCTTATGTTTCGGGTAATAGGTATGGCAGTATAGATCTACAGACCATGAGGAGAACTCTTCGGGATATGAAAAAAGGGCGAGTGTCAGGCTCTTGCTCAAGTTTTTGTCTCTGGATATCGTGTCACTCATGGTCATGAAATTTCCGGTTGACTTCATGGGAAATGGACGAGTCTTACTCTCTGGTGGTTTGTCCCCATCGCAAGATTTTGGGGTCATTCTGTGGGATGGAAGAAGTCCGTTTTGTTGTTGTTGTGATTTGCCTTGTTTTGTTTTTTAACCTCAGGTGTCCCACCAAATGAGGTATTCCAGAGTAGAGCCCTGGGGAGGGCCGACTGGACAACCAGAAATCTGGTTACAAATTTGGGCCTAGGGACATGTCAAGCCCATTATGACATCTAATGGTCGAGCGACGGAGAGGACTTACTAGAGGACAGGACTCACACTGAGGGTCACAATGCGTGTTTATGCCCACTTCGCAAACAAGAATGGGCGGGGCCTCATGGTGAATCCTGGTTTCTCCTACACTGAACGTTGGACAACCTGCCAATGACAAGATTTCTTGCCATGGGTAAGGAAGAGTTCTGATTTCTGCATCACAGTCACCCTTGGGCAGTGATTGGAGATAAGGTCTAGATTCTGAAGCCTGAAAACAGAGGTAGGGAAGAGATGATAACCTAAGGCCATGGCGGGTCTGATGTGCTCAGTGTGCGGTCAGCTGTCTGGGTGTTGGTCAGGAGGTCCGGGCTCAGGTTGTGTCAGACAGTGCATTAGTGCCCCCGCAGACTATATAATTTGGGTAAAGTCGAGTGCCATGTAGATTTATCCTCATATAAGTTGTCTGGGCAGCTCATTAGGCAAAATTTGTTTTCTAGAGGGCAGGCAGAGTGCTTCATTGTCGGTCCGGAATTGCCCACTTGAGGGCTTCGTGTCCAGGAGTGTGAGGACGGAAGTCTGAGAACACAAGCTGGACTTGTGTATCAGGGCGAGGACACGGCAGGGACCACTGTAGATCTGAACCAATATCTCATGCATCTGAAGTCAGGGCGAGGATCAGACGTTGTCTCACGTTGGAGTTTATGGGCATGACGGCCCCTTCATGAAGAGAGCGAAATCTCGAGGCCATGTAGGTTTTCCCACGTTGGGTGTGGTGGGATGCCCCCTTCAAGGATACCTTCTGCGGGACAATTGAGACCTGTTGGGCAGATTCAGGACATCCCATATGGAATGACTCCAGGGCACCATTCAAGAATGGATGACTGGGAAGCCCGCCTCGCATTCCAATTTTCTCCTAGCAACAAGAGAGTTTAGATCTGATGGCTCTGCGTGAGCAACAGGAGTGACTGACTTGAAATGGACTTTCCTGAGGATGGGTCCTAATGTGTGTTTGTGTCCATGAGGGCCTTAAAATGGGGCGGTGGCACCGGGACCCTGAAGTATTCTCCTAAGTTTTTGACATAGCTCGATGCACAAGGTTCCTTGTGGAGACGAGATTTGTTTTGATGGGTGCCTCAGGAAAACCCCTATGCTGGTATTGGAATCCAGGCTTTTGAGGAGACGTGCCTGTAAACCAAAGCAATGTATCCGATTATGGCCTAGGGTCCTGTCTGGTTCAATCTGCTTCTCAGGGGATATCCATCTATGTTATGAGTAGAGGTAGATGCTCAGCTGGTATCAGACCGCCCTTGTTTGTCCCGGGCGACCTGCACTATTGGGATGGCCTCAGGGATTTGGAGGGTTCTCCTAATTTTACGGTTTTGGACCATGGAATGGGCAGAATTCCCATGGATTGGGTAGACACAGTCCTAATGTGTGACACCTGGGGCCCCAGCCTGGAAGGTATGTGGCCCAGGACTTTGAACCAGAAGTCTGAAAACACAAACTCAGCTTAGCTTTGGGGAGGTAGGTATGGCAGGCCCGATCTATAAACCATGAGAAGAACTCTTCCGGATATAAAGAAAGAGCGAGTCTGAGGCACTTGCTCAGGCTTTTGTCTCTGGATTTTGTATCAGCGATGGCCGTGGAATGTCGGGGAAGCCTCATGGGCCATGGACGAATCTTTCTCTCTGGGGATTTGGTCCGATCCCAATTGCTTTTCATCAATCTGTGGAATGGGAGGACTCCTTTCAGGTTTGTTACCTCAGGTGTCCCGCCAAAAGAGGAATTCCAAAGATGAGCCCTGGGGAAAAGTGAAGGGAGAACCCGAACTATGGGTAAAATTTGGGGCCTAGGGGCATGGCAAGCCGAATATGCTGACTCTTCATCCAGCCACTGAGAGGCCTTACACGAGGCCTGGGATCAGGCTGAGGGACACAATGTGTGTTTGTGACCAATGTGGCCCATAAACATGGGCGGGGCATCATGGGCCACACTGGTTTCAACTGCACTGAACGTTGGAAAAACATGCCAACCACTAGGTTTCTTGCCAAGGCGAAGGAGAAGTTCTGATTCTTGTATCACGTTCACTCCTGAGCAGTGAGTGGAGATAAGGTCTAGGTTCTGAAGGTGAAAACTGAGGTTGTGTAGAGTTGATGCCCTAAAGCCATTGTGGGTGTGATATGCTCTGTTTATGGCCAGCTGTCTGGGTGTTGGACTGGAGGTCTGCCCTCAGGCTGTTTCAGACAGGGCTTTAGTGCACAGGCTAGACTGTATAATTGGGGTTTGGTCGAGTGGCATGCAGGTTGTTACTCATTTGGCGTTTCTGGTTAGGCCTATAGGGCAACATTTTTCTTCTGGAGGGCAGGCAGAGTGCTGCATTGTGTCTCCAGAATTGCCAAACTGGAGGGGTGTGGCCAGGATTGTGAGGAAGGAAGTCTGAAAACACAAGCTAGCACGAGTTTTGGGGCCAAGAGCATGGCAGGCCCAATCTGCAGGGGCTGAATCGAGGTCTCCTGCAGGTGAGGTCAGGGCGAGTATCAGACGTTGCCTCAAGCTGGAGTTTGTGTCCATGACGGCCCCTTCCTGAAGGGGGTGGGGGCGTCATGAGGCCAGGGAGGTTTCCCTACGCTGGGAGTTGTGACCTGCTCCAAACTTCAAAGTTTCCTTCTTCAGGACAGTCGAGTACTATTGTATGGTTCCAGGATGCCCCATACAGAAAGACTCGAGAGCAGGGCCCTAAGCATGGATGCCGAGAAACGCCAACTCACCTTCCCATTGCCTGGTCGAGACAAGGCACGCTCAATCTGCGGGCTATTGGGTGAGCTACCCAGAAGGCTGAGTTTAAATGGACTCTCCTGAGGATGAGTCATAATGTGGGTTGGTGGCCAAGGAGACCTTGGAATGTGGCAGTAGCTAAGGGACTCTGCAGGAATCTCCAACCCGAAGGGCTTGACACAACTCCAACAAGGAAGCTTCCCATGTGGAGATGAGAGGTCTTCTGTCTGGTGCCTCAGGAAAGCCCCGTATGCTGGTCTTCAAACCCAGGCCTCTGAGGAGTGATACCTGGACACCAAAGCAAGAGTTCATAATAGGGCCTAGGGGCCTGTCTGGTTCAATCTTCTTTCTCTGCGGATATCTGTCTGTGTGTCTGCATGGAGGTAGTAGTTGCTCAGCTTGTGTCATAATGCCAGTATTTGTCCAGTTTGGCTTGTGGTAGTGGGATGTCCTTGGGGACCTTGAGGTTTCTACTATTTTGTAGAGTTGTGGCCAATGGAATGGGCAGTTTCTTAGGAGAGAGCAGGCACAGTTCTGTGGTGTGGCTCCAGAGACCCCAGCCTGGAGGCCGTGTGGGCCATGGCTGTGCAGACAGACATCCAAAAACCCTAACTCAGCTCAGGTTTGGGGCCGAGGTTACGGCAGGCCTGATCTACAGTCCATGAGGGGAGCTCCTCTGGATATGAAAGAAGGGTGAGAGGGAGGCAGTCGCTCAGGCTTTTGTCTCTGGATGTTTTGTCCACAATGGCCGTTTAATGTAGGAGTTGCCTCATGGGTCGTAGAAGTCTCCCTCTCTGGTAGTTTGTCCAGCCCCCAAGAGTTTGGGGTCATTCTGTGGGAAGGGAAGTGTCCTGTTTCTGCTTCATGTGTCCCCCCAGTAGAGGGATTCTAGAGCATAGCAGTGGGTACTGACAACTGGAATACTCGCCCTCTGGTTAAGCCTGGGGGCCTATGGATATGACAAGCCCCATATGCAGGATCTTGGTCCAGCCCCTGAGAGGCGTTACTTTAATACGGGACTCACGCTGCAGGTCACAATGCATGTCTGTGCCCTAGGCGGCCCTCAAGCACTGGCGTGGCCTTCCGGACAATGCAGGTTTTCCCACATTGAACGTTCGACAACATGCCAACCACAAGGTTTCTGGCCATGGGGAAGGAGGAATTCTAATTTCTGCATCACGTTCACCCCTGGGCAGTGATTGGAGATAAGGTCTAGGTTCTGAAGCTTGAAAACCGAGGTTGGGAAGAGATGACGACCTACAGCCATAGCGGGTCCTATGTGTCCAGGTTGGGGCCAGCTGTCTGGGTATCATTTGGGATGTCTTGTCTCAGGCTGTGCCAGACAGGGCATTAGTATACAGGGTAGGCTGTATAATTGCTTTACAATCAAGTGGCATGCATTAGAAAATCATTTGGGGTTTCTTATTAGCAGCATAGGGCAAAGTTTTTCTTCTGGAGGGCAGGCAGAGTGCTGCATTGTGGCATCGGAATTCCCAAACTGGAGGGCTTGTGGGCCAGGAGAGTGAGAACGGAAGTCTGAGAACACAAGCTAGGCTTAGGTTTCGGGCAAGGACATGGCAGGCACACTCTGCAGAGCTGAATTGAGATCTCATGCGTCTGAAGTCAGGTCGAGATTCAGACTTTGGCTCAGGTTTGAGTTTCTGTCCATGTTGGCCCCTTCAGGAAGGGGGGACATTATGAGCCCATGGGGGTTTTCCCTCTATTGGAGTTGTGAGATGCTCCAAACCGCAAGGATTCCTTCTGTGGGACAATTAAGATTTGTTGGATGGCTCCAGGACGTCTTATAAGGTATTTTTCCAGAACAGGGTTCTAAGTATGAATGCCTGGGCAGCCAGCCTCACATTCCAATTGTCTCCTAGCAACAAGAAACGTTTGATCTGCTGGCTTGGGGTAGCAACAGAGGGGGCTGAGTTGAAATGGACTTTCCTGAGGATGGTCTTAATGTTGGTTTGAGTCCATGGAGACCTTGGTATGGGGTAGTGGCACCAGGGCCCTGAAGGATTCTCCTAACCAGAGGTTATGACAAAGCTCCAATGAGCAAGTTTTCCATGGGGAGACGAGATTTGTTCTTATTGGTGCCTCAGGAAACCACCATATGCTGGTATTGGAAACGAGGCCTCTGAGGAGAGATGCCTGAAAACCAAAGCAATGGATCTGATTAGGGCTTAGGGGCCTGTCCGGTTCAATATTCTTCTCTGGGGACATCTGTTGTCTGAGTGGAGGTAGTTGCTCAGCTGGTTTGAGATCACCCCTGTTTGTCCTGGGCGGCCTACACTAATGGGATGGCCTCGGTGACTTTGGAGGTTTTTCCTCATTTGCAAGGTTGTGGCCAATGGAATGGGAAGAATTCCCTTGAAAGGGAAGCACAGTCCTGAGGTGTGGCTCCAGGGACCCAATTGTGGAGCGTGTTTGGTCCAGGGCTATTTGGACAAAAGTCTGAAAACACAAACTCCACTTAGGTTGGTGGATGTAGGTATGGCCGACCCGATCTATAGACCGTGAGGAGAACTCTTCGGGATATGAACAAAGGGCGAATGTGAGGTGCTGGCTCATGCTTTTTTTTTTTTTTCTGGAATTGTGTCACCGATTGCCATGGAATGTCGGGGTGTCCTCATGGGTCATTGATGAGGCTCCCTTTCTGGGGATTTGAAGCGATCCCAAGAGTTTGGGGTCATTCTGTGGGAAGGGAGGAGGCCTTTCTTGTTTTTTTGTTTATTTTTTTGGTATTATTTTTTTTTATAACCTAAGGTGGACCACCAAAAGAGGGATCCAAGAGCAGAGTCCTGGCGAGGAGCGACTGGACAACCAGACCTCTGGTTAACATTGGGACCTAAGAACATGGCAAGCCCCATATGTGGGCTCTTGGTCCAGACACTGAGAGGCCTTCCTTGAGGATAGGTCTCACACTGAGTTTCACAATGTGTTTTTGTGCCCAAGGAGCCCCTCAAGTCAGGGCGTGGCCTAATGTACCATGCTGGTTTCTCCTACAGGGAACGTTGCACAATATGGCAACCACAAGTTTTCTGGCCATGGGGAAGATGGAGTTCTAATTTCTGCAACACTTTCACTCCTGGACTGTGATTGGATTTAAGGTCTAGGTTCTGAAGCCTGAAATCTGAGGTTGGGAAGAGATGAAGACATAAGACCATGGTGTGTCTGATGTGCTCAGTGTTCGGCCAGCTGTTGAGTGTGGGTTGGGAGGTGCAGGCTCAGGCTGTGCCAGACAGGGAATTAGTGCCCAGGCTAGACTGTATCATTGGGGTGCAGTCGAGTTTCTTGCAGGATGGTACTCATTTGTGGTTACTGGGTAGCCCCAGAGGGCAACGTTTTTCTTCTGGAGGGAAGACACAGTGCCACATAGTGGCTCCAGAATTCCCAAACTGGAAGGCTTGTGGGCCAGGAGTGTGATGAAAAAATTCTGAGAACACAAGCCAGACTTAGATTTCGGGGTGAGGGGACGGCAGGCACCCTCTGCAGAGATGATTCGAGATCCTGTATACCTGAAGACAGAGCTAGGATCAGACGTTGGCTTAGGTCGAAGTTTCTGTCCATGACGGCCCCTTCATGAAGGGGAGGGTGTCACGAGGACATGGAGGTTTTCCCACGATGGGAATTGTGAGATGCTCCAAACCGCAATGATTCCTTCTGTGGGACAGTCGAGACCTGTTGGATGGCTCCAGGACATCCCATAAGGACGTTATCCAGAGCAGGGTTCTAAGGATGGATGCCTGGGCAGCCTGCCTCCCATTCCAGGTGTCTCATAGCGCCAAGGCAAGTTCGATCTGCTGGATCTAGGGGAGCAACCGAGGCGGGTGTGTTGAAATGGGTGAGTTGAGGATGGGTCATAATGTGCATTTGTGTCCATGTAGACCTTGGAATGGGGTGCTTGAACCGGGGCCTTGAGGGATGTTCATAACCGGAGGTTTTGATGGAGCTCTAAAGAGTATGTTTCCTATGTAGAGAAGAGAATTGTTTTGATGAGTGCCTAAGGAATCTCCCATATGCTGGTATTGGAAAACAGGCTTCTGAGGAGAGATGACTGGAATCAAAAGCAATGGATCTGATTAGGGCCTAAGTGCCTGTCCAGTTCAATCTTATTCTATGGGGATATCTGTCTCTGGGTCTGAGTGGAGGTAGTTTCCTAACTTGTGAGAGATCATCCCTGTGTGTCCTGGGCAGCCAACATTATTCGGATGGCCTGGGGGAGTTTGGCGGATTCTCCTAATCTATTGGGTTGTGGCCAATGGAAATAGCAGAATTCCCCTGGAGAGGGAAGCCACAGTCCTGAGGTGTGGCTCCAGGGGCCCCAGCTTGGATGGTGTGTTGGCCAGGCCTGTGGGGACAGAAGTCTGAAAACACAAACTCAGCTTAGTTTTGGGGATGTATGTATGAAGGCTCGATCTACAGACCGTGAGAATTTTCCGGGCTATGAACAAAGGGCGAGTATGTGGCGCTTGCTCAGGCTTTTGTCTCTGGATTTTGTGTCAACGGTGGCCGTGGAATGGCGGAGTGTCCTCAAGGGCCATGGACAATTCTTTCTCTGGTGATTTGGCCTGATCCCAAGGGGTTGGGATCATTCTGTGGATGGGAAGAGTCCTTTATGTATTTTTTTTTACCTCAGTTCTCCCACCAAAGAGGGATTCCAGAGTAGAGCCCTGAGTAGGTGTGACTAGACATCTCGAACTCTGGTTGAGATTGGGGGACTAGGGGCTTGGCAAGCCCCATATGTGGGCTGTTGTTCCAGTGACTAAGAGGCTTTACATGAGGATAGGGCTCACGCTGAGGGTCACAATGTGTGTTTGTGCAAATTGTGGCCCTCAGGGATAGGTGGGGCCTCATAGTCCATGCTGCTTTCTCCTACAATGAACATTGGACAACATGCCAACCACTAGGTTTCTTGCCAAGGCGAAGGAGAAGTTCTGATTCTTGCATCACGTTCACTCCTGAGCAGTGAGTGGAGATAAGGTCTAGGTTCTGAAGGTGAAAACTGCGGTTGGGTAGAGATGATGGCCTAAAGCCATTGTGGGTGTGATATGCTCTGTGTACGGCCAGCTGTCTGGGTGTTGGACTGGAGGTCTGCCCTCAGGCTGTGTCAGACAGGGCTTTAGTGCACAGGCTAGACTGTATAATTGGGGTGTGGTCGAGTGGCATGCAGGTTGTTACTCATTTGGCGTTTCCGGTTAGCCCTATAGGGCAACATTTTTCTTCTGGAGGGCAGGCAGAGTGCTGCATTGTGTCTCCAGAATTGCCAAACTGGAGGGGTGTGGCCAGGATTGTGAGGAAGGAAGTCTGAAAACACAAGCTAGCATGAGTTTTGGGGCCAAGAGCATGGCAGGCCCACTCTGAAGAGGCTGAATCGAGATCTCCTGCAGGTGAGGTCAGGGCGAGTATCAGATGTTGCCTCAAGCTGGAGTTTGTGTCCATGACGGCCCCTTCCTGAAGGGGTTGGGGGCGTCATGAGGCCAGGGAGGTTTCCCTACGCTGGGAGTTGTGAGCTGCTCCCAACTTCAAAGTTTCCTTCTTCAGGACAGTCGAGTACTATTGTATGGTTCCAGGATGCCCCATACAGAAAGACTCGAGAGCAGGGCCCTAAGCATGGATGCCGAGAAACGCCAACTCACCTTCCCATTGCCTGGTGGAGACAAGGCACGCTCAATCTGCGGGCTCTTGGGTGAGCTACCCAGAAGGCTGAGTTTAAATGGACTCTCCTGAGGATGAGTCATAATGTGGGTTGGTGGCCATGGAGACCTTGGAATGTGGCAGTAGCTAAGGGACTCTGCAGGATTCTCCAACCCGAAGGGCTTGACACAACTCCAACAAGGAAGCTTCCCATGTGGAGATGAGAGGTCTTTTGTCTGGTGCCTCAGGAAAGCCCCGTATGCTGGTCTTCGAACCCAGGCCTCTGAGGAGTGATACCTGGACACCAAAGCAAGAGTTCATAATAGGGCCTAGGGGCCTGTCTGGTTCAATCTTCTGTCTCTGCGGATATCTGTCTGTGTGTCTGCATGGAGGTAGTAGTTGCTCAGCTTGTGTCATAATGCCCCTATTTGTCCAGTGCGGCTTGCGGTAGTGGGATGTCCTTGGGGACCTTGAGGTTTCTACTATTTTGTAGAGTTGTGGCCAATGGAATGGGCAGTTTCTTAGGAGAGAGCAGGCACAGTTCTGGGGTGTGGCTCCAGAGACCCCAGCCTGGAGGCTGTGTGGGCCATGGCTGTGCAGACAGACATCCAAAAACCCTAACTCAGCTCAGGTTTGGGGCCGAGGTTACGGCAGGCCTGATCTACAGTCCATGAGGGGAGCTCCTCTGGATATGAAAGAAGGGTGAGAGGGAGGCAGTCGCTCAGGCTTTTGTCTCTGGATGTTTTGTCCACAATGGCCGTTTAATGTAGGAGTTGCCTCATGGGTCGTAGAAGTCTCCCTCTCTGGTAGTTTGTCCAGCCCCCAAGTGTTTGGGGTCATTCTGTGGGAAGGGAAGTGTCCTGTTTTTTGCCTCATATGTCCCCCCAGTAGAGGGATTCTAGAGCATAGCAGTGGGTACTGACAACTGGAATACTCGCACTCGGGTTAAGCCTGGGGGCCTATGGATATGACAAGCCCCATATGCAGGATCTTGGTCCAGCCCCTGAGAGGCGTTACTTTAATACGGGACTCACGCTGCAGGTCACAATGCATGTCTGTGCCCTAGGCGGCCCTCAAGCACTGGCGTGGCCTTTCGGACAATGCAGGTTTTCCCACATTGAACGTTGGACAACATGCCAACCACAAGGTTTCTGGCCATGGGGAAGGAGGAATTCTAATTTCTGCATCACGTTCACCCTGGGCAGTGATTGGAGATAAGGTCTAGGTTCTGAAGCCTGAAAACCGAGGTTGGGAAGAGATGACGACCTACAGCCATAGCGGGTCCTATGTGTCCAGGTTGGGGCCAGCTGTCTGGGTGTCGTTTGGGATGTCTTGTCTCAGGCTGTGCCAGACAGGGCATTAGAATACAGGGTGGGCTGTATAATTGCTTTACAATCGAGTGGCATGCATTAGAAAATCATTTGGGGTTTCTTATTAGAAGCATAGGGCAAAGTTTTTCTTCTGGAGGGCAGGCAGAGTGCTGCATTGTGGCTTCGGAATTCCCAAACTGGAGGGCTTGTGGGCCAGGAGAGTGAGGACGGAAGTCTGAGAACACAAGCTAGGCTTAGGTTTCGGGGCAAGGACATGGCAGCCACACTCTGCAGAGCTGAATTGAGATCTCATGTGTCTGAAGTCAGGTCGAGGATCAGACTTTGGCTCAGGTTTGAGTTTCTGTCCATGTTGGCCCCTTCATGAAGGGGGGACATTATGAGCCCATGGGGGTTTTCCCACTATTGGAGTTGTGAGATGCTCCAAACCGCAAGGATTCCTTCTGTGGGACAATTAAGATTTGTTGGATGGCTCCAGGACGTCTTATAAGGTATTTTTCCAGAACAGGGTTCTAAGTATGGATGCCTGGGCAGTCAGCCTCACAATCCAATTGTCTCCTAGCAACAAGAAACGTTTGATCTGCTGGCTTGGGGTAGCAACAGAGGGGGCTGAGTTGAAATGGACTTTCCTGAGGATGGTCTTAATGTTGGTTTGAGTCCATGGAGACCTTGGTATGGGGCAGTGGCACCAGGGCCCTGAAGGATTCTCCTAACCAGAGGTTATGACAAAGCTCCAATGAGCAAGTTTTCCATGGGGAGACGAGATTTGTTCTTATTGGTGCCTCAGGAAACCACCATATGCTGGTATTGGAAACGAGGCCTCTGAGGAGAGATGCCTAAAAACCAAAGCAATGGATCTGATTAGGGCCTAGGGGCCTGTCCGGTTCAATATTCTTCTCTGGGGACATCTGTTGTCTGAGTGGAGGTAGTTGCTCAGCTGGTTTGAGATCACCCCTGTTTGTCCTGGGCGGCCTACACTAATGGGATGGCCTCGGTGACTTTGGAGGTTTTTCCTCATTTGCAAGGTTGTGGCCAATGGAATGGGAAGAATTCCCTTGAAAGGGAAGCACAGTCCTGAGGTGTGGCTCCAGGGACCCAAGTGTGGAGCGTGTGTGGTCCAGGGCTATTTGGACAAAAGTCTGAAAACACAAACTCCACTTAGGTTGGGGGATGTAGGTATGGCCGGCCCGATCTATAGACCGTGAGGAGAACTCTTCGGGATATGAACAAAGGGCGAATGTGAGGTGCTGGCTCATGCTTTTTTTTTTTTTTTTTTTTTTTCTGGAAATGTGTCACCGATTGCCATGGAATGTCGGGGTGTCCTCATGGGCCATCGATGAGGCTCCCTTTCTGGGGATTTGACCCGATCCCAAGAGTTTGGGGTCATTCTGTGGGAAGGGAGGAGGCCTTTCTTGTTTTTTTGTTTATTTTTTTATTATTATTATTTTTTTTACCTAAGGTGGACCACCAAAAGAGGGATTCCAGAGCAGAGTCCTGGGGAGGGGCGACTGGACAACCAGACCTCTGGTTAACATTGGGACCTAAGAACATGGCAAGCCCCATATGTGGGCTCTTGGTCCAGACACTGAGAGGCCTTCCCTGAGGAATGGTCTCACACTGAGTTTCACAATGTGTTTTTGTGCCCAAGGAGCCCCTCAAGTCAGGGCGTGGCCTAATGTACCATGCTGGTTTCTCCTACAGGGAACGTTGCACAATATGGCAACCACAAGTTTTCTGGCCATGGGGAAGATGGAGTTCTAATTTCTGCAACACTTTCACTCCTGGACTGTGATTGGATTTAAGGTCTAGGTTCTGAAGCCTGAAAACTGAGGTTGGGAAGAGATGAAGACCTAAGGCCATGGTGTGGCTGATGTGCTCAGTGTTCGGCCAGCTGTTGAGTGTGGGTTGGGAGGTGCAGGCTCAGGCTGTGGCAGACAGGGAATTAGTGCCCAGGCTAGACTGTATCATTGGGGTGCAGTCGAGTTTCGTGCAGGATGGTACTCATTTGTGGTTACTGGGTAGCCCCAGAGGGCAACGTTTTTCTTCTGGAGGGAAGACACAGTGCCACATAGTGGCTCCAGAATTCCCAAACTGGAAGGCTTGTGGGCCAGGAGTGTGATGAAAAAATTCTGAGAACACAAGCCAGACTTAGATTTCGGGGTGAGGGGACGGCAGGCAGCCTCTGCAGAGATGATTCGAGATCCTGTATACCTGAAGACAGAGCTAGGATCAGACGTTGGCTTAGGTCGAAGTTTCTGTCCATGACAGCCCCTTCATGAAGGGGAGGGTGTCACGAGGACATGGAGGTTTTCCCACGATGGGAATTGTGAGATGCTCCAAACCGCAATGATTCCTTCTGTGGGACAGTCGAGACCTGTTGGATGGCTCCAGGACATCCCATAAGGACGTTATCCAGAGCAGGGTTCTAAGGATGGATGCCTGGGCAGCCTGCCTCCCATTCCAGGTGTCTCATAGCGCCAAGGCAAGTTCGATCTGCTGGATCTAGGGGAGCAACCGAGGCGGGTGTGTTGAAATGGGTGAGTTGAGGATGGGTCATAATGTGCATTTGTGTCCATGTAGACCTTGGAATGGGGTGCTTGAACCGGGGCCTTGAGGGATGTTCATAACCGGAGGTTTTGATGGAGCTCTAAAGAGTATGTTTCCTATGTAGAGAAGAGAATTGTTTTGATGAGTGCCTAAGGAATCTCCCATATGCTGGTATTGGAAAACAGGCCTCTGAGGAGAGATGACTGGAATCAAAAGCAATGGATCTGATTAGGGCCTAAGTACCTGTCCAGTTCAATCTTATTCTATGGGGATATCTGTCTCTGGGTCTGAGTGGAGGTAGTTTCCTAACTTGTGAGAGATCATCCCTGTGTGTCCTGGGCAGCCAACATTATTCGGATGGCCTGGGGGAGTTTGGCGGATTCTCCTAATCTATTGGGTTGTGGCCAATGGAAATAGCAGAATTCCCCTGGAGAGGGAAGCCACAGTCCTGAGGTGTGGCTCCAGGGGCCCCAGCTTGGATGGTGTGTTGGCCAGGCCTGTGGGGACAGAAGTCTGAAAACACAAACTCAGCTTAGTTTTGGGGATGTATGTATGAAGGCTCGATCTACAGACCGTGAGAATTTTCCGGGCTATGAACAAAGGGCGAGTATGTGGCGCTTGCTCAGGCTTTTGTCTCTGGATTTTGTGTCAACGGTGGCCGTGGAATGGCGGAGTGTCCTCAAGGGCCATGGACAATTCTTTCTCTGGTGATTTGGCCTGATCCCAAGGGGTTGGGATCATTCTGTGGATGGGAAGAGTCCTTTATGTATTTTTTTTTACCTCAGTTCTCCCACCAAAGAGGGATTCCAGAGTAGAGCCCTGAGTAGGTGTGACTAGACATCTCGAACTCTGGTTGAGATTGGGGGACTAGGGGCTTGGCAAGCCCCATATGTGGGCTGTTGTTCCAGTGACTAAGAGGCTTTACATGAGGATAGGGCTCACGCTGAGGGTCACAATGTGTGTTTGTGCACATTGTGGCCCTCAGGGATAGGTGGGGCCTCATAGTCCATGCTGCTTTCTCCTACAATGAACATTGGACAACATGCCAACCACTAGGTTTCTTGCCAAGGCGAAGGAGAAGTTCTGATTCTTGCATCACGTTCACTCCTGAGCAGTGAGTGGAGATAAGGTCTAGGTTCTGAAGGTGAAAACTGAGGTTGGGTAGAGATGATGGCCTAAAGCCATTGTGGGTGTGATATGCTCTGTGTACGGCCAGCTGTCTGGGTGTTGGACTGGAGGTCTGCCCTCAGGCTGTGTCAGACAGGGCTTTAGTGCACAGGCTAGACTGTATAATTGGGGTGTGGTCGAGTGGCATGCAGGTTGTTACTCATTTGGCGTTTCCGGTTAGCCCTATAGGGCAACATTTTTCTTCTGGAGGTCAGGCAGAGTGCTGCATTGTGTCTCCAGAATTGCCAAACTGGAGGGGTGTGGCCAGGATTGTGAGGAAGGAAGTCTGAAAACACAAGCTAGCATGAGTTTTGGGGCCAAGAGCATGGCAGGCCCACTCTGAAGAGGCTGAATCGAGATCTCCTGCAGGTGAGGTCAGGGCGAGTATCAGATGTTGCCTCAAGCTGGAGTTTGTGTCCATGACGGCCCCTTCCTGAAGGGGGTGGGGGCGTCATGAGGCCAGGGAGGTTTCCCTACGCTGGGAGTTGTGAGCTGCTCCCAACTTCAAAGTTTCCTTCTTCAGGACAGTCGAGTACTATTGTATGGTTCCAGGATGCCCCATACAGAAAGACTCGAGAGCAGGGGCCTAAGCATGGATGCCGAGAAACGCCAACTCACCTTCCCATTGCCTGGTGGAGACAAGGCACGCTCAATCTGCGGGCTCTTGGGTGAGCTACCCAGAAGGCTGAGTTTAAATGGACTCTCCTGAGGATGAGTCATAATGTGGGTTGGTGGCCATGGAGACCTTGGAATGTGGCAGTAGCTAAGGGACTCTGCAGGATTCTCCAACCCGAAGGGCTTGACACAACTCCAACAAGGAAGCTTCCCATGTGGAGATGAGAGGTCTTTTGTCTGGTGCCTCAGGAAAGCCCCGTATGCTGGTCTTCGAACCCAGGCCTCTGAGGAGTGATACCTGGACACCAAAGCAAGAGTTCATAATAGGGCCTAGGGGCCTGTCTGGTTCAATCTTCTGTCTCTGCGGATATCTGTTTGTGTGTCTGCATGGAGGTAGTAGTTGCTCAGCTTGTGTCATAATGCCCCTATTTGTCCAGTGCGGCTTGCGGTAGTGGGATGTCCTTGGGGACCTTGAGGTTTCTACTATTTTGTAGAGTTGTGGCCAATGGAATGGGCAATTTCTTAGGAGAGAGCAGGCACAGTTCTGTGGTGTGGCTCCAGAGACCCCAGCCTGGAGGCTGTGTGGGCCATGGCTGTGCAGACAGACATCCAAAAACCCTAACTCAGCTCAGGTTTGGGGCCGAGGTAACGGCAGGCCTGATCTACAGTCCATGAGGGGAGCTCCTCTGGATATGAAAGAAGGGTGAGAGGGAGGCAGTCGCTCAGGCTTTTGTCTCTGGATGTTTTGTCCACAATGGCCGTTTAATGTAGGAGTTGCCTCATGGGTCGTAGAAGTCTCCCTCTCTGGTAGTTTGTCCAGCCCCCAAGTGTTTGGGGTCATTCTGTGGGAAGGGAAGTGTCCTGTTTTTTGCCTCATATGTCCCCCCAGTAGAGGGATTCTAGAGCATAGCAGTGGGTACTGACAACTGGAATACTCGCCCTCGGGTTAAGCCTGGGGGCCTATGGATATGACAAGCCCCATATGCAGGATCTTGGTCCAGCCCCTGAGAGGCGTTACTTTAATACGGGACTCACGCTGCAGGTCACAATGCATGTCTGTGCCCTAGGCGGCCCTCAAGCACTGGCGTGGCCTTTCGGACAATGCAGGTTTTCCCACATTGAACGTTGGACAACATGCCAACCACAAGGTTTCTGGCCATGGGGAAGGAGGAATTCTAATTTCTGCATCACGTTCACCCTGGGCAGTAATTGGAGATAAGGTCTAGGTTCTGAAGCCTGAAAACCGAGGTTGGGAAGAGATGAAGACCTACAGCCATAGCGGGTCCTATGTGTCCAGGTTGGGGCCAGCTGTTGGGTGTCGTTTGGGATGTCTTGTCTCAGGCTGTGCCAGACAGGGCATTAGAATACAGGGTGGGCTGTATAATTGCTTTACAATCGAGTGGCATGCATTAGAAAATCATTTGGGGTTTCTTATTAGAAGCATAGGGCAAAGTTTTTCTTCTGGAGGGCAGGCAGAGTGCTGCATTGTGGCTTCGGAATTCCCAAACTGGAGGGCTTGTGGGCCAGGAGAGTGAGGACGGAAGTCTGAGAACACAAGCTAGGCTTAGGTTTCGGGGCAAGGACATGGCAGCCACACTCTGCAGAGCTGAATTGAGATCTCATGTGTCTGAAGTCAGGTCGAGGATCAGACTTTGGCTCAGGTTTGAGTTTCTGTCCATGTTGGCCCCTTCATGAAGGGGGGACATTATGAGCCCATGGGGGTTTTCCCACTATTGGAGTTGTGAGATGCTCCAAACCGCAAGGATTCCTTCTGTGGGACAATTAAGATTTGTTGGATGGCTCCAGGACGTCTTATAAGGTATTTTTCCAGAACAGGGTTCTAAGTATGGATGCCTGGGCAGTCAGCCTCACAATCCAATTGTCTCCTAGCAACAAGAAACGTTTGATCTGCTGGCTTGGGGTAGCAACAGAGGGGGCTGAGTTGAAATGGACTTTCCTGAGGATGGTCTTAATGTTGGTTTGAGTCCATGGAGACCTTGGTATGGGGCAGTGGCACCAGGGCCCTGAAGGATTCTCCTAACCAGAGGTTATGACAAAGCTCCAATGAGCAAGTTTTCCATGGGGAGACGAGATTTGTTCTTATTGGTGCCTCAGGAAACCACCATATGCTGGTATTGGAAACGAGGCCTCTGAGGAGAGATGCCTAAAAACCAAAGCAATGGATCTGATTAGGGCCTAGGGGCCTGTCCGGTTCAATATTCTTCTCTGGGGACATCTGTTGTCTGAGTGGAGGTAGTTGCTCAGCTGGTTTGAGATCACCCCTGTTTGTCCTGGGCGGCCTACACTAATGGGATGGCCTCGGTGACTTTGGAGGTTTTTCCTCATTTGCAAGGTTGTGGCCAATGGAATGGGAAGAATTCCCTTGAAAGGGAAGCACAGTCCTGAGGTGTGGCTCCAGGGACCCAAGTGTGGAGCGTGTGTGGTCCAGGGCTATTTGGACAAAAGTCTGAAAACACAAACTCCACTTAGGTTGGGGGATGTAGGTATGGCCGGCCCGATCTATAGACCGTGAGGAGAACTCTTCGGGATATGAACAAAGGGCGAATGTGAGGTGCTGGCTCATGCTTTTTTTTTTTTTTTTTTTTCTGGAAATGTGTCACCGATTGCCATGGAATGTCGGGGTGTCCTCATGGGCCATCGATGAGGCTCCCTTTCTGGGGATTTGACCCGATCCCAAGAGTTTGGGGTCATTCTGTGGGAAGGGAGGAGGCCTTTCTTGTTTTTTTGTTTATTTTTTTATTATTATTATTTTTTTTACCTAAGGTGGACCACCAAAAGAGGGATTCCAGAGCAGAGTCCTGGGGAGGGGCGACTGGACAACCAGACCTCTGGTTAACATTGGGACCTAAGAACATGGCAAGCCCCATATGTGGGCTCTTGGTCCAGACACTGAGAGGCCTTCCCTGAGGAATGGTCTCACACTGAGTTTCACAATGTGATTTTGTGCCCAAGGAGCCCCTCAAGTCAGGGCGTGGCCTAATGTACCATGCTGGTTTCTCCTACAGGGAACGTTGCACAATATGGCAACCACAAGTTTTCTGGCCATGGGGAAGATGGAGTTCTAATTTCTGCAACACTTTCACTCCTGGACTGTGATTGGATTTAAGGTCTAGGTTCTGAAGCCTGAAAACTGAGGTTGGGAAGAGATGAAGACCTAAGGCCATGGTGTGGCTGATGTGCTCAGTGTTCGGCCAGCTGTTGAGTGTGGGTTGGGAGGTGCAGGCTCAGGCTGTGGCAGACAGGGAATTAGTGCCCAGGCTAGACTGTATCATTGGGGTGCAGTCGAGTTTCGTGCAGGATGGTACTCATTTGTGGTTACTGGGTAGCCCCAGAGGGCAACGTTTTTCTTCTGGAGGGAAGACACAGTGCCACATAGTGGCTCCAGAATTCCCAAACTGGAAGGCTTGTGGGCCAGGAGTGTGATGAAAAAATTCTGAGAACACAAGCCAGACTTAGATTTCGGGGTGAGGGGACGGCAGGCACCCTCTGCAGAGATGATTCGAGATCCTGTATACCTGAAGACAGAGCTAGGATCAGACGTTGGCTTAGGTCGAAGTTTCTGTCCATGACAGCCCCTTCATGAAGGGGAGGGTGTCACGAGGACATGGAGGTTTTCCCACGATGGGAATTGTGAGATGCTCCAAACCGCAATGATTCCTTCTGTGGGACAGTCGAGACCTGTTGGATGGCTCCAGGACATCCCATAAGGACGTTATCCAGAGCAGGGTTCTAAGGATGGATGCCTGGGCAGCCTGCCTCCCATTCCAGGTGTCTCATAGCGCCAAGGCAAGTTCGATCTGCTGGATCTAGGGGAGCAACCGAGGCGGGTGTGTTGAAATGGGTGAGTTGAGGATGGGTCATAATGTGCATTTGTGTCCATGTAGACCTTGGAATGGGGTGCTTGAACCGGGGCCTTGAGGGATGTTCATAACCGGAGGTTTTGATGGAGCTCTAAAGAGTATGTTTCCTATGTAGAGAAGAGAATTGTTTTGATGAGTGCCTAAGGAATCTCCCATATGCTGGTATTGGAAAACAGGCCTCTGAGGAGAGATGACTGGAATCAAAAGCAATGGATCTGATTAGGGCCTAAGTGCCTGTCCAGTTCAATCTTATTCTATGGGGATATCTGTCTCTGGGTCTGAGTGGAGGTAGTTTCCTAACTTGTGAGAGATCATCCCTGTGTGTCCTGGGCAGCCAACATTATTCGGATGGCCTGGGGGAGTTTGGCGGATTCTCCTAATCTATTGGGTTGTGGCCAATGGAAATAGCAGAATTCCCCTGGAGAGGGAAGCCACAGTCCTGAGGTGTGGCTCCAGGGGCCCCAGCTTGGATGGTGTGTTGGCCAGGCCTGTGGGGACAGAAGTCTGAAAACACAAACTCAGCTTAGTTTTGGGGATGTATGTATGAAGGCTCGATCTACAGACCGTGAGAATTTTCCGGGCTATGAACAAAGGGCGAGTATGTGGCACTTGCTCAGGCTTTTGTCTCTGGATTTTGTGTCAACGGTGGCCGTGGAATGTCGGAGTGTCCTCAAGGGCCATGGACAATTCTTTCTCTGGTGATTTGGCCTGATCCCAAGGGGTTGGGATCATTCTGAGGATGGGAAGAGTCCTTTATGTATTTTTTTTACCTCAGTTCTCCCACCAAAGAGGGATTCCAGAGTAGAGCCCTGAGTAGGGGTGACTAGACATCTCGAACTCTGGTTGAGATTGGGGGACTAGGGGCTTGGCAAGCCCTATATGTGGGCTGTTGTTCCAGTGACTAAGAGGCTTTACATGAGGATAGGGCTCACGCTGAGGGTCACAATGTGTGTTTGTGCAAATTGTGGCCCTCAGGGATAGGTGGGGCCTCATAGTCCATGCTGCTTTCTCCTACAATGAACATTGGACAACATGCCAACCACTAGGTTTCTTGCCAAGGCGAAGGAGAAGTTCTGATTCTTGCATCACGTTCACTCCTGAGCAGTGTGTGGAGATAAGGTCTAGGTTCTGAAGGTGAAAACTGCGGTTGGGTAGAGATGATGGCCTAAAGCCATTGTGGGTGTGATATGCTCTGTGTACGGCCAGCTGTCTGGGTGTTGGACTGGAGGTCTGCCCTCAGGCTGTGTCAGACAGGGCTTTAGTGCACAGGCTAGACTGTATAATTGGGGTGTGGTCGAGTGGCATGCAGGTTGTTACTCATTTGGCGTTTCCGGTTAGCCCTATAGGGCAACATTTTTCTTCTGGAGGTCAGGCAGAGTGCTGCATTGTGTCTCCAGAATTGCCAAACTGGAGGGGTGTGGCCAGGATTGTGAGGAAGGAAGTCTGAAAACACAAGCTAGCATGAGTTTTGGGGCCAAGAGCATGGCAGGCCCACTCTGAAGAGGCTGAATCGAGATCTCCTGCAGGTGAGGTCAGGGCGAGTATCAGATGTTGCCTCAAGCTGGAGTTTGTGTCCATGACGGCCCCTTCCTGAAGGGGGTGGGGGCGTCATGAGGCCAGGGAGGTTTCCCTACGCTGGGAGTTGTGAGCTGCTCCCAACTTCAAAGTTTCCTTCTTCAGGACAGTCGAGTACTATTGGATGGTTCCAGGATGCCCCATACAGAAAGACTCGAGAGCAGGGGCCTAAGCATGGATGCCGAGAAACGCCAACTCACCTTCCCATTGCCTGGTGGAGACAAGGCACGCTCAATCTGCGGGCTCTTGGGTGAGCTACCCAGAAGGCTGAGTTTAAATGGACTCTCCTGAGGATGAGTCATAATGTGGGTTGGTGGCCATGGAGACCTTGGAATGTGGCAGTAGCTAAGGGACTCTGCAGGATTCTCCAACCCGAAGGGCTTGACACAACTCCAACAAGGAAGCTTCCCATGTGGAGATGAGAGGTCTTTTGTCTGGTGCCTCAGGAAAGCCCCGTATGCTGGTCTTCGAACCCAGGCCTCTGAGGAGTGATACCTGGACACCAAAGCAAGAGTTCATAATAGGGCCTAGGGGCCTGTCTGGTTCAAACTTCTGTCTCTGCGGATATCTGTCTGTGTGTCTGCATGGAGGTAGTAGTTGCTCAGCTTGTGTCATAATTCCCCTATTTGTCCAGTGCGGCTTGTGGTAGTGGGATGTCCTTGGGGACCTTGAGGTTTCTACTATTTTGTAGAGTTGTGGCCAATGGAATGGGCAATTTCTTAGGAGAGAGCAGGCACAGTTCTGTGGTGTGGCTCCAGAGACCCCAGCCTGGAGGCTGTGTGGGCCATGGCTGTGCAGACAGACATCCAAAAACCCTAACTCAGCTCAGGTTTGGGGCCGAGGTTACGGCAGGCCTGATCTACAGTCCATGAGGGGAGCTCCTCTGGATATGAAAGAAGGGTGAGAGGGAGGCAGTCGCTCAGGCTTTTGTCTCTGGATGTTTTGTCCACAATGGCCGTTTAATGTAGGAGTTGCCTCATGGGTCGTAGAAGTCTCCCTCTCTGGTAGTTTGTCCAGCCCCCAAGTGTTTGGGGTCATTCTGTGGGAAGGGAAGTGTCCTGTTTTTTGCCTCATATGTCCCCCCAGTAGAGGGATTCTAGAGCATAGCAGTGGGTACTGACAACTGGAATACTCGCCCTCGGGTTAAGCCTGGGGGCCTATGGATATGACAAGCCCCATATGCAGGATCTTGGTCCAGCCCCTGAGAGGCGTTACTTTAATACGGGACTCACGCTGCAGGTCACAATGCATGTCTGTGCCCTAGGCGGCCCTCAAGCACTGGCGTGGCCTTTCGGACAATGCAGGTTTTCCCACATTGAACGTTGGACAACATTCCAACCACAAGGTTTCTGGCCATGGGGAAGGAGGAATTCTAATTTCTGCATCACGTTCACCCTGGGCAGTGATTGGAGATAAGGTCTAGGTTCTGAAGCCTGAAAACCGAGGTTGGGAAGAGATGACGACCTACAGCCATAGCGGGTCCTATGTGTCCAGGTTGGGGCCAGCTGTCTGGGTGTCGTTTGGGATGTCTTGTCTCAGGCTGTGCCAGACAGGGCATTAGAATACAGGGTGGGCTGTATAATTGCTTTACAATCGAGTGGCATGCATTAGAAAATCATTTGGGGTTTCTTATTAGAAGCATAGGGCAAAGTTTTTCTTCTGGAGGGCAGGCAGAGTGCTGCATTGTGGCTTCGGAATTCCCAAACTGGAGGGCTTGTGGGCCAGGAGAGTGAGGACGGAAGTCTGAGAACACAAGCTAGGCTTAGGTTTCGGGGCAAGGACATGGCAGCCACACTCTGCAGAGCTGAATTGAGATCTCATGTGTCTGAAGTCAGGTCGAGGATCAGACTTTGGCTCAGGTTTGAGTTTCTGTCCATGTTGGCCCCTTCATGAAGGGGGGACATTATGAGCCCATGGGGGTTTTCCCACTATTGGAGTTGTGAGATGCTCCAAACCGCAAGGATTCCTTCTGTGGGACAATTAAGATTTGTTGGATGGCTCCAGGACGTCTTATAAGGTATTTTTCCAGAACAGGGTTCTAAGTATGGATGCCTGGGCAGTCAGCCTCACAATCCAATTGTCTCCTAGCAACAAGAAACGTTTGATCTGCTGGCTTGGGGTAGCAACAGAGGGGGCTGAGTTGAAATGGACTTTCCTGAGGATGGTCTTAATGTTGGTTTGAGTCCATGGAGACCTTGGTATGGGGCAGTGGCACCAGGGCCCTGAAGGATTCTCCTAACCAGAGGTTATGACAAAGCTCCAATGAGCAAGTTTTCCATGGGGAGACGAGATTTGTTCTTATTGGTGCCTCAGGAAACCACCATATGCTGGTATTGGAAACGAGGCCTCTGAGGAGAGATGCCTAAAAACCAAAGCAATGGATCTGATTAGGGCCTAGGGGCCTGTCCGGTTCAATATTCTTCTCTGGGGACATCTGTTGTCTGAGTGGAGGTAGTTGCTCAGCTGGTTTGAGATCACCCCTGTTTGTCCTGGGCGGCCTACACTAATGGGATGGCCTCGGTGACTTTGGAGGTTTTTCCTCATTTGCAAGGTTGTGGCCAATGGAATGGGAAGAATTCCCTTGAAAGGGAAGCACAGTCCTGAGGTGTGGCTCCAGGGACCCAAGTGTGGAGCGTGTGTGGTCCAGGGCTATTTGGACAAAAGTCTGAAAACACAAACTCCACTTAGGTTGGGGGATGTAGGTATGGCCGGCCCGATCTATAGACCGTGAGGAGAACTCTTCGGGATATGAACAAAGGGCGAATGTGAGGTGCTTGCTCATGCTTTTTTTTTTTTTTTTTTTTTTCTGGAAATGTGTCACCGATTGCCATGGAATGTCGGGGTGTCCTCATGGGCCATCGATGAGGCTCCCTTTCTGGGGATTTGACCCGATCCCAAGAGTTTGGGGTCATTCTGTGGGAAGGGAGGAGGCCTTTCTTGTTTTTTTGTTTATTTTTTTATTATTATTATTTTTTTTACCTAAGGTGGACCACCAAAAGAGGGATTCCAGAGCAGAGTCCTGGGGAGGGGCGACTGGACAACCAGACCTCTGGTTAACATTGGGACCTAAGAACATGGCAAGCCCCATATGTGGGCTCTTGGTCCAGACACTGAGAGGCCTTCCCTGAGGAATGGTCTCACACTGAGTTTCACAATGTGTTTTTGTGCCCAAGGAGCCCCTCAAGTCAGGGCGTGGCCTAATGTACCATGCTGGTTTCTCCTACAGGGAACGTTGCACAATATGGCAACCACAAGTTTTCTGGCCATGGGGAAGATGGAGTTCTAATTTCTGCAACACTTTCACTCCTGGACTGTGATTGGATTTAAGGTCTAGGTTCTGAAGCCTGAAAACTGAGGTTGGGAAGAGATGAAGACCTAAGGCCATGGTGTGGCTGATGTGCTCAGTGTTCGGCCAGCTGTTGAGTGTGGGTTGGGAGGTGCAGGCTCAGGCTGTGGCAGACAGGGAATTAGTGCCCAGGCTAGACTGTATCATTGAGGTGCAGTCGAGTTTCGTGCAGGATGGTACTCATTTGTGGTTACTGGGTAGCCCCAGAGGGCAACGTTTTTCTTCTGGAGGGAAGACACAGTGCCACATAGTGGCTCCAGAATTCCCAAACTGGAAGGCTTGTGGGCCAGGAGTGTGATGAAAAAATTCTGAGAACACAAGCCAGACTTAGATTTCGGGGTGAGGGGACGGCAGGCAGCCTCTGCAGAGATGATTCGAGATCCTGTATACCTGAAGACAGAGCTAGGATCAGACGTTGGCTTAGGTCGAAGTTTCTGTCCATGACAGCCCCTTCATGAAGGGGAGGGTGTCACGAGGACATGGAGGTTTTCCCACGATGGGAATTGTGAGATGCTCCAAACCGCAATGATTCCTTCTGTGGGACAGTCGAGACCTGTTGGATGGCTCCAGGACATCCCATAAGGACGTTATCCAGAGCAGGGTTCTAAGGATGGATGCCTGGGCAGCCTGCCTCCCATTCCAGGTGTCTCATAGCGCCAAGGCAAGTTCGATCTGCTGGATCTAGGGGAGCAACCGAGGCGGGTGTGTTGAAATGGGTGAGTTGAGGATGGGTCATAATGTGCATTTGTGTCCATGTAGACCTTGGAATGGGGTGCTTGAACCGGGGCCTTGAGGGATGTTCATAACCGGAGGTTTTGATGGAGCTCTAAAGAGTATGTTTCCTATGTAGAGAAGAGAATTGTTTTGATGAGTGCCTAAGGAATCTCCCATATGCTGGTATTGGAAAACAAGCCTCTGAGGAGAGATGACTGGAATCAAAAGCAATGGATCTGATTAGGGCCTAAGTGCCTGTCCAGTTCAATCTTATTCTATGGGGATATCTGTCTCTGGGTCTGAGTGGAGGTAGTTTCCTAACTTGTGAGAGATCATCCCTGTGTGTCCTGGGCAGGCAACATTATTCGGATGGCCTGGGGGAGTTTGGCGGATTCTCCTAATCTATTGGGTTGTGGCCAATGGAAATAGCAGAATTCCCCTGGAGAGGGAAGCCACAGTCCTGAGGTGTGGCTCCAGGGGCCCCAGCTTGGATGGTGTGTTGGCCAGGCCTGTGGGGACAGAAGTCTGAAAACACAAACTCAGCTTAGTTTTGGGGATGTATGTATGAAGGCTCGATCTACAGACCCTGAGAATTTTCCGGGCTATGAACAAAGGGCGAGTATGTGGCGCTTGCTCAGGCTTTTGTCTCTGGATTTTGTGTCAACGGTGGCCGTGGAATGGCGGAGTGTCCTCAAGGGCCATGGACAATTCTTTCTCTGGTGATTTGGCCTGATCCCAAGTGGTTGGGATCATTCTGTGGATGGGAAGAGTCCTTTATGTATTTTTTTTTACCTCAGTTCTCCCACCAAAGAGGGATTCCAGAGTAGAGCCCTGAGTAGGTGTGACTAGACATCTCGAACTCTGGTTGAGATTGGGGGACTAGGGGCTTGGCAAGCCCCATATGTGGGCTGTTGTTCCAGTGACTAAGAGGCTTTACATGAGGATAGGGCTCACGCTGAGGGTCACAATGTGTGTTTGTGCAAATTGTGGCCCTCAGGGATAGGTGGGGCCTCATAGTCCATGCTGCTTTCTCCTACAATGAACATTGGACAACATGCCAACCACTAGGTTTCTTGCCAAGGCGAAGGAGAAGTTCTGATTCTTGCATCACGTTCACTCCTGAGCAGTGAGTGGAGATAAGGTCTAGGTTCTGAAGGTGAAAACTGCGGTTGGGTAGAGATGATGGCCTAAAGCCATTGTGGGTTTGATATGCTCTGTGTACGGCCAGCTGTCTGGGTGTTGGACTGGAGGTCTGCCCTCAGGCTGTGTCAGACAGGGCTTTAGTGCACAGGCTAGACTGTATAATTGGGGTGTGGTCGAGTGGCATGCAGGTTGTTACTCATTTGGCGTTTCCGGTTAGCCCTATAGGGCAACATTTTTCTTCTGGAGGGCAGGCAGAGTGCGGCATTGTGTCTCCAGAATTGCCAAACTGGAGGGGTGTGGCCAGGATTGTGAGGAAGGAAGTCTGAAAACACAAGCTAGCATGAGTTTTGGGGCCAAGAGCATGGCAGGCCCACTCTGAAGAGGCTGAATCGAGATCTCCTGCAGGTGAGGTCAGGGCGAGTATCAGATGTTGCCTCAAGCTGGAGTTTGTGTCCATGACGGCCCCTTCCTGAAGGGGGTGGGGGCGTCATGAGGCCAGGGAGGTTTCCCTACGCTGGGAGTTGTGAGCTGCTCCCAACTTCAAAGTTTCCTTCTTCAGGACAGTCGAGTACTATTGTATGGTTCCAGGATGCCCCATACAGAAAGACTCGAGAGCAGGGGCCTAAGCATGGATGCCGAGAAACGCCAACTCACCTTCCCATTGCCTGGTGGAGACAAGGCACGCTCAATCTGCGGGCTCTTGGGTGAGCTACCCAGAAGGCTGAGTTTAAATGGACTCTCCTGAGGATGAGTCATAATGTGGGTTGGTGGCCATGGAGACCTTGGAATGTGGCAGTAGCTAAGGGACTCTGCAGGATTCTCCAACCCGAAGGGCTTGACACAACTCCAACAAGGAAGCTTCCCATGTGGAGATGAGAGGTCTTTTGTCTGGTGCCTCAGGAAAGCCCCGTATGCTGGTCTTCGAACCCAGGCCTCTGAGGAGTGATACCTGGACACCAAAGCAAGAGTTCATAATAGGGCCTAGGGGCCTGTCTGGTTCAATCTTCTGTCTCTGCGGATATCTGTCTGTGTGTCTGCATGGAGGTAGTAGTTGCTCAGCTTGTGTCATAATGCCCCTATTTGTCCAGTGCGGCTTGCGGTAGTGGGATGTCCTTGGGGACCTTGAGGTTTCTACTATTTTGTAGAGTTGTGGCCAATGGAATGGGCAATTTCTTAGGAGAGAGCAGGCACAGTTCTGTGGTGTGGCTCCAGAGACCCCAGCCTGGAGGCTGTGTGGGCCATGGCTGTGCAGACAGACATCCAAAAACCCTAACTCAGCTCAGGTTTGGGGCCGAGGTTACGGCAGGCCTGATCTACAGTCCATGAGGGGAGCTCCTCTGGATATGAAAGAAGGGTGAGAGGGAGGCAGTCGCTCAGGCTTTTGTCTCTGGATGTTTTGTCCACAATGGCCGTTTAATGTAGGAGTTGCCTCATGGGTCGTAGAAGTCTCCCTCTCTGGTAGTTTGTCCAGCCCCCAAGTGTTTGGGGTCATTCTGTGGGAAGGGAAGTGTCCTGTTTTTTGCCTCATATGTCCCCCCAGTAGAGGGATTCTAGAGCATAGCAGTGGGTACTGACAACTGGAATACTCGCCCTCGGGTTAAGCCTGGGGGCCTATGGATATGACAAGCCCCATATGCAGGATCTTGGTCCAGCCCCTGAGAGGCGTTACTTTAATACGGGACTCACGCTGCAGGTCACAATGCATGTCTGTGCCCTAGGCGGCCCTCAAGCACTGGCGTGGCCTTTCGGACAATGCAGGTTTTCCCACATTGAACGTTGGACAACATGCCAACCACAAGGTTTCTGGCCATGGGGAAGGAGGAATTCTAATTTCTGCATCACGTTCACCCTGGGCAGTGATTGGAGATAAGGTCTAGGTTCTGAAGCCTGAAAACCGAGGTTGGGAAGAGATGACGACCTACAGCCATAGCGGGTCCTATGTGTCCAGGTTGGGGCCAGCTGTCTGGGTGTCGTTTGGGATGTCTTGTCTCAGGCTGTGCCAGACAGGGCATTAGAATACAGGGTGGGCTGTATAATTGCTTTACAATCGAGTGGCATGCATTAGAAAATCATTTGGGGTTTCTTATTAGAAGCATAGGGCAAAGTTTTTCTTCTGGAGGGCAGGCAGAGTGCTGCATTGTGGCTTCGGAATTCCCAAACTGGAGGGCTTGTGGGCCAGGAGAGTGAGGACGGAAGTCTGAGAACACAAGCTAGGCTTAGGTTTCGGGGCAAGGACATGGCAGCCACACTCTGCAGAGCTGAATTGAGATCTCATGTGTCTGAAGTCAGGTCGAGGATCAGACTTTGGCTCAGGTTTGAGTTTCTGTCCATGTTGGCCCCTTCATGAAGGGGGGACATTATGAGCCCATGGGGGTTTTCCCACTATTGGAGTTGTGAGATGCTCCAAACCGCAAGGATTCCTTCTGTGGGACAATTAAGATTTGTTGGATGGCTCCAGGACGTCTTATAAGGTATTTTTCCAGAACAGGGTTCTAAGTATGGATGCCTGGGCAGTCAGCCTCACAATCCAATTGTCTCCTAGCAACAAGAAACGTTTGATCTGCTGGCTTGGGGTAGCAACAGAGGGGGCTGAGTTGAAATGGACTTTCCTGAGGATGGTCTTAATGTTGGTTTGAGTCCATGGAGACCTTGGTATGGGGCAGTGGCACCAGGGCCCTGAAGGATTCTCCTAACCAGAGGTTATGACAAAGCTCCAATGAGCAAGTTTTCCATGGGGAGACGAGATTTGTTCTTATTGGTGCCTCAGGAAACCACCATATGCTGGTATTGGAAACGAGGCCTCTGAGGAGAGATGCCTAAAAACCAAAGCAATGGATCTGATTAGGGCCTAGGGGCCTGTCCGGTTCAATATTCTTCTCTGGGGACATCTGTTGTCTGAGTGGAGGTAGTTGCTCAGCTGGTTTGAGATCACCCCTGTTTGTCCTGGGCGGCCTACACTAATGGGATGGCCTCGGTGACTTTGGAGGTTTTTCCTCATTTGCAAGGTTGTGGCCAATGGAATGGGAAGAATTCCCTTGAAAGGGAAGCACAGTCCTGAGGTGTGGCTCCAGGGACCCAAGTGTGGAGCGTGTGTGGTCCAGGGCTATTTGGACAAAAGTCTGAAAACACAAACTCCACTTAGGTTGGGGGATGTAGGTATGGCCGGCCCGATCTATAGACCGTGAGGAGAACTCTTCGGGATATGAACAAAGGGCGAATGTGAGGTGCTTGCTCATGCTTTTTTTTTTTTTTTTTTTTTCTGGAAATGTGTCACCGATTGCCATGGAATGTCGGGGTGTCCTCATGGGCCATCGATGAGGCTCCCTTTCTGGGGATTTGACCCGATCCCAAGAGTTTGGGGTCATTCTGTGGGAAGGGAGGAGGCCTTTCTTGTTTTTTTGTTTATTTTTTTATTATTATTATTTTTTTTACCTAAGGTGGACCACCAAAAGAGGGATTCCAGAGCAGAGTCCTGGGGAGGGGCGACTGGACAACCAGACCTCTGGTTAACATTGGGACCTAAGAACATGGCAAGCCCCATATGTGGGCTCTTGGTCCAGACACTGAGAGGCCTTCCCTGAGGAATGGTCTCACACTGAGTTTCACAATGTGTTTTTGTGCCCAAGGAGCCCCTCAAGTCAGGGCGTGGCCTAATGTACCATGCTGGTTTCTCCTACAGGGAACGTTGCACAATATGGCAACCACAAGTTTTCTGGCCATGGGGAAGATGGAGTTCTAATTTCTGCAACACTTTCACTCCTGGACTGTGATTGGATTTAAGGTCTAGGTTCTGAAGCCTGAAAACTGAGGTTGGGAAGAGATGAAGACCTAAGGCCATGGTGTGGCTGATGTGCTCAGTGTTCGGCCAGCTGTTGAGTGTGGGTTGGGAGGTGCAGGCTCAGGCTGTGGCAGACAGGGAATTAGTGCCCAGGCTAGACTGTATCATTGAGGTGCAGTCGAGTTTCGTGCAGGATGGTACTCATTTGTGGTTACTGGGTAGCCCCAGAGGGCAACGTTTTTCTTCTGGAGGGAAGACACAGTGCCACATAGTGGCTCCAGAATTCCCAAACTGGAAGGCTTGTGGGCCAGGAGTGTGATGAAAAAATTCTGAGAACACAAGCCAGACTTAGATTTCGGGGTGAGGGGACGGCAGGCAGCCTCTGCAGAGATGATTCGAGATCCTGTATACCTGAAGACAGAGCTAGGATCAGACGTTGGCTTAGGTCGAAGTTTCTGTCCATGACAGCCCCTTCATGAAGGGGAGGGTGTCACGAGGACATGGAGGTTTTCCCATGATGGGAATTGTGAGATGCTCCAAACCGCAATGATTCCTTCTGTGGGACAGTCGAGACCTGTTGGATGGCTCCAGGACATCCCATAAGGACGTTATCCAGAGCAGGGTTCTAAGGATGGATGCCTGGGCAGCCTGCCTCCCATTCCAGGTGTCTCATAGCGCCAAGGCAAGTTCGATCTGCTGGATCTAGGGGAGCAACCGAGGCGGGTGTGTTGAAATGGGTGAGTTGAGGATGGGTCATAATGTGCATTTGTGTCCATGTAGACCTTGGAATGGGGTGCTTGAACCGGGGCCTTGAGGGATGTTCATAACCGGAGGTTTTGATGGAGCTCTAAAGAGTATGTTTCCTATGTAGAGAAGAGAATTGTTTTGATGAGTGCCTAAGGAATCTCCCATATGCTGGTATTGGAAAACAAGCCTCTGAGGAGAGATGACTGGAATCAAAAGCAATGGATCTGATTAGGGCCTAAGTGCCTGTCCAGTTCAATCTTATTCTATGGGGATATCTGTCTCTGGGTCTGAGTGGAGGTAGTTTCCTAACTTGTGAGAGATCATCCCTGTGTGTCCTGGGCAGGCAACATTATTCGGATGGCCTGGGGGAGTTTGGCGGATTCTCCTAATCTATTGGGTTGTGGCCAATGGAAATAGCAGAATTCCCCTGGAGAGGGAAGCCACAGTCCTGAGGTGTGGCTCCAGGGGCCCCAGCTTGGATGGTGTGTTGGCCAGGCCTGTGGGGACAGAAGTCTGAAAACACAAACTCAGCTTAGTTTTGGGGATGTATGTATGAAGGCTCGATCTACAGACCCTGAGAATTTTCCGGGCTATGAACAAAGGGCGAGTATGTGGCGCTTGCTCAGGCTTTTGTCTCTGGATTTTGTGTCAACGGTGGCCGTGGAATGGCGGAGTGTCCTCAAGGGCCATGGACAATTCTTTCTCTGGTGATTTGGCCTGATCCCAAGTGGTTGGGATCATTCTGTGGATGGGAAGAGTCCTTTATGTATTTTTTTTTACCTCAGTTCTCCCACCAAAGAGGGATTCCAGAGTAGAGCCCTGAGTAGGTGTGACTAGACATCTCGAACTCTGGTTGAGATTGGGGGACTAGGGGCTTGGCAAGCCCCATATGTGGGCTGTTGTTCCAGTGACTAAGAGGCTTTACATGAGGATAGGGCTCACGCTGAGGGTCACAATGTGTGTTTGTGCAAATTGTGGCCCTCAGGGATAGGTGGGGCCTCATAGTCCATGCTGCTTTCTCCTACAATGAACATTGGACAACATGCCAACCACTAGGTTTCTTGCCAAGGCGAAGGAGAAGTTCTGATTCTTGCATCACGTTCACTCCTGAGCAGTGAGTGGAGATAAGGTCTAGGTTCTGAAGGTGAAAACTGCGGTTGGGTAGAGATGATGGCCTAAAGCCATTGTGGGTTTGATATGCTCTGTGTACGGCCAGCTGTCTGGGTGTTGGACTGGAGGTCTGCCCTCAGGCTGTGTCAGACAGGGCTTTAGTGCACAGGCTAGACTGTATAATTGGGGTGTGGTCGAGTGGCATGCAGGTTGTTACTCATTTGGCGTTTCCGGTTAGCCCTATAGGGCAACATTTTTCTTCTGGAGGGCAGGCAGAGTGCGGCATTGTGTCTCCAGAATTGCCAAACTGGAGGGGTGTGGCCAGGATTGTGAGGAAGGAAGTCTGAAAACACAAGCTAGCATGAGTTTTGGGGCCAAGAGCATGGCAGGCCCACTCTGAAGAGGCTGAATCGAGATCTCCTGCAGGTGAGGTCAGGGCGAGTATCAGATGTTGCCTCAAGCTGGAGTTTGTGTCCATGACGGCCCCTTCCTGAAGGGGGTGGGGGCGTCATGAGGCCAGGGAGGTTTCCCTACGCTGGGAGTTGTGAGCTGCTCCCAACTTCAAAGTTTCCTTCTTCAGGACAGTCGAGTACTATTGTATGGTTCCAGGATGCCCCATACAGAAAGACTCGAGAGCAGGGGCCTAAGCATGGATGCCGAGAAACGCCAACTCACCTTCCCATTGCCTGGTGGAGACAAGGCACGCTCAATCTGCGGGCTCTTGGGTGAGCTACCCAGAAGGCTGAGTTTAAATGGACTCTCCTGAGGATGAGTCATAATGTGGGTTGGTGGCCATGGAGACCTTGGAATGTGGCAGTAGCTAAGGGACTCTGCAGGATTCTCCAACCCGAAGGGCTTGACACAACTCCAACAAGGAAGCTTCCCATGTGGAGATGAGAGGTCTTTTGTCTGGTGCCTCAGGAAAGCCCCGTATGCTGGTCTTCGAACCCAGGCCTCTGAGGAGTGATACCTGGACACCAAAGCAAGAGTTCATAATAGGGCCTAGGGGCCTGTCTGGTTCAATCTTCTGTCTCTGCGGATATCTGTCTGTGTGTCTGCATGGAGGTAGTAGTTGCTCAGCTTGTGTCATAATGCCCCTATTTGTCCAGTGCGGCTTGCGGTAGTGGGATGTCCTTGGGGACCTTGAGGTTTCTACTATTTTGTAGAGTTGTGGCCAATGGAATGGGCAATTTCTTAGGAGAGAGCAGGCACAGTTCTGTGGTGTGGCTCCAGAGACCCCAGCCTGGAGGCTGTGTGGGCCATGGCTGTGCAGACAGACATCCAAAAACCCTAACTCAGCTCAGGTTTGGGGCCGAGGTTACGGCAGGCCTGATCTACAGTCCATGAGGGGAGCTCCTCTGGATATGAAAGAAGGGTGAGAGGGAGGCAGTCGCTCAGGCTTTTGTCTCTGGATGTTTTGTCCACAATGGCCGTTTAATGTAGGAGTTGCCTCATGGGTCGTAGAAGTCTCCCTCTCTGGTAGTTTGTCCAGCCCCCAAGTGTTTGGGGTCATTCTGTGGGAAGGGAAGTGTCCTGTTTTTTGCCTCATATGTCCCCCCAGTAGAGGGATTCTAGAGCATAGCAGTGGGTACTGACAACTGGAATACTCGCCCTCGGGTTAAGCCTGGGGGCCTATGGATATGACAAGCCCCATATGCAGGATCTTGGTCCAGCCCCTGAGAGGCGTTACTTTAATACGGGACTCACGCTGCAGGTCACAATGCATGTCTGTGCCCTAGGCGGCCCTCAAGCACTGGCGTGGCCTTTCGGACAATGCAGGTTTTCCCACATTGAACGTTGGACAACATGCCAACCACAAGGTTTCTGGCCACGGGGAAGGAGGAATTCTAATTTCTGCATCACGTTCACCCTGGGCAGTGATTGGAGATAAGGTCTAGGTTCTGAAGCCTGAAAACCGAGGTTGGGAAGAGATGACGACCTACAGCCATAGCGGGTCCTATGTGTCCAGGTTGGGGCCAGCTGTCTGGGTGTCGTTTGGGATGTCTTGTCTCAGGCTGTGCCAGACAGGGCATTAGAATACAGGGTGGGCTGTATAATTGCTTTACAATCGAGTGGCATGCATTAGAAAATCATTTGGGGTTTCTTATTAGAAGCATAGGGCAAAGTTTTTCTTCTGGAGGGCAGGCAGAGTGCTGCATTGTGGCTTCGGAATTCCCAAACTGGAGGGCTTGTGGGCCAGGAGAGTGAGGACGGAAGTCTGAGAACACAAGCTAGGCTTAGGTTTCGGGGCAAGGACATGGCAGCCACACTCTGCAGAGCTGAATTGAGATCTCATGTGTCTGAAGTCAGGTCGAGGATCAGACTTTGGCTCAGGTTTGAGTTTCTGTCCATGTTGGCCCCTTCATGAAGGGGGGACATTATGAGCCCATGGGGGTTTTCCCACTATTGGAGTTGTGAGATGCTCCAAACCGCAAGGATTCCTTCTGTGGGACAATTAAGATTTGTTGGATGGCTCCAGGACGTCTTATAAGGTATTTTTCCAGAACAGGGTTCTAAGTATGGATGCCTGGGCAGTCAGCCTCACAATCCAATTGTCTCCTAGCAACAAGAAACGTTTGATCTGCTGGCTTGGGGTAGCAACAGAGGGGGCTGAGTTGAAATGGACTTTCCTGAGGATGGTCTTAATGTTGGTTTGAGTCCATGGAGACCTTGGTATGGGGCAGTGGCACCAGGGCCCTGAAGGATTCTCCTAACCAGAGGTTATGACAAAGCTCCAATGAGCAAGTTTTCCATGGGGAGACGAGATTTGTTCTTATTGGTGCCTCAGGAAACCACCATATGCTGGTATTGGAAACGAGGCCTCTGAGGAGAGATGCCTAAAAACCAAAGCAATGGATCTGATTAGGGCCTAGGGGCCTGTCCGGTTCAATATTCTTCTCTGGGGACATCTGTTGTCTGAGTGGAGGTAGTTGCTCAGCTGGTTTGAGATCACCCCTGTTTGTCCTGGGCGGCCTACACTAATGGGATGGCCTCGGTGACTTTGGAGGTTTTTCCTCATTTGCAAGGTTGTGGCCAATGGAATGGGAAGAATTCCCTTGAAAGGGAAGCACAGTCCTGAGGTGTGGCTCCAGGGACCCAAGTGTGGAGCGTGTGTGGTCCAGGGCTATTTGGACAAAAGTCTGAAAACACAAACTCCACTTAGGTTGGGGGATGTAGGTATGGCCGGCCCGATCTATAGACCGTGAGGAGAACTCTTCGGGATATGAACAAAGGGCGAATGTGAGGTGCTGGCTCATGCTTTTTTTTTTTTTTTTTTTTTCTGGAAATGTGTCACCGATTGCCATGGAATGTCGGGGTGTCCTCATGGGCCATCGATGAGGCTCCCTTTCTGGGGATTTGACCCGATCCCAAGAGTTTGGGGTCATTCTGTGGGAAGGGAGGAGGCCTTTCTTGTTTTTTTGTTTATTTTTTTATTATTATTATTTTTTTTACCTAAGGTGGACCACCAAAAGAGGGATTCCAGAGCAGAGTCCTGGGGAGGGGCGACTGGACAACCAGACCTCTGGTTAACATTGGGACCTAAGAACATGGCAAGCCCCATATGTGGGCTCTTGGTCCAGACACTGAGAGGCCTTCCCTGAGGAATGGTCTCACACTGAGTTTCACAATGTGTTTTTGTGCCCAAGGAGCCCCTCAAGTCAGGGCGTGGCCTAATGTACCATGCTGGTTTCTCCTACAGGGAACGTTGCACAATATGGCAACCACAAGTTTTCTGGCCATGGGGAAGATGGAGTTCTAATTTCTGCAACACTTTCACTCCTGGACTGTGATTGGATTTAAGGTCTAGGTTCTGAAGCCTGAAAACTGAGGTTGGGAAGAGATGAAGACCTAAGGCCATGGTGTGGCTGATGTGCTCAGTGTTCGGCCAGCTGTTGAGTGTGGGTTGGGAGGTGCAGGCTCAGGCTGTGGCAGACAGGGAATTAGTGCCCAGGCTAGACTGTATCATTGAGGTGCAGTCGAGTTTCGTGCAGGATGGTACTCATTTGTGGTTACTGGGTAGCCCCAGAGGGCAACGTTTTTCTTCTGGAGGGAAGACACAGTGCCACATAGTGGCTCCAGAATTCCCAAACTGGAAGGCTTGTGGGCCAGGAGTGTGATGAAAAAATTCTGAGAACACAAGCCAGACTTAGATTTCGGGGTGAGGGGACGGCAGGCAGCCTCTGCAGAGATGATTCGAGATCCTGTATACCTGAAGACAGAGCTAGGATCAGACGTTGGCTTAGGTCGAAGTTTCTGTCCATGACAGCCCCTTCATGAAGGGGAGGGTGTCACGAGGACATGGAGGTTTTCCCACGATGGGAATTGTGAGATGCTCCAAACCGCAATGATTCCTTCTGTGGGACAGTCGAGACCTGTTGGATGGCTCCAGGACATCCCATAAGGACGTTATCCAGAGCAGGGTTCTAAGGATGGATGCCTGGGCAGCCTGCCTCCCATTCCAGGTGTCTCATAGCGCCAAGGCAAGTTCGATCTGCTGGATCTAGGGGAGCAACCGAGGCGGGTGTGTTGAAATGGGTGAGTTGAGGATGGGTCATAATGTGCATTTGTGTCCATGTAGACCTTGGAATGGGGTGCTTGAACCGGGGCCTTGAGGGATGTTCATAACCGGAGGTTTTGATGGAGCTCTAAAGAGTATGTTTCCTATGTAGAGAAGAGAATTGTTTTGATGAGTGCCTAAGGAATCTCCCATATGCTGGTATTGGAAAACAAGCCTCTGAGGAGAGATGACTGGAATCAAAAGCAATGGATCTGATTAGGGCCTAAGTGCCTGTCCAGTTCAATCTTATTCTATGGGGATATCTGTCTCTGGGTCTGAGTGGAGGTAGTTTCCTAACTTGTGAGAGATCATCCCTGTGTGTCCTGGGCAGCCAACATTATTCGGATGGCCTGGGGGAGTTTGGCGGATTCTCCTAATCTATTGGGTTGTGGCCAATGGAAATAGCAGAATTCCCCTGGAGAGGGAAGCCACAGTCCTGAGGTGTGGCTCCAGGGGCCCCAGCTTGGATGGTGTGTTGGCCAGGCCTGTGGGGACAGAAGTCTGAAAACACAAACTCAGCTTAGTTTTGGGGATGTATGTATGAAGGCTCGATCTACAGACCCTGAGAATTTTCCGGGCTATGAACAAAGGGCGAGTATGTGGCGCTTGCTCAGGCTTTTGTCTCTGGATTTTGTGTCAACGGTGGCCGTGGAATGGCGGAGTGTCCTCAAGGGCCATGGACAATTCTTTCTCTGGTGATTTGGCCTGATCCCAAGTGGTTGGGATCATTCTGTGGATGGGAAGAGTCCTTTATGTATTTTTTTTTACCTCAGTTCTCCCACCAAAGAGGGATTCCAGAGTAGAGCCCTGAGTAGGTGTGACTAGACATCTCGAACTCTGGTTGAGATTGGGGGACTAGGGGCTTGGCAAGCCCCATATGTGGGCTGTTGTTCCAGTGACTAAGAGGCTTTACATGAGGATAGGGCTCACGCTGAGGGTCACAATGTGTGTTTGTGCACATTGTGGCCCTCAGGGATAGGTGGGGCCTCATAGTCCATGCTGCTTTCTCCTACAATGAACATTGGACAACATGCCAACCACTAGGTTTCTTGCCAAGGCGAAGGAGAAGTTCTGATTCTTGCATCACGTTCACTCCTGAGCAGTGAGTGGAGATAAGGTCTAGGTTCTGAAGGTGAAAACTGAGGTTGGGTAGAGATGATGGCCTAAAGCCATTGTGGGTGTGATATGCTCTGTGTACGGCCAGCTGTCTGGGTGTTGGACTGGAGGTCTGCCCTCAGGCTGTGTCAGACAGGGCTTTAGTGCACAGGCTAGACTGTATAATTGGGGTGTGGTCGAGTGGCATGCAGGTTGTTACTCATTTGGCGTTTCCGGTTAGCCCTATAGGGCAACATTTTTCTTCTGGAGGGCAGGCAGAGTGCTGCATTGTGTCTCCAGAATTGCCAAACTGGAGGGGTGTGGCCAGGATTGTGAGGAAGGAAGTCTGAAAACACAAGCTAGCATGAGTTTTGGGGCCAAGAGCATGGCAGGCCCACTCTGAAGAGGCTGAATCGAGATCTCCTGCAGGTGAGGTCAGGGCGAGTATCAGATGTTGCCTCAAGCTGGAGTTTGTGTCCATGACGGCCCCTTTTTGAAGGGGGTGGGGGCGTCATGAGGCCAGGGAGGTTTCCCTACGCTGGGAGTTGTGAGCTGCTCCCAACTTCAAAGTTTCCTTCTTCAGGACAGTCGAGTACTATTGGATGGTTCCAGGATGCCCCATACAGAAAGACTCGAGAGCAGGGGCCTAAGCATGGATGCCGAGAAACGCCAACTCACCTTCCCATTGCCTGGTGGAGACAAGGCACGCTCAATCTGCGGGCTCTTGGGTGAGCTACCCAGAAGGCTGAGTTTAAATGGACTCTCCTGAGGATGAGTCATAATGTGGGTTGGTGGCCATGGAGACCTTGGAATGAGGCAGTAGCTAAGGGACTCTGCAGGATTCTCCAACCCGAAGGGCTTGACACAACTCCAACAAGGAAGCTTCCCATGTGGAGATGAGAGGTCTTTTGTCTGGTGCCTCAGGAAAGCCCCGTATGCTGGTCTTCGAACCCAGGCCTCTGAGGAGTGATACCTGGACACCAAAGCAAGAGTTCATAATAGGGCCTAGGGGCCTGTCTGGTTCAATCTTCTGTCTCTGCGGATATCTGTCTGTGTGTCTGCATGGAGGTAGTAGTTGCTCAGCTTGTGTCATAATGCCCCTATTTGTCCAGTGCGGCTTGCGGTAGTGGGATGTCCTTGGGGACCTTGAGGTTTCTACTATTTTGTAGAGTTGTGGCCAATGGAATGGCCAGTTTCTTAGGAGAGAGCAGGCACAGTTCTGTGGTGTGGCTCCAGAGACCCCAGCCTGGAGGCTGTGTGGGCCATGGCTGTGCAGACAGACATCCAAAAACCCTAACTCAGCTCAGGTTTGGGGCCGAGGTTACGGCAGGCCTGATCTACAGTCCATGAGGGGAGCTCCTCTGGATATGAAAGAAGGGTGAGAGGGAGGCAGTCGCTCAGGCTTTTGTCTCTGGATGTTTTGTCCACAATGGCCGTTTAATGTAGGAGTTGCCTCATGGGTCGTAGAAGTCTCCCTCTCTGGTAGTTTGTCCAGCCCCCAAGTGTTTGGGGTCATTCTGTGGGAAGGGAAGTGTCCTGTTTTTTGCCTCATATGTCCCTCAGTAGAGGGATTCTAGAGCATAGCAGTGGGTACTGACAACTGGAATACTCGCCCTCGGGTTAAGCCTGGGGGCCTATGGATATGACAAGCCCCATATGCAGGATCTTGGTCCAGCCCCTGAGAGGCGTTACTTTAATACGGGACTCACGCTGCAGGTCACAATGCATGTCTGTGCCCTAGGCGGCCCTCAAGCACTGGCGTGGCCTTTCGGACAATGCAGGTTTTCCCACATTGAACGTTGGACAACATGCCAACCACAAGGTTTCTGGCCATGGGGAAGGAGGAATTCTAATTTCTGCATCACGTTCACCCTGGGCAGTGATTGGAGATAAGGTCTAGGTTCTGAAGCCTGAAAACCGAGGTTGGGAAGAGATGACGACCTACAGCCATAGCGGGTCCTATGTGTCCAGGTTGGGGCCAGCTGTCTGGGTGTCGTTTGGGATGTCTTGTCTCAGGCTGTGCCAGACAGGGCATTAGAATACAGGGTGGGCTGTATAATTGCTTTACAATCGAGTGGCATGCATTAGAAAATCATTTGGGGTTTCTTATTAGAAGCATAGGGCAAAGTTTTTCTTCTGGAGGGCAGGCAGAGTGCTGCATTGTGGCTTCGGAATTCCCAAACTGGAGGGCTTGTGGGCCAGGAGAGTGAGGACGGAAGTCTGAGAACACAAGCTAGGCTTAGGTTTCGGGGCAAGGACATGGCAGCCACACTCTGCAGAGCTGAATTGAGATCTCATGTGTCTGAAGTCAGGTCGAGGATCAGACTTTGGCTCAGGTTTGAGTTTCTGTCCATGTTGGCCCCTTCATGAAGGGGGGACATTATGAGCCCATGGGGGTTTTCCCACTATTGGAGTTGTGAGATGCTCCAAACCGCAAGGATTCCTTCTGTGGGACAATTAAGATTTGTTGGATGGCTCCAGGACGTCTTATAAGGTATTTTTCCAGAACAGGGTTCTAAGTATGGATGCCTGGGCAGTCAGCCTCACAATCCAATTGTCTCCTAGCAACAAGAAACGTTTGATCTGCTGGCTTGGGGTAGCAACAGAGGGGGCTGAGTTGAAATGGACTTTCCTGAGGATGGTCTTAATGTTGGTTTGAGTCCATGGAGACCTTGGTATGGGGCAGTGGCACCAGGGCCCTGAAGGATTCTCCTAACCAGAGGTTATGACAAAGCTCCAATGAGCAAGTTTTCCATGGGGAGACGAGATTTGTTCTTATTGGTGCCTCAGGAAACCACCATATGCTGGTATTGGAAACGAGGCCTCTGAGGAGAGATGCCTAAAAACCAAAGCAATGGATCTGATTAGGGCCTAGGGGCCTGTCCGGTTCAATATTCTTCTCTGGGGACATCTGTTGTCTGAGTGGAGGTAGTTGCTCAGCTGGTTTGAGATCACCCCTGTTTGTCCTGGGCGGCCTACACTAATGGGATGGCCTCGGTGACTTTGGAGGTTTTTCCTCATTTGCAAGGTTGTGGCCAATGGAATGGGAAGAATTCCCTTGAAAGGGAAGCACAGTCCTGAGGTGTGGCTCCAGGGACCCAAGTGTGGAGCGTGTGTGGTCCAGGGCTATTTGGACAAAAGTCTGAAAACACAAACTCCACTTAGGTTGGGGGATGTAGGTATGGCCGGCCCGATCTATAGACCGTGAGGAGAACTCTTCGGGATATGAACAAAGGGCGAATGTGAGGTGCTGGCTCATGCTTTTTTTTTTTTTTTTTTTTTTTTTTTTTCTGGAAATGTGTCACCGATTGCCATGGAATGTCGGGGTGTCCTCATGGGCCATCGAAGAGGCTCCCTTTCTGGGGATTTGACCCGATCCCAAGAGTTTGGGGTCATTCTGTGGGAAGGGAGGAGGCCTTTCTTGTTTTTTTGTTTATTTTTTTATTATTATTATTTTTTTTACCTAAGGTGGACCACCAAAAGAGGGATTCCAGAGCAGAGTCCTGGGGAGGGGCGACTGGACAACCAGACCTCTGGTTAACATTGGGACCTGAGAACATGGCAAGCCCCATATGTGGGCTCTTGGTCCAGACACTGAGAGGCCTTCCCTGAGGAATGGTCTCACACTGAGTTTCACAATGTGTTTTTGTGCCCAAGGAGCCCCTCAAGTCAGGGCGTGGCCTAATGTACCATGCTGGTTTCTCCTACAGGGAACGTTGCACAATATGGCAACCACAAGTTTTCTGGCCATGGGGAAGATGGAGTTCTAATTTCTGCAACACTTTCACTCCTGGACTGTGATTGGATTTAAGGTCTAGGTTCTGAAGCCTGAAAACTGAGGTTGGGAAGAGATGAAGACCTAAGGCCATGGTGTGGCTGATGTGCTCAGTGTTCGGCCAGCTGTTGAGTGTGGGTTGGGAGGTGCAGGCTCAGGCTGTGGCAGACAGGGAATTAGTGCCCAGGCTAGACTGTATCATTGGGGTGCAGTCGAGTTTCGTGCAGGATGGTACTCATTTGTGGTTACTGGGTAGCCCCAGAGGGCAACGTTTTTCTTCTGGAGGGAAGACACAGTGCCACATAGTGGCTCCAGAATTCCCAAACTGGAAGGCTTGTGGGCCAGGAGTGTGATGAAAAAATTCTGAGAACACAAGCCAGACTTAGATTTCGGGGTGAGGGGACGGCAGGCACCCTCTGCAGAGATGATTCGAGATCCTGTATACCTGAAGACAGAGCTAGGATCAGACGTTGGCTTAGGTCGAAGTTTCTGTCCATGACAGCCCCTTCATGAAGGGGAGGGTGTCACGAGGACATGGAGGTTTTCCCACGATGGGAATTGTGAGATGCTCCAAACCGCAATGATTCCTTCTGTGGGACAGTCGAGACCTGTTGGATGGCTCCAGGACATCCCATAAGGACGTTATCCAGAGCAGGGTTCTAAGGATGGATGCCTGGGCAGCCTGCCTCCCATTCCAGGTGTCTCATAGCGCCAAGGCAAGTTCGATCTGCTGGATCTAGGGGAGCAACCGAGGCGGGTGTGTTGAAATGGGTGAGTTGAGGATGGGTCATAATGTGCATTTGTGTCCATGTAGACCTTGGAATGGGGTGCTTGAACCGGGGCCTTGAGGGATGTTCATAACCGGAGGTTTTGATGGAGCTCTAAAGAGTATGTTTCCTATGTAGAGAAGAGAATTGTTTTGATGAGTGCCTAAGGAATCTCCCATATGCTGGTATTGGAAAACAGGCCTCTGAGGAGAGATGACTGGAATCAAAAGCAATGGATCTGATTAGGGCCTAAGTGCCTGTCCAGTTCAATCTTATTCTATGGGGATATCTGTCTCTGGGTCTGAGTGGAGGTAGTTTCCTAACTTGTGAGAGATCATCCCTGTGTGTCCTGGGCAGCCAACATTATTCGGATGGCCTGGGGGAGTTTGGCGGATTCTCCTAATCTATTGGGTTGTGGCCAATGGAAATAGCAGAATTCCCCTGGAGAGGGAAGCCACAGTCCTGAGGTGTGGCTCCAGGGGCCCCAGCTTGGATGGTGTGTTGGCCAGGCCTGTGGGGACAGAAGTCTGAAAACACAAACTCAGCTTAGTTTTGGGGATGTATGTATGAAGGCTCGATCTACAGACCGTGAGAATTTTCCGGGCTATGAACAAAGGGCGAGTATGTGGCGCTTGCTCAGGCTTTTGTCTCTGGATTTTGTGTCAACGGTGGCCGTGGAATGTCGGAGTGTCCTCAAGGGCCATGGACAATTCTTTCTCTGGTGATTTGGCCTGATCCCAAGTGGTTGGGATCATTCTGTGGATGGGAAGAGTCCTTTATGTATTTTTTTTACCTCAGTTCTCCCACCAAAGAGGGATTCCAGAGTAGAGCCCTGAGTAGGTGTGACTAGACATCTCGAACTCTGGTTGAGATTGGGGGACTAGGGGCTTGGCAAGCCCCATATGTGGGCTGTTGTTCCAGTGACTAAGAGGCTTTACATGAGGATAGGGCTCACGCTGAGGGTCACAATGTGTGTTTGTGCACATTGTGGCCCTCAGGGATAGGTGGGGCCTCATAGTCCATGCTGCTTTCTCCTACAATGAACATTGGACAACATGCCAACCACTAGGTTTCTTGCCAAGGCGAAGGAGAAGTTCTGATTCTTGCATCACGTTCACTCCTGAGCAGTGAGTGGAGATAAGGTCTAGGTTCTGAAGGTGAAAACTGAGGTTGGGTAGAGATGATGGCCTAAAGCCATTGTGGGTGTGATATGCTCTGTGTACGGCCAGCTGTCTGGGTGTTGGACTGGAGGTCTGCCCTCAGGCTGTGTCAGACAGGGCTTTAGTGCACAGGCTAGACTGTATAATTGGGGTGTGGTCGAGTGGCATGCAGGTTGTTACTCATTTGGCGTTTCCGGTTAGCCCTATAGGGCAACATTTTTCTTCTGGAGGGCAGGCAGAGTGCTGCATTGTGTCTCCAGAATTGCCAAACTGGAGGGGTGTGGCCAGGATTGTGAGGAAGGAAGTCTGAAAACACAAGCTAGCATGAGTTTTGGGGCCAAGAGCATGGCAGGCCCACTCTGAAGAGGCTGAATCGAGATCTCCTGCAGGTGAGGTCAGGGCGAGTATCAGATGTTGCCTCAAGCTGGAGTTTGTGTCCATGACGGCCCCTTCCTGAAGGGGGTGGGGGCGTCATGAGGCCAGGGAGGTTTCCCTACGCTGGGAGTTGTGAGCTGCTCCCAACTTCAAAGTTTCCTTCTTCAGGACAGTCGAGTACTATTGGATGGTTCCAGGATGCCCCATACAGAAAGACTCGAGAGCAGGGGCCTAAGCATGGATGCCGAGAAACGCCAACTCACCTTCCCATTGCCTGGTGGAGACAAGGCACGCTCAATCTGCGGGCTCTTGGGTGAGCTACCCAGAAGGCTGAGTTTAAATGGACTCTCCTGAGGATGAGTCATAATGTGGGTTGGTGGCCATGGAGACCTTGGAATGTGGCAGTAGCTAAGGGACTCTGCAGGATTCTCCAACCCGAAGGGCTTGACACAACTCCAACAAGGAAGCTTCCCATGTGGAGATGAGAGGTCTTTTGTCTGGTGCCTCAGGAAAGCCCCGTATGCTGGTCTTCGAACCCAGGCCTCTGAGGAGTGATACCTGGACACCAAAGCAAGAGTTCATAATAGGGCCTAGGGGCCTGTCTGGTTCAATCTTCTGTCTCTGCGGATATCTGTCTGTGTGTCTGCATGGAGGTAGTAGTTGCTCAGCTTGTGTCATAATGCCCCTATTTGTCCAGTGCGGCTTGCGGTAGTGGGATGTCCTTGGGGACCTTGAGGTTTCTACTATTTTGTAGAGTTGTGGCCAATGGAATGGGCAGTTTCTTAGGAGAGAGCAGGCACAGTTCTGGGGTGTGGCTCCAGAGACCCCAGCCTGGAGGCTGTGTGGGCCATGGCTGTGCAGACAGACATCCAAAAACCCTAACTCAGCTCAGGTTTGGGGCCGAGGTTACGGCAGGCCTGATCTACAGTCCATGAGGGGAGCTCCTCTGGATATGAAAGAAGGGTGAGAGGGAGGCAGTCGCTCAGGCTTTTGTCTCTGGATGTTTTGTCCACAATGGCCGTTTAATGTAGGAGTTGCCTCATGGGTCGTAGAAGTCTCCCTCTCTGGTAGTTTGTCCAGCCCCCAAGTGTTTGGGGTCATTCTGTGGGAAGGGAAGTGTCCTGTTTTTTGCCTCATATGTCCCCCCAGTAGAGGGATTCTAGAGCATAGCAGTGGGTACTGACAACTGGAATACTCGCCCTCGGGTTAAGCCTGGGGGCCTATGGATATGACAAGCCCCATATGCAGGATCTTGGTCCAGCCACTGAGAGGCGTTACTTTAATACGGGACTCACGCTGCAGGTCACAATGCATGTCTGTGCCCTAGGCGGCCCTCAAGCACTGGCGTGGCCTTTCGGACAATGCAGGTTTTCCCACATTGAACGTTGGACAACATGCCAACCACAAGGTTTCTGGCCATGGGGAAGGAGGAATTCTAATTTCTGCATCACGTTCACCCTGGGCAGTGATTGGAGATAAGGTCTAGGTTCTGAAGCCTGAAAACCGAGGTTGGGAAGAGATGACGACCTACAGCCATAGCGGGTCCTATGTGTCCAGGTTGGGGCCAGCTGTCTGGGTGTCGTTTGGGATGTCTTGTCTCAGGCTGTGCCAGACAGGGCATTAGAATACAGGGTGGGCTGTATAATTGCTTTACAATCGAGTGGCATGCATTAGAAAATCATTTGGGGTTTCTTATTAGAAGCATAGGGCAAAGTTTTTCTTCTGGAGGGCAGGCAGAGTGCTGCATTGTGGCTTCGGAATTCCCAAACTGGAGGGCTTGTGGGCCAGGAGAGTGAGGACGGAAGTCTGAGAACACAAGCTAGGCTTAGGTTTCGGGGCAAGGACATGGCAGCCACACTCTGCAGAGCTGAATTGAGATCTCATGTGTCTGAAGTCAGGTCGAGGATCAGACTTTGGCTCAGGTTTGAGTTTCTGTCCATGTTGGCCCCTTCATGAAGGGGGGACATTATGAGCCCATGGGGGTTTTCCCACTATTGGAGTTGTGAGATGCTCCAAACCGCAAGGATTCCTTCTGTGGGACAATTAAGATTTGTTGGATGGCTCCAGGACGTCTTATAAGGTATTTTTCCAGAACAGGGTTCTAAGTATGGATGCCTGGGCAGTCAGCCTCACAATCCAATTGTCTCCTAGCAACAAGAAACGTTTGATCTGCTGGCTTGGGGTAGCAACAGAGGGGGCTGAGTTGAAATGGACTTTCCTGAGGATGGTCTTAATGTTGGTTTGAGTCCATGGAGACCTTGGTATGGGGCAGTGGCACCAGGGCCCTGAAGGATTCTCCTAACCAGAGGTTATGACAAAGCTCCAATGAGCAAGTTTTCCATGGGGAGACGAGATTTGTTCTTATTGGTGCCTCAGGAAACCACCATATGCTGGTATTGGAAACGAGGCCTCTGAGGAGAGATGCCTAAAAACCAAAGCAATGGATCTGATTAGGGCCTAGGGGCCTGTCCGGTTCAATATTCTTCTCTGGGGACATCTGTTGTCTGAGTGGAGGTAGTTGCTCAGCTGGTTTGAGATCACCCCTGTTTGTCCTGGGCGGCCTACACTAATGGGATGGCCTCGGTGACTTTGGAGGTTTTTCCTCATTTGCAAGGTTGTGGCCAATGGAATGGGAAGAATTCCCTTGAAAGGGAAGCACAGTCCTGAGGTGTGGCTCCAGGGACCCAAGTGTGGAGCGTGTGTGGTCCAGGGCTATTTGGACAAAAGTCTGAAAACACAAACTCCACTTAGGTTGGGGGATGTAGGTATGGCCGGCCCGATCTATAGACCGTGAGGAGAACTCTTCGGGATATGAACAAAGGGCGAATGTGAGGTGCTGGCTCATGCTTTTTTTTTTTTTTTTTTTTTTTCTGGAAATGTGTCACCGATTGCCATGGAATGTCGGGGTGTCCTCATGGGCCATCGATGAGGCTCCCTTTCTGGGGATTTGACCCGATCCCAAGAGTTTGGGGTCATTCTGTGGGAAGGGAGGAGGCCTTTCTTGTTTTTTTGTTTATTTTTTTATTATTATTATTTTTTTTACCTAAGGTGGACCACCAAAAGAGGGATTCCAGAGCAGAGTCCTGGGGAGGGGCGACTGGACAACCAGACCTCTGGTTAACATTGGGACCTGAGAACATGGCAAGCCCCATATGTGGGCTCTTGGTCCAGACACTGAGAGGCCTTCCCTGAGGAATGGTCTCACACTGAGTTTCACAATGTGTTTTTGTGCCCAAGGAGCCCCTCAAGTCAGGGCGTGGCCTAATGTACCATGCTGGTTTCTCCTACAGGGAACGTTGCACAATATGGCAACCACAAGTTTTCTGGCCATGGGGAAGATGGAGTTCTAATTTCTGCAACACTTTCACTCCTGGACTGTGATTGGATTTAAGGTCTAGGTTCTGAAGCCTGAAAACTGAGGTTGGGAAGAGATGAAGACCTAAGGCCATGGTGTGGCTGATGTGCTCAGTGTTCGGCCAGCTGTTGAGTGTGGGTTGGGAGGTGCAGGCTCAGGCTGTGGCAGACAGGGAATTAGTGCCCAGGCTAGACTGTATCATTGGGGTGCAGTCGAGTTTCGTGCAGGATGGTACTCATTTGTGGTTACTGGGTAGCCCCAGAGGGCAACGTTTTTCTTCTGGAGGGAAGACACAGTGCCACATAGTGGCTCCAGAATTCCCAAACTGGAAGGCTTGTGGGCCAGGAGTGTGATGAAAAAATTCTGAGAACACAAGCCAGACTTAGATTTCGGGGTGAGGGGACGGCAGGCAGCCTCTGCAGAGATGATTCGAGATCCTGTATACCTGAAGACAGAGCTAGGATCAGACGTTGGCTTAGGTCGAAGTTTCTGTCCATGACAGCCCCTTCATGAAGGGGAGGGTGTCACGAGGACATGGAGGTTTTCCCACGATGGGAATTGTGAGATGCTCCAAACCGCAATGATTCCTTCTGTGGGACAGTCGAGACCTGTTGGATGGCTCCAGGACATCCCATAAGGACGTTATCCAGAGCAGGGTTCTAAGGATGGATGCCTGGGCAGCCTGCCTCCCATTCCAGGTGTCTCATAGCGCCAAGGCAAGTTCGATCTGCTGGATCTAGGGGAGCAACCGAGGCGGGTGTGTTGAAATGGGTGAGTTGAGGATGGGTCATAATGTGCATTTGTGTCCATGTAGACCTTGGAATGGGGTGCTTGAACCGGGGCCTTGAGGGATGTTCATAACCGGAGGTTTTGATGGAGCTCTAAAGTGTATGTTTCCTATGTAGAGAAGAGAATTGTTTTGATGAGTGCCTAAGGAATCTCCCATATGCTGGTATTGGAAAACAGGCCTCTGAGGAGAGATGACTGGAATCAAAAGCAATGGATCTGATTAGGGCCTAAGTGCCTGTCCAGTTCAATCTTATTCTATGGGGATAACTGTCTCTGGGTCTGAGTGGAGGTAGTTTCCTAACTTGTGAGAGATCATCCCTGTGTGTCCTGGGCAGCCAACATTATTCGGATGGCCTGGGGGAGTTTGGCGGATTCTCCTAATCTATTGGGTTGTGGCCAATGGAAATAGCAGAATTCCCCTGGAGAGGGAAGCCACAGTCCTGAGGTGTGGCTCCAGGGGCCCCAGCTTGGATGGTGTGTTGGCCAGGCCTGTGGGGACAGAAGTCTGAAAACACAAACTCAGCTTAGTTTTGGGGATGTATGTATGAAGGCTCGATCTACAGACCCTGAGAATTTTCCGGGCTATGAACAAAGGGCGAGTATGTGGCGCTTGCTCAGGCTTTTGTCTCTGGATTTTGTGTCAACGGTGGCCGTGGAATGGCGGAGTGTCCTCAAGGGCCATGGACAATTCTTTCTCTGGTGATTTGGCCTGATCCCAAGTGGTTGGGATCATTCTGTGGATGGGAAGAGTCCTTTATGTATTTTTTTTACCTCAGTTCTACCACCAAAGAGGGATTCCAGAGTAGAGCCCTGAGTAGGTGTGACTAGACATCTCGAACTCTGGTTGAGATTGGGGGACTAGGGGCTTGGCAAGCCCCATATGTGGGCTGTTGTTCCAGTGACTAAGAGGCTTTACATGAGGATAGGGCTCACGCTGAGGGTCACAATGTGTGTTTGTGCACATTGTGGCCCTCAGGGATAGGTGGGGCCTCATAGTCCATGCTGCTTTCTCCTACAATGAACATTGGACAACATGCCAACCACTAGGTTTCTTGCCAAGGCGAAGGAAAAGTTCTGATTCTTGCATCACGTTCACTCCTGAGCAGTGAGTGGAGATAAGGTCTAGGTTCTGAAGGTGAAAACTGCGGTTGGGTAGAGATGATGGCCTAAAGCCATTGTGGGTGTGATATGCTCTGTGTACGGCCAGCTGTCTGGGTGTTGGACTGGAGGTCTGCCCTCAGGCTGTGTCAGACAGGGCTTTAGTGCACAGGCTAGACTGTATAATTGGGGTGTGGTCGAGTGGCATGCAGGTTGTTACTCATTTGGCGTTTCCGGTTAGCCCTATAGGGCAACATTTTTCTTCTGGAGGGCAGGCAGAGTGCTGCATTGTGTCTCCAGAATTGCCAAACTGGAGGGGTGTGGCCAGGATTGTGAGGAAGGAAGTCTGAAAACACAAGCTAGCATGAGTTTTGGGGCCAAGAGCATGGCAGGCCCACTCTGAAGAGGCTGAATCGAGATCTCCTGCAGGTGAGGTCAGGGCGAGTATCAGATGTTGCCTCAAGCTGGAGTTTGTGTCCATGACGGCCCCTTCCTGAAGGGGGTGGGGGCGTCATGAGGCCAGGGAGGTTTCCCTACGCTGGGAGTTGTGAGCTGCTCCCAACTTCAAAGTTTCCTTCTTCAGGACAGTCGAGTACTATTGGATGGTTCCAGGATGCCCCATACAGAAAGACTCGAGAGCAGGGGCCTAAGCATGGATGCCGAGAAACGCCAACGCACCTTCCCATTGCCTGGTGGAGACAAGGCATGCTCAATCTGCGGGCTCTTGGGTGAGCTACCCAGAAGGCTGAGTTTAAATGGACTCTCCTGAGGATGAGTCATAATGTGGGTTGGTGGCCATGGAGACCTTGGAATGAGGCAGTAGCTAAGGGACTCTGCAGGATTCTCCAACCCGAAGGGCTTGACACAACTCCAACAAGGAAGCTTCCCATGTGGAGATGAGAGGTCTTTTGTCTGGTGCCTCAGGAAAGCCCCGTATGCTGGTCTTCGAACCCAGGCCTCTGAGGAGTGATACCTGGACACCAAAGCAAGAGTTCATAATAGGGCCTAGGGGCCTGTCTGGTTCAATCTTCTATCTCTGCGGATATCTGTCTGTGTGTCTGCATGGAGGTAGTAGTTGCTCAGCTTGTGTCATAATGCCCCTATTTGTCCAGTGCGGCTTGCGGTAGTGGGATGTCCTTGGGGACCTTGAGGTTTCTACTATTTTGTAGAGTTGTGGCCAATGGAATGGCCAGTTTCTTAGGAGAGAGCAGGCACAGTTCTGTGGTGTGGCTCCAGAGACCCCAGCCTGGAGGCTGTGTGGGCCATGGCTGTGCAGACAGACATCCAAAAACCCTAACTCAGCTCAGGTTTGGGGCCGAGGTTACGGCAGGCCTGATCTACAGTCCATGAGGGGAGCTCCTCTGGATATGAAAGAAGGGTGAGAGGGAGGCAGTCGCTCAGGCTTTTGTCTCTGGATGTTTTGTCCACAATGGCCGTTTAATGTAGGAGTTGCCTCATGGGTCGTAGAAGTCTCCCTCTCTGGTAGTTTGTCCAGCCCCCAAGTGTTTGGGGTCATTCTGTGGGAAGGGAAGTGTCCTGTTTTTTGCCTCATATGTCCCCCCAGTAGAGGGATTCTAGAGCATAGCAGTGGGTACTGACAACTGGAATACTCGCCCTCGGGTTAAGCCTGGGGGCCTATGGATATGACAAGCCCCATATGCAGGATCTTGGTCCAGCCACTGAGAGGCGTTACTTTAATACGGGACTCACGCTGCAGGTCACAATGCATGTCTGTGCCCTAGGCGGCCCTCAAGCACTGGCGTGGCCTTTCGGACAATGCAGGTTTTCCCACATTGAACGTTGGACAACATGCCAACCACAAGGTTTCTGGCCATGGGGAAGGAGGAATTCTAATTTCTGCATCACGTTCACCCTGGGCAGTGATTGGAGATAAGGTCTAGGTTCTGAAGCCTGAAAACCGAGGTTGGGAAGAGATGACGACCTACAGCCATAGCGTGTCCTATGTGTCCAGGTTGGGGCCAGCTGTCTGGGTGTCGTTTGGGATGTCTTGTCTCAGGCTGTGCCAGACAGGGCATTAGAATACAGGGTGGGCTGTATAATTGCTTTACAATCGAGTGGCATGCATTAGAAAATCATTTGGGGTTTCTTATTAGAAGCATAGGGCAAAGTTTTTCTTCTGGAGGGCAGGCAGAGTGCTGCATTGTGGCTTCGGAATTCCCAAACTGGAGGGCTTCTGGGCCAGGAGAGTGAGGACGGAAGTCTGAGAACACAAGCTAGGCTTAGGTTTCGGGGCAAGGACATGGCAGCCACACTCTGCAGAGCTGAATTGAGATCTCATGTGTCTGAAGTCAGGTCGAGGATCAGACTTTGGCTCAGGTTTGAGTTTCTGTCCATGTTGGCCCCTTCATGAAGGGGGGACATTATGAGCCCATGGGGGTTTTCCCACTATTGGAGTTGTGAGATGCTCCAAACCGCAAGGATTCCTTCTGTGGGACAATTAAGATTTGTTGGATGGCTCCAGGACGTCTTATAAGGTATTTTTCCAGAACAGGGTTCTAAGTATGGATGCCTGGGCAGTCAGCCTCACAATCCAATTGTCTCCTAGCAACAAGAAACGTTTGATCTGCTGGCTTGGGGTAGCAACAGAGGGGGCTGAGTTGAAATGGACTTTCCTGAGGATGGTCTTAATGTTGGTTTGAGTCCATGGAGACCTTGGTATGGGGCAGTGGCACCAGGGCCCTGAAGGATTCTCCTAACCAGAGGTTATGACAAAGCTCCAATGAGCAAGTTTTCCATGGGGAGACGAGATTTGTTCTTATTGGTGCCTCAGGAAACCACCATATGCTGGTATTGGAAACGAGGCCTCTGAGGAGAGATGCCTAAAAACCAAAGCAATGGATCTGATTAGGGCCTAGGGGCCTGTCCGGTTCAATATTCTTCTCTGGGGACATCTGTTGTCTGAGTGGAGGTAGTTGCTCAGCTGGTTTGAGATCACCCCTGTTTGTCCTGGGCGGCCTACACTAATGGGATGGCCTCGGTGACTTTGGAGGTTTTTCCTCATTTGCAAGGTTGTGGCCAATGGAATGGGAAGAATTCCCTTGAAAGGGAAGCACAGTCCTGAGGTGTGGCTCCAGGGACCCAAGTGTGGAGCGTGTGTGGTCCAGGGCTATTTGGACAAAAGTCTGAAAACACAAACTCCACTTAGGTTGGGGGATGTAGGTATGGCCGGCCCGATCTATAGACCGTGAGGAGAACTCTTCGGGATATGAACAAAGGGCGAATGTGAGGTGCTGGCTCATGCTTTTTTTTTTTTTTTTTTTTTTCTGGAAATGTGTCACCGATTGCCATGGAATGTCGGGGTGTCCTCATGGGCCATCGATGAGGCTCCCTTTCTGGGGATTTGACCCGATCCCAAGAGTTTGGGGTCATTCTGTGGGAAGGGAGGAGGCCTTTCTTGTTTTTTTGTTTATTTTTTTATTATTATTATTTTTTTTACCTAAGGTGGACCACCAAAAGAGGGATTCCAGAGCAGAGTCCTGGGGAGGGGCGACTGGACAACAAGACCTCTGGTTAACATTGGGACCTAAGAACATGGCAAGCCCCATATGTGGGCTCTTGGTCCAGACACTGAGAGGCCTTCCCTGAGGAATGGTCTCACACTGAGTTTCACAATGTGTTTTTGTGCCCAAGGAGCCCCTCAAGTCAGGGCGTGGCCTAATGTACCATGCTGGTTTCTCCTACAGGGAACGTTGCACAATATGGCAACCACAAGTTTTCTGGCCATGGGGAAGATGGAGTTCTAATTTCTGCAACACTTTCACTCCTGGACTGTGATTGGATTTAAGGTCTAGGTTCTGAAGCCTGAAAACTGAGGTTGGGAAGAGATGAAGACCTAAGGCCATGGTGTGGCTGATGTGCTCAGTGTTCGGCCAGCTGTTGAGTGTGGGTTGGGAGGTGCAGGCTCAGGCTGTGGCAGACAGGGAATTAGTGCCCAGGCTAGACTGTATCATTGGGGTGCAGTCGAGTTTCGTGCAGGATGGTACTCATTTGTGGTTACTGGGTAGCCCCAGAGGGCAACGTTTTTCTTCTGGAGGGAAGACACAGTGCCACATAGTGGCTCCAGAATTCCCAAACTGGAAGGCTTGTGGGCCAGGAGTGTGATGAAAAAATTCTGAGAACACAAGCCAGACTTAGATTTCGGGGTGAGGGGACGGCAGGCACCCTCTGCAGAGATGATTCGAGATCCTGTATACCTGAAGACAGAGCTAGGATCAGACGTTGGCTTAGGTCGGAGTTTCTGTCCATGACAGCCCCTTCATGAAGGGGAGGGTGTCACGAGGACATGGAGGTTTTCCCACGATGGGAATTGTGAGATGCTCCAAACCGCAATGATTCCTTCTGTGGGACAGTCGAGACCTGTTGGATGGCTCCAGGACATCCCATAAGGACGTTATCCAGAGCAGGGTTCTAAGGATGGATGCCTGGGCAGCCTGCCTCCCATTCCAGGTGTCTCATAGCGCCAAGGCAAGTTCGATCTGCTGGATCTAGGGGAGCAACCGAGGCGGGTGTGTTGAAATGGGTGAGTTGAGGATGGGTCATAATGTGCATTTGTGTCCATGTAGACCTTGGAATGGGGTGCTTGAACCGGGGCCTTGAGGGATGTTCATAACCGGAGGTTTTGATGGAGCTCTAAAGAGTATGTTTCCTATGTAGAGAAGAGAATTGTTTTGATGAGTGCCTAAGGAATCTCCCATATGCTGGTATTGGAAAACAGGCCTCTGAGGAGAGATGACTGGAATCAAAAGCAATGGATCTGATTAGGGCCTAAGTGCCTGTCCAGTTCAATCTTATTCTATGGGGATATCTGTCTCTGGGTCTGAGTGGAGGTAGTTTCCTAACTTGTGAGAGATCATCCCTGTGTGTCCTGGGCAGCCAACATTATTCGGATGGCCTGGGGGAGTTTGGCGGATTCTCCTAATCTATTGGGTTGTGGCCAATGGAAATAGCAGAATTCCCCTGGAGAGGGAAGCCACAGTCCTGAGGTGTGGCTCCAGGGGCCCCAGCTTGGATGGTGTGTTGGCCAGGCCTGTGGGGACAGAAGTCTGAAAACACAAACTCAGCTTAGTTTTGGGGATGTATGTATGAAGGCTCGATCTACAGACCGTGAGAATTTTCCGGGCTATGAACAAAGGGCGAGTATGTGGCGCTTGCTCAGGCTTTTGTCTCTGGATTTTGTGTCAACGGTGGCCGTGGAATGTCGGAGTGTCCTCAAGGGCCATGGACAATTCTTTCTCTGGTGATTTGGCCTGATCCCAAGTGGTTGGGATCATTCTGTGGATGGGAAGAGTCCTTTATGTATTTTTTTTACCTCAGTTCTCCCACCAAAGAGGGATTCCAGAGTAGAGCCCTGAGTAGGTGTGACTAGACATCTCGAACTCTGGTTGAGATTGGGGGACTAGGGGCTTGGCAAGCCCCATATGTGGGCTGTTGTTCCAGTGACTAAGAGGCTTTACATGAGGATAGGGCTCACGCTGAGGGTCACAATGTGTGTTTGTGCACATTGTGGCCCTCAGGGATAGGTGGGGCCTCATAGTCCATGCTGCTTTCTCCTACAATGAACATTGGACAACATGCCAACCACTAGGTTTCTTGCCAAGGCGAAGGAGAAGTTCTGATTCTTGCATCACGTTCACTCCTGAGCAGTGAGTGGAGATAAGGTCTAGGTTCTGAAGGTGAAAACTGAGGTTGGGTAGAGATGATGGCCTAAAGCCATTGTGGGTGTGATATGCTCTATGTACGGCCAGCTGTCTGGGTGTTGGACTGGAGGTCTGCCCTCAGGCTGTGTCAGACAGGGCTTTAGTGCACAGGCTAGACTGTATAATTGGGGTGTGCTCGAGTGGCATGCAGGTTGTTACTCATTTGGCGTTTCCGGTTAGCCCTATAGGGCAACATTTTTCTTCTGGAGGGCAGGCAGAGTGCTGCATTGTGTCTCCAGAATTGCCAAACTGGAGGGGTGTGGCCAGGATTGTGAGGAAGGAAGTCTGAAAACACAAGCTAGCATGAGTTTTGGGGCCAAGAGCATGGCAGGCCCACTCTGAAGAGGCTGAATCGAGATCTCCTGCAGGTGAGGTCAGGGCGAGTATCAGATGTTGCCTCAAGCTGGAGTTTGTGTCCATGACGGCCCCTTCCTGAAGGGGGTGGGGGCGTCATGAGGCCAGGGAGGTTTCCCTACGCTGGGAGTTGTGAGCTGCTCCCAACTTCAAAGTTTCCTTCTTCAGGACAGTCGAGTACTATTGTATGGTTCCAGGATGCCCCATACAGAAAGACTCGAGAGCAGGGGCCTAAGCATGGATGCCGAGAAACGCCAACTCACCTTCCCATTGCCTGGTGGAGACAAGGCACGCTCAATCTGCGGGCTCTTGGGTGAGCTACCCAGAAGGCTGAGTTTAAATGGACTCTCCTGAGGATGAGTCATAATGTGGGTTGGTGGCCATGGAGACCTTGGAATGTGGCAGTAGCTAAGGGACTCTGCAGGATTCTCCAACCCGAAGGGCTTGACACAACTCCAACAAGGAAGCTTCCCATGTGGAGATGAGAGGTCTTTTGTCTGGTGCCTCAGGAAAGCCCCGTATGCTGGTCTTCGAACCCAGGCCTCTGAGGAGTGATACCTGGACACCAAAGCAAGAGTTCATAATAGGGCCTAGGGGCCTGTCTGGTTCAATCTTCTGTCTCTGCGGATATCTGTCTGTGTGTCTGCATGGAGGTAGTAGTTGCTCAGCTTGTGTCATAATGCCCCTATTTGTCCAGTGCGGCTTGCGGTAGTGGGATGTCCTTGGGGACCTTGAGGTTTCTACTATTTTGTAGAGTTGTGGCCAATGGAATGGGCAGTTTCTTAGGAGAGAGCAGGCACAGTTCTGGGGTGTGGCTCCAGAGACCCCAGCCTGGAGGCTGTGTGGGCCATGGCTGTGCAGACAGACATCCAAAAACCCTAACTCAGCTCAGGTTTGGGGCCGAGGTTACGGCAGGCCTGATCTACAGTCCATGAGGGGAGCTCCTCTGGATATGAAAGAAGGGTGAGAGGGAGGCAGTCGCTCAGGCTTTTGTCTCTGGATGTTTTGTCCACAATGGCCGTTTAATGTAGGAGTTGCCTCATGGGTCGTAGAAGTCTCCCTCTCTGGTAGTTTGTCCAGCCCCCAAGGGTTTGGGGTCATTCTGTGGGAAGGGAAGTGTCCTGTTTTTTGCCTCATATGTCCCCCCAGTAGAGGGATTCTAGAGCATAGCAGTGGGTACTGACAACTGGAATACTCGCCCTCGGGTTAAGCCTGGGGGCCTATGGATATGACAAGCCCCATATGCAGGATCTTGGTCCAGCCACTGAGAGGCGTTACTTTAATACGGGACTCACGCTGCAGGTCACAATGCATGTCTGTGCCCTAGGCGGCCCTCAAGCACTGGCGTGGCCTTTCGGACAATGCAGGTTTTCCCACATTGAACGTTGGACAACATGCCAACCACAAGGTTTCTGGCCATGGGGAAGGAGGAATTCTAATTTCTGCATCACGTTCACCCTGGGCAGTGATTGGAGATAAGGTCTAGGTTCTGAAGCCTGAAAACCGAGGTTGGGAAGAGATGACGACCTACAGCCATAGCGGGTCCTATGTGTCCAGGTTGGGGCCAGCTGTCTGGGTGTCGTTTGGGATGTCTTGTCTCAGGCTGTGCCAGACAGGGCATTAGAATACAGGGTGGGCTGTATAATTGCTTTACAATCGAGTGGCATGCATTAGAAAATCATTTGGGGTTTCTTATTAGAAGCATAGGGCAAAGTTTTTCTTCTGGAGGGCAGGCAGAGTGCTGCATTGTGGCTTCGGAATTCCCAAACTGGAGGGCTTGTGGGCCAGGAGAGTGAGGACGGAAGTCTGAGAACACAAGCTAGGCTTAGGTTTCGGGGCAAGGACATGGCAGCCACACTCTGCAGAGCTGAATTGAGATCTCATGTGTCTGAAGTCAGGTCGAGGATCAGACTTTGGCTCAGGTTTGAGTTTCTGTCCATGTTGGCCCCTTCATGAAGGGGGGACATTATGAGCCCATGGGGGTTTTCCCACTATTGGAGTTGTGAGATGCTCCAAACCGCAAGGATTCCTTCTGTGGGACAATTAAGATTTGTTGGATGGCTCCAGGACGTCTTATAAGGTATTTTTCCAGAACAGGGTTCTAAGTATGGATGCCTGGGCAGTCAGCCTCACAATCCAATTGTCTCCTAGCAACAAGAAACGTTTGATCTGCTGGCTTGGGGTAGCAACAGAGGGGGCTGAGTTGAAATGGACTTTCCTGAGGATGGTCTTAATGTTGGTTTGAGTCCATGGAGACCTTGGTATGGGGCAGTGGCACCAGGGCCCTGAAGGATTCTCCTAACCAGAGGTTATGACAAAGCTCCAATGAGCAAGTTTTCCATGGGGAGACGAGATTTGTTCTTATTGGTGCCTCAGGAAACCACCATATGCTGGTATTGGAAACGAGGCCTCTGAGGAGAGATGCCTAAAAACCAAAGCAATGGATCTGATTAGGGCCTAGGGGCCTGTCCGGTTCAATATTCTTCTCTGGGGACATCTGTTGTCTGAGTGGAGGTAGTTGCTCAGCTGGTTTGAGATCACCCCTGTTTGTCCTGGGCGGCCTACACTAATGGGATGGCCTCGGTGACTTTGGAGGTTTTTCCTCATTTGCAAGGTTGTGGCCAATGGAATGGGAAGAATTCCCTTGAAAGGGAAGCACAGTCCTGAGGTGTGGCTCCAGGGACCCAAGTGTGGAGCGTGTGTGGTCCAGGGCTATTTGGACAAAAGTCTGAAAACACAAACTCCACTTAGGTTGGGGGATGTAGGTATGGCCGGCCCGATCTATAGACCGTGAGGAGAACTCTTCGGGATATGAACAAAGGGCGAATGTGAGGTGCTGGCTCATGCTTTTTTTTTTTTTTTTTTTTTTTCTGGAAATGTGTCACCGATTGCCATGGAATGTCGGGGTGTCCTCATGGGCCATCGATGAGGCTCCCTTTCTGGGGATTTGACCCGATCCCAAGAGTTTGGGGTCATTCTGTGGGAAGGGAGGAGGCCTTTCTTGTTTTTTTGTTTATTTTTTTATTATTATTATTTTTTTTACCTAAGGTGGACCACCAAAAGAGGGATTCCAGAGCAGAGTCCTGGGGAGGGGCGACTGGACAACCAGACCTCTGGTTAACATTGGGACCTAAGAACATGGCAAGCCCCATATGTGGGCTCTTGGTCCAGACACTGAGAGGCCTTCCCTGAGGAATGGTCTCACACTGAGTTTCACAATGTGTTTTTGTGCCCAAGGAGCCCCTCAAGTCAGGGCGTGGCCTAATGTACCATGCTGGTTTCTCCTACAGGGAACGTTGCACAATATGGCAACCACAAGTTTTCTGGCCATGGGGAAGATGGAGTTCTAATTTCTGCAACACTTTCACTCCTGGACTGTGATTGGATTTAAGGTCTAGGTTCTGAAGCCTGAAAACTGAGGTTGGGAAGAGATGAAGACCTAAGGCCATGGTGTGGCTGATGTGCTCAGTGTTCGGCCAGCTGTTGAGTGTGGGTTGGGAGGTGCAGGCTCAGGCTGTGGCAGACAGGGAATTAGTGCCCAGGCTAGACTGTATCATTGGGGTGCAGTCGAGTTTCGTGCAGGATGGTACTCATTTGTGGTTACTGGGTAGCCCCAGAGGGCAACGTTTTTCTTCTGGAGGGAAGACACAGTGCCACATAGTGGCTCCAGAATTCCCAAACTGGAAGGCTTGTGGGCCAGGAGTGTGATGAAAAAATTCTGAGAACACAAGCCAGACTTAGATTTCGGGGTGAGGGGACGGCAGGCAGCCTCTGCAGAGATGATTCGAGATCCTGTATACCTGAAGACAGAGCTAGGATCAGACGTTGGCTTAGGTCGAAGTTTCTGTCCATGACAGCCCCTTCATGAAGGGGAGGGTGTCACGAGGACATGGAGGTTTTCCCACGATGGGAATTGTGAGATGCTCCAAACCGCAATGATTCCTTCTGTGGGACAGTCGAGACCTGTTGGATGGCTCCAGGACATCCCATAAGGACGTTATCCAGAGCAGGGTTCTAAGGATGGATGCCTGGGCAGCCTGCCTCCCATTCCAGGTGTCTCATAGCGCCAAGGCAAGTTCGATCTGCTGGATCTAGGGGAGCAACCGAGGCGGGTGTGTTGAAATGGGTGAGTTGAGGATGGGTCATAATGTGCATTTGTGTCCATGTAGACCTTGGAATGGGGTGCTTGAACCGGGGCCTTGAGGGATGTTCATAACCGGAGGTTTTGATGGAGCTCTAAAGAGTATGTTTCCTATGTAGAGAAGAGAATTGTTTTGATGAGTGCCTAAGGAATCTCCCATATGCTGGTATTGGAAAACAGGCCTCTGAGGAGAGATGACTGGAATCAAAAGCAATGGATCTGATTAGGGCCTAAGTGCCTGTCCAGTTCAATCTTATTCTATGGGGATATCTGTCTCTGGGTCTGAGTGGAGGTAGTTTCCTAACTTGTGAGAGATCATCCCTGTGTGTCCTGGGCAGCCAACATTATTCGGATGGCCTGGGGGAGTTTGGCGGATTCTCCTAATCTATTGGGTTGTGGCCAATGGAAATAGCAGAATTCCCCTGGAGAGGGAAGCCACAGTCCTGAGGTGTGGCTCCAGGGGCCCCAGCTTGGATGGTGTGTTGGCCAGGCCTGTGGGGACAGAAGTCTGAAAACACAAACTCAGCTTAGTTTTGGGGATGTATGTATGAAGGCTCGATCTACAGACCGTGAGAATTTTCCGGGCTATGAACAAAGGGCGAGTATGTGGCGCTTGCTCAGGCTTTTGTCTCTGGATTTTGTGTCAACGGTGGCCGTGGAATGGCGGAGTGTCCTCAAGGGCCATGGACAATTCTTTCTCTGGTGATTTGGCCTGATCCCAAGTGGTTGGGATCATTCTGTGGATGGGAAGAGTCCTTTATGTATTTTTTTTACCTCAGTTCTCCCACCAAAGAGGGATTCCAGAGTAGAGCCCTGAGTAGGTGTGACTAGACATCTCGAACTCTGGTTGAGATTGGGGGACTAGGGGCTTGGCAAGCCCCATATGTGGGCTGTTGTTCCAGTGACTAAGAGGCTTTACATGAGGATAGGGCTCACGCTGAGGGTCACAATGTGTGTTTGTGCACATTGTGGCCCTCAGGGATAGGTGGGGCCTCATAGTCCATGCTGCTTTCTCCTACAATGAACATTGGACAACATGCCAACCACTAGGTTTCTTGCCAAGGCGAAGGAGAAGTTCTGATTCTTGCATCACGTTCACTCCTGAGCAGTGAGTGGAGATAAGGTCTAGGTTCTGAAGGTGAAAACTGAGGTTGGGTAGAGATGATGGCCTAAAGCCATTGTGGGTGTGATATGCTCTGTGTACGGCCAGCTGTCTGGGTGTTGGACTGGAGGTCTGCCCTCAGGCTGTGTCAGACAGGGCTTTAGTGCACAGGCTAGACTGTATAATTGGGGTGTGGTCGAGTGGCATGCAGGTTGTTACTCATTTGGCGTTTCCGGTTAGCCCTATAGGGCAACATTTTTCTTCTGGAGGGCAGGCAGAGTGCTGCATTGTGTCTCCAGAATTGCCAAACTGGAGGGGTGTGGCCAGGATTGTGAGGAAGGAAGTCTGAAAACACAAGCTAGCATGAGTTTTGGGGCCAAGAGCATGGCAGGCCCACTCTGAAGAGGCTGAATCGAGATCTCCTGCAGGTGAGGTCAGGGCGAGTATCAGATGTTGCCTCAAGCTGGAGTTTGTGTCCATGACGGCCCCTTCCTGAAGGGGGTGGGGGCGTCATGAGGCCAGGGAGGTTTCCCTACGCTGGGAGTTGTGAGCTGCTCCCAACTTCAAAGTTTCCTTCTTCAGGACAGTCGAGTACTATTGTATGGTTCCAGGATGCCCCATACAGAAAGACTCGAGAGCAGGGGCCTAAGCATGGATGCCGAGAAACGCCAACTCACCTTCCCATTGCCTGGTGGAGACAAGGCACGCTCAATCTGCGGGCTCTTGGGTGAGCTACCCAGAAGGCTGAGTTTAAATGGACTCTCCTGAGGATGAGTCATAATGTGGGTTGGTGGCCATGGAGACCTTGGAATGTGGCAGTAGCTAAGGGACTCTGCAGGATTCTCCAACCCGAAGGGCTTGACACAACTCCAACAAGGAAGCTTCCCATGTGGAGATGAGAGGTCTTTTGTCTGGTGCCTCAGGAAAGCCCCGTATGCTGGTCTTCGAACCCAGGCCTCTGAGGAGTGATACCTGGACACCAAAGCAAGAGTTCATAATAGGGCCTAGGGGCCTGTCTGGTTCAATCTTCTGTCTCTGCGGATATCTGTCTGTGTGTCTGCATGGAGGTAGTAGTTGCTCAGCTTGTGTCATAATGCCCCTATTTGTCCAGTGCAGCTTGCGGTAGTGGGATGTCCTTGGGGACCTTGAGGTTTCTACTATTTTGTAGAGTTGTGGCCAATGGAATGGGCAGTTTCTTAGGAGAGAGCAGGCACAGTTCTGGGGTGTGGCTCCAGAGACCCCAGCCTGGAGGCTGTGTGGGCCATGGCTGTGCAGACAGACATCCAAAAACCCTAACTCAGCTCAGGTTTGGGGCCGAGGTTACGGCAGGCCTGATCTACAGTCCATGAGGGGAGCTCCTCTGGATATGAAAGAAGGGTGAGAGGGAGGCAGTCGCTCAGGCTTTTGTCTCTGGATGTTTTGTCCACAATGGCCGTTTAATGTAGGAGTTGCCTCATGGGTCGTAGAAGTCTCCCTCTCTGGTAGTTTGTCCAGCCCCCAAGGGTTTGGGGTCATTCTGTGGGAAGGGAAGTGTCCTGTTTTTTGCCTCATATGTCCCCCCAGTAGAGGGATTCTAGAGCATAGCAGTGGGTACTGACAACTGGAATACTCGCCCTCGGGTTAAGCCTGGGGGCCTATGGATATGACAAGCCCCATATGCAGGATCTTGGTCCAGCCACTGAGAGGCGTTACTTTAATACGGGACTCACGCTGCAGGTCACAATGCATGTCTGTGCCCTAGGCGGCCCTCAAGCACTGGCGTGGCCTTTCGGACAATGCAGGTTTTCCCACATTGAACGTTGGACAACATGCCAACCACAAGGTTTCTGGCCATGGGGAAGGAGGAATTCTAATTTCTGCATCACGTTCACCCTGGGCAGTGATTGGAGATAAGGTCTAGGTTCTGAAGCCTGAAAACCGAGGTTGGGAAGAGATGACGACCTACAGCCATAGCGGGTCCTATGTGTCCAGGTTGGGGCCAGCTGTCTGGGTGTCGTTTGGGATGTCTTGTCTCAGGCTGTGCCAGACAGGGCATTAGAATACAGGGTGGGCTGTATAATTGCTTTACAATCGAGTGGCATGCATTAGAAAATCATTTGGGGTTTCTTATTAGAAGCATAGGGCAAAGTTTTTCTTCTGGAGGGCAGGCAGAGTGCTGCATTGTGGCTTCGGAATTCCCAAACTGGAGGGCTTGTGGGCCAGGAGAGTGAGGACGGAAGTCTGAGAACACAAGCTAGGCTTAGGTTTCGGGGCAAGGACATGGCAGCCACACTCTGCAGAGCTGAATTGAGATCTCATGTGTCTGAAGTCAGGTCGAGGATCAGACTTTGGCTCAGGTTTGAGTTTCTGTCCATGTTGGCCCCTTCATGAAGGGGGGACATTATGAGCCCATGGGGGTTTTCCCACTATTGGAGTTGTGAGATGCTCCAAACCGCAAGGATTCCTTCTGTGGGACAATTAAGATTTGTTGGATGGCTCCAGGACGTCTTATAAGGTATTTTTCCAGAACAGGGTTCTAAGTATGGATGCCTGGGCAGTCAGCCTCACAATCCAATTGTCTCCTAGCAACAAGAAACGTTTGATCTGCTGGCTTGGGGTAGCAACAGAGGGGGCTGAGTTGAAATGGACTTTCCTGAGGATGGTCTTAATGTTGGTTTGAGTCCATGGAGACCTTGGTATGGGGCAGTGGCACCAGGGCCCTGAAGGATTCTCCTAACCAGAGGTTATGACAAAGCTCCAATGAGCAAGTTTTCCATGGGGAGACGAGATTTGTTCTTATTGGTGCCTCAGGAAACCACCATATGCTGGTATTGGAAACGAGGCCTCTGAGGAGAGATGCCTAAAAACCAAAGCAATGGATCTGATTAGGGCCTAGGGGCCTGTCCGGTTCAATATTCTTCTCTGGGGACATCTGTTGTCTGAGTGGAGGTAGTTGCTCAGCTGGTTTGAGATCACCCCTGTTTGTCCTGGGCGGCCTACACTAATGGGATGGCCTCGGTGACTTTGGAGGTTTTTCCTCATTTGCAAGGTTGTGGCCAATGGAATGGGAAGAATTCCCTTGAAAGGGAAGCACAGTCCTGAGGTGTGGCTCCAGGGACCCAAGTGTGGAGCGTGTGTGGTCCAGGGCTATTTGGACAAAAGTCTGAAAACACAAACTCCACTTAGGTTGGGGGATGTAGGTATGGCCGGCCCGATCTATAGACCGTGAGGAGAACTCTTCGGGATATGAACAAAGGGCGAATGTGAGGTGCTGGCTCATGCTTTTTTTTTTTTTTTTTTTTTTCTGGAAATGTGTCACCGATTGCCATGGAATGTCGGGGTGTCCTCATGGGCCATCGATGAGGCTCCCTTTCTGGGGATTTGACCCGATCCCAAGAGTTTGGGGTCATTCTGTGGGAAGGGAGGAGGCCTTTCTTGTTTTTTTGTTTATTTTTTTATTATTATTATTTTTTTTTACCTAAGGTGGACCACCAAAAGAGGGATTCCAGAGCAGAGTCCTGGGGAGGGGCGACTGGACAACCAGACCTCTGGTTAACATTGGGACCTAAGAACATGGCAAGCCCCATATGTGGGCTCTTGGTCCAGACACTGAGAGGCCTTCCCTGAGGAATGGTCTCACACTGAGTTTCACAATGTGATTTTGTGCCCAAGGAGCCCCTCAAGTCAGGGCGTGGCCTAATGTACCATGCTGGTTTCTCCTACAGGGAACGTTGCACAATATGGCAACCACAAGTTTTCTGGCCATGGGGAAGATGGAGTTCTAATTTCTGCAACACTTTCACTCCTGGACTGTGATTGGATTTAAGGTCTAGGTTCTGAAGCCTGAAAACTGAGGTTGGGAAGAGATGAAGACCTAAGGCCATGGTGTGGCTGATGTGCTCAGTGTTCGGCCAGCTGTTGAGTGTGGGTTGGGAGGTGCAGGCTCAGGCTGTGGCAGACAGGGAATTAGTGCCCAGGCTAGACTTCATCATTGGGGTGCAGTCGAGTTTCGTGCAGGATGGTACTCATTTGTGGTTACTGGGTAGCCCCAGAGGGCAACGTTTTTCTTCTGGAGGGAAGACACAGTGCCACATAGTGGCTCCAGAATTCCCAAACTGGAAGGCTTGTGGGCCAGGAGTGTGATGAAAAAATTCTGAGAACACAAGCCAGACTTAGATTTCGGGGTGAGGGGACGGCAGGCACCCTCTGCAGAGATGATTCGAGATCCTGTATACCTGAAGACAGAGCTAGGATCAGACGTTGGCTTAGGTCGAAGTTTCTGTCCATGACAGCCCCTTCATGAAGGGGAGGGTGTCACGAGGACATGGAGGTTTTCCCACGATGGGAATTGTGAGATGCTCCAAACCGCAATGATTCCTTCTGTGGGACAGTCGAGACCTGTTGGATGGCTCCAGGACATCCCATAAGGACGTTATCCAGAGCAGGGTTCTAAGGATGGATGCCTGGGCAGCCTGCCTCCCATTCCAGGTGTCTCATAGCGCCAAGGCAAGTTCGATCTGCTGGATCTAGGGGAGCAACCAAGGCGGGTGTGTTGAAATGGGTGAGTTGAGGATGGGTCATAATGTGCATTTGTGTCCATGTAGACCTTGGAATGGGGTGCTTGAACCGGGGCCTTGAGGGATGTTCATAACCGGAGGTTTTGATGGAGCTCTAAAGAGTATGTTTCCTATGTAGAGAAGAGAATTGTTTTGATGAGTGCCTAAGGAATCTCCCATATGCTGGTATTGGAAAACAGGCCTCTGAGGAGAGATGACTGGAATCAAAAGCAATGGATCTGATTAGGGCCTAAGTGCCTGTCCAGTTCAATCTTATTCTATGGGGATATCTGTCTCTGGGTCTGAGTGGAGGTAGTTTCCTAACTTGTGAGAGATCATCCCTGTGTGTCCTGGGCAGCCAACATTATTCGGATGGCCTGGGGGAGTTTGGCGGATTCTCCTAATCTATTGGGTTGTGGCCAATGGAAATAGCAGAATTCCCCTGGAGAGGGAAGCCACAGTCCTGAGGTGTGGCTCCAGGGGCCCCAGCTTGGATGGTGTGTTGGCCAGGCCTGTGGGGACAGAAGTCTGAAAACACAAACTCAGCTTAGTTTTGGGGATGTATGTATGAAGGCTCGATCTACAGACCGTGAGAATTTTCCGGGCTATGAACAAAGGGCGAGTATGTGGCGCTTGCTCAGGCTTTTGTCTCTGGATTTTGTGTCAACGGTGGCCGTGGAATGTCGGAGTGTCCTCAAGGGCCATGGACAATTCTTTCTCTGGTGATTTGGCCTGATCCCAAGTGGTTGGGATCATTCTGTGGATGGGAAGAGTCCTTTATGTATTTTTTTTTACCTCAGTTCTCCCACCAAAGAGGGATTCCAGAGTAGAGCCCTGAGTAGGTGTGACTAGACATCTCGAACTCTGGTTGAGATTGGGGGACTAGGGGCTTGGCAAGCCCCATATGTGGGCTGTTGTTCCAGTGACTAAGAGTCTTTACATGAGGATAGGGCTCACGCTGAGGGTCACAATGTGTGTTTGTGCACATTGTGGCCCTCAGGGATAGGTGGGGCCTCATAGTCCATGCTGCTTTCTCCTACAATGAACATTGGACAACATGCCAACCACTAGGTTTCTTGCCAAGGCGAAGGAGAAGTTCTGATTCTTGCATCACGTTCACTCCTGAGCAGTGAGTGGAGATAAGGTCTAGGTTCTGAAGGTGAAAACTGAGGTTGGGTAGAGATGATGGCCTAAAGCCATTGTGGGTGTGATATGCTCTGTGTACGGCCAGCTGTCTGGGTGTTGGACTGGAGGTCTGCCCTCAGGCTGTGTCAGACAGGGCTTTAGTGCACAGGCTAGACTGTATAATTGGGGTGTGGTCGAGTGGCATGCAGGTTGTTACTCATTTGGCGTTTCCGGTTAGCCCTATAGGGCAACATTTTTCTTCTGGAGGGCAGGCAGAGTGCTGCATTGTGTCTCCAGAATTGCCAAACTGGAGGGGTGTGGCCAGGATTGTGAGGAAGGAAGTCTGAAAACACAAGCTAGCATGAGTTTTGGGGCCAAGAGCATGGCAGGCCCACTCTGAAGAGGCTGAATCGAGATCTCCTGCAGGTGAGGTCAGGGCGAGTATCAGATGTTGCCTCAAGCTGGAGTTTGTGTCCATGACGGCCCCTTCCTGAAGGGGGTGGGGGCGTCATGAGGCCAGGGAGGTTTCCCTACGCTGGGAGTTGTGAGCTGCTCCCAACTTCAAAGTTTCCTTCTTCAGGACAGTCGAGTACTATTGTATGGTTCCAGGATGCCCCATACAGAAAGACTCGAGAGCAGGGGCCTAAGCATGGATGCCGAGAAACGCCAACTCACCTTCCCATTGCCTGGTGGAGACAAGGCACGCTCAATCTGCGGGCTCTTGGGTGAGCTACCCAGAAGGCTGAGTTTAAATGGACTCTCCTGAGGATGAGTCATAATGTGGGTTGGTGGCCATGGAGACCTTGGAATGTGGCAGTAGCTAAGGGACTCTGCAGGATTCTCCAACCCGAAGGGCTTGACACAACTCCAACAAGGAAGCTTCCCATGTGGAGATGAGAGGTCTTTTGTCTGGTGCCTCAGGAAAGCCCCGTATGCTGGTCTTCGAACCCAGGCCTCTGAGGAGTGATACCTGGACACCAAAGCAAGAGTTCATAATAGGGCCTAGGGGCCTGTCTGGTTCAATCTTCTGTCTCTGCGGATATCTGTCTGTGTGTCTGCATGGAGGTAGTAGTTGCTCAGCTTGTGTCATAATGCCCCTATTTGTCCAGTGCGGCTTGCGGTAGTGGGATGTCCTTGGGGACCTTGAGGTTTCTACTATTTTGTAGAGTTGTGGCCAATGGAATGGGCAGTTTCTTAGGAGAGAGCAGGCACAGTTCTGGGGTGTGGCTCCAGAGACCCCAGCCTGGAGGCTGTGTGGGCCATGGCTGTGCAGACAGACATCCAAAAACCCTAACTCAGCTCAGGTTTGGGGCCGAGGTTACGGCAGGCCTGATCTACAGTCCATGAGGGGAGCTCCTCTGGATATGAAAGAAGGGTGAGAGGGAGGCAGTCGCTCAGGCTTTTGTCTCTGGATGTTTTGTCCACAATGGCCGTTTAATGTAGGAGTTGCCTCATGGGTCGTAGAAGTCTCCCTCTCTGGTAGTTTGTCCAGCCCCCAAGTGTTTGGGGTCATTCTGTGGGAAGGGAAGTGTCCTGTTTTTTGCCTCATATGTCCCCCCAGTAGAGGGATTCTAGAGCATAGCAGTGGGTACTGACAACTGGAATACTCGCCCTCGGGTTAAGCCTGGGGGCCTATGGATATGACAAGCCCCATATGCAGGATCTTGGTCCAGCCCCTGAGAGGCGTTACTTTAATAAGGGACTCACGCTGCAGGTCACAATGCATGTCTGTGCCCTAGGCGGCCCTCAAGCACTGGCGTGGCCTTTCGGACAATGCAGGTTTTCCCACATTGAACGTTGGACAACATGCCAACCACAAGGTTTCTGGCCATGGGGAAGGAGGAATTCTAATTTCTGCATCACGTTCACCCTGGGCAGTGATTGGAGATAAGGTCTAGGTTCTGAAGCCTGAAAACCGAGGTTGGGAAGAGATGACGACCTACAGCCATAGCGGGTCCTATGTGTCCAGGTTGGGGCCAGCTGTCTGGGTGTCGTTTGGGATGTCTTGTCTCAGGCTGTGCCAGACAGGGCATTAGAATACAGGGTGGGCTGTATAATTGCTTTACAATCGAGTGGCATGCATTAGAAAATCATTTGGGGTTTCTTATTAGAAGCATAGGGCAAAGTTTTTCTTCTGGAGGGCAGGCAGAGTGCTGCATTGTGGCTTCGGAATTCCCAAACTGGAGGGCTTGTGGGCCAGGAGAGTGAGGACGGAAGTCTGAGAACACAAGCTAGGCTTAGGTTTCGGGGCAAGGACATGGCAGCCACACTCTGCAGAGCTGAATTGAGATCTCATGTGTCTGAAGTCAGGTCGAGGATCAGACTTTGGCTCAGGTTTGAGTTTCTGTCCATGTTGGCCCCTTCATGAAGGGGGGACATTATGAGCCCATGGGGGTTTTCCCACTATTGGAGTTGTGGGATGCTCCAAACCGCAAGGATTCCTTCTGTGGGACAATTAAGATTTGTTGGATGGCTCCAGGACGTCTTATAAGGTATTTTTCCAGAACAGGGTTCTAAGTATGGATGCCTGGGCAGTCAGCCTCACAATCCAATTGTCTCCTAGCAACAAGAAACGTTTGATCTGCTGGCTTGGGGTAGCAACAGAGGGGGCTGAGTTGAAATGGACTTTCCTGAGGATGGTCTTAATGTTGGTTTGAGTCCATGGAGACCTTGGTATGGGGCAGTGGCACCAGGGCCCTGAAGGATTCTCCTAACCAGAGGTTATGACAAAGCTCCAATGAGCAAGTTTTCCATGGGGAGACGAGATTTGTTCTTATTGGTGCCTCAGGAAACCACCATATGCTGGTATTGGAAACGAGGCCTCTGAGGAGAGATGCCTAAAAACCAAAGCAATGGATCTGATTAGGGCCTAGGGGCCTGTCCGGTTCAATATTCTTCTCTGGGGACATCTGTTGTCTGAGTGGAGGTAGTTGCTCAGCTGGTTTGAGATCACCCCTGTTTGTCCTGGGCGGCCTACACTAATGGGATGGCCTCGGTGACTTTGGAGGTTTTTCCTCATTTGCAAGGTTGTGGCCAATGGAATGGGAAGAATTCCCTTGAAAGGGAAGCACAGTCCTGAGGTGTGGCTCCAGGGACCCAAGTGTGGAGCGTGTGTGGTCCAGGGCTATTTGGACAAAAGTCTGAAAACACAAACTCCACTTAGGTTGGGGGATGTAGGTATGGCCGGCCCGATCTATAGACCGTGAGGAGAACTCTTCGGGATATGAACAAAGGGCGAATGTGAGGTGCTGGCTCATGCTTTTTTTTTTTTTTTTTTTTTTCTGGAAATGTGTCACCGATTGCCATGGAATGTCGGGGTGTCCTCATGGGCCATCGATGAGGCTCCCTTTCTGGGGATTTGACCCGATCCCAAGAGTTTGGGGTCATTCTGTGGGAAGGGAGGAGGCCTTTCTTGTTTTTTTGTTTATTTTTTTATTATTATTATTTTTTTTACCTAAGGTGGACCACCAAAAGAGGGATTCCAGAGCAGAGTCCTGGGGAGGGGCGACTGGACAACCAGACCTCTGGTTAACATTGGGACCTAAGAACATGGCAAGCCCCATATGTGGGCTCTTGGTCCAGACACTGAGAGGCCTTCCCTGAGGAATGGTCTCACACTGAGTTTCACAATGTGTTTTTGTGCCCAAGGAGCCCCTCAAGTCAGGGCGTGGCCTAATGTACCATGCTGGTTTCTCCTACAGGGAACGTTGCACAATATGGCAACCACAAGTTTTCTGGCCATGGGGAAGATGGAGTTCTAATTTCTGCAACACTTTCACTCCTGGACTGTGATTGGATTTAAGGTCTAGGTTCTGAAGCCTGAAAACTGAGGTTGGGAAGAGATGAAGACCTAAGGCCATGGTGTGGCTGATGTGCTCAGTGTTCGGCCAGCTGTTGAGTGTGGGTTGGGAGGTGCAGGCTCAGGCTGTGGCAGACAGGGAATTAGTGCCCAGGCTAGACTGTATCATTGGGGTGCAGTCGAGTTTCGTGCAGGATGGTACTCATTTGTGGTTACTGGGTAGCCCCAGAGGGCAACGTTTTTCTTCTGGAGGGAAGACACAGTGCCACATAGTGGCTCCAGAATTCCCAAACTGGAAGGCTTGTGGGCCAGGAGTGTGATGAAAAAATTCTGAGAACACAAGCCAGACTTAGATTTCGGGGTGAGGGGACGGCAGGCACCCTCTGCAGAGATGATTCGAGATCCTGTATACCTGAAGACAGAGCTAGGATCAGACGTTGGCTTAGGTCGAAGTTTCTGTCCATGACAGCCCCTTCATGAAGGGGAGGGTGTCACGAGGACATGGAGGTTTTCCCACGATGGGAATTGTGAGATGCTCCAAACCGCAATGATTCCTTCTGTGGGACAGTCGAGACCTGTTGGATGGCTCCAGGACATCCCATAAGGACGTTATCCAGAGCAGGGTTCTAAGGATGGATGCCTGGGCAGCCTGCCTCCCATTCCAGGTGTCTCATAGCGCCAAGGCAAGTTCGATCTGCTGGATCTAGGGGAGCAACCGAGGCGGGTGTGTTGAAATGGGTGAGTTGAGGATGGGTCATAATGTGCATTTGTGTCCATGTAGACCTTGGAATGGGGTGCTTGAACCGGGGCCTTGAGGGATGTTCATAACCGGAGGTTTTGATGGAGCTCTAAAGAGTATGTTTCCTATGTAGAGGAGAGAATTGTTTTGATGAGTGCCTAAGGAATCTCCCATATGCTGGTATTGGAAAACAGGCCTCTGAGGAGAGATGACTGGAATCAAAAGCAATGGATCTGATTAGGGCCTAAGTGCCTGTCCAGTTCAATCTTATTCTATGGGGATATCTGTCTCTGGGTCTGAGTGGAGGTAGTTTCCTAACTTGTGAGAGATCATCCCTGTGTGTCCTGGGCAGCCAACATTATTCGGATGGCCTGGGGGAGTTTGGCGGATTCTCCTAATCTATTGGGTTGTGGCCAATGGAAATAGCAGAATTCCCCTGGAGAGGGAAGCCACAGTCCTGAGGTGTGGCTCCAGGGGCCCCAGCTTGGATGGTGTGTTGGCCAGGCCTGTGGGGACAGAAGTCTGAAAACACAAACTCAGCTTAGTTTTGGGGATGTATGTATGAAGGCTCGATCTACAGACCGTGAGAATTTTCCGGGCTATGAACAAAGGGCGAGTATGTGGCGCTTGCTCAGGCTTTTGTCTCTGGATTTTGTGTCAACGGTGGCCGTGGAATGTCGGAGTGTCCTCAAGGGCCATGGACAATTCTTTCTCTGGTGATTTGGCCTGATCCCAAGTGGTTGGGATCATTCTGTGGATGGGAAGAGTCCTTTATGTATTTTTTTTTACCTCAGTTCTCCCACCAAAGAGGGATTCCAGAGTAGAGCCCTGAGTAGGTGTGACTAGACATCTCGAACTCTGGTTGAGATTGGGGGACTAGGGGCTTGGCAAGCCCCATATGTGGGCTGTTGTTCCAGTGACTAAGAGGCTTTACATGAGGATAGGGCTCACGCTGAGGGTCACAATGTGTGTTTGTGCACATTGTGGCCCTCAGGGATAGGTGGGGCCTCATAGTCCATGCTGCTTTCTCCTACAATGAACATTGGACAACATGCCAACCACTAGGTTTCTTGCCAAGGCGAAGGAGAAGTTCTGATTCTTGCATCACGTTCACTCCTGAGCAGTGAGTGGAGATAAGGTCTAGGTTCTGAAGGTGAAAACTGAAGTTGGGTAGAGATGATGGCCTAAAGCCATTGTGGGTGTGATATGCTCTGTGTACGGCCAGCTGTCTGGGTGTTGGTCTGGAGGTCTGCCCTCAGGCTGTGTCAGACAGGGCTTTAGTGCACAGGCTAGACTGTATAATTGGGGTGTGGTCGAGTGGCATGCAGGTTGTTACTCATTTGGCGTTTCCGGTTAGCCCTATAGGGCAACATTTTTCTTCTGGAGGGCAGGCAGAGTGCTGCATTGTGTCTCCAGAATTGCCAAACTGGAGGGGTGTGGCCAGGATTGTGAGGAAGGAAGTCTGAAAACACAAGCTAGCATGAGTTTTGGGGCCAAGAGCATGGCAGGCCCACTCTGAAGAGGCTGAATCGAGATCTCCTGCAGGTGAGGTCAGGGCGAGTATCAGATGTTGCCTCAAGCTGGAGTTTGTGTCCATGACGGCCCCTTCCTGAAGGGGGTGGGGGCGTCATGAGGCCAGGGAGGTTTCCCTACGCTGGGAGTTGTGAGCTGCTCCCAACTTCAAAGTTTCCTTCTTCAGGACAGTCGAGTACTATTGGATGGTTCCAGGATGCCCCATACAGAAAGACTCGAGAGCAGGGGCCTAAGCATGGATGCCGAGAAACGCCAACTCACCTTCCCATTGCCTGGTGGAGACAAGGCACGCTCAATCTGCGGGCTCTTGGGTGAGCTACCCAGAAGGCTGAGTTTAAATGGACTCTCCTGAGGATGAGTCATAATGTGGGTTGGTGGCCATGGAGACCTTGGAATGTGGCAGTAGCTAAGGGACTCTGCAGGATTCTCCAACCCGAAGGGCTTGACACAACTCCAACAAGGAAGCTTCCCATGTGGAGATGAGAGGTCTTTTGTCTGGTGCCTCAGGAAAGCCCCGTATGCTGGTCTTCGAACCCAGGCCTCTGAGGAGTGATACCTGGACACCAAAGCAAGAGTTCATAATAGGGCCTAGGGGCCTGTCTGGTTCAATCTTCTGTCTCTGCGGATATCTGTCTGTGTGTCTGCATGGAGGTAGTAGTTGCTCAGCTTGTGTCATAATGCCCCTATTTGTCCAGTGCGGCTTGCGGTAGTGGGATGTCCTTGGGGACCTTGAGGTTTCTACTATTTTGTAGAGTTGTGGCCAATGGAATGGGCAGTTTCTTAGGAGAGAGCAGGCACAGTTCTGGGGTGTGGCTCCAGAGACCCCAGCCTGGAGGCTGTGTGGGCCATGGCTGTGCAGACAGACATCCAAAAACCCTAACTCAGCTCAGGTTTGGGGCCGAGGTTACGGCAGGCCTGATCTACAGTCCATGAGGGGAGCTCCTCTGGATATGAAAGAAGGGTGAGAGGGAGGCAGTCGCTCAGGCTTTTGTCTCTGGATGTTTTGTCCACAATGGCCGTTTAATGTAGGAGTTGCCTCATGGGTCGTAGAAGTCTCCCTCTCTGGTAGTTTGTCCAGCCCCCAAGTGTTTGGGGTCATTCTGTGGGAAGGGAAGTGTCCTGTTTTTTGCCTCATATGTCCCCCCAGTAGAGGGATTCTAGAGCATAGCAGTGGGTACTGACAACTGGAATACTCGCCCTCGGGTTAAGCCTGGGGGCCTATGGATATGACAAGCCCCATATGCAGGATCTTGGTCCAGCCCCTGAGAGGCGTTACTTTAATACGGGACTCACGCTGCAGGTCACAATGCATGTCTGTGCCCTAGGCGGCCCTCAAGCACTGGCGTGGCCTTTCGGACAATGCAGGTTTTCCCACATTGAACGTTGGACAACATGCCAACCACAAGGTTTCTGGCCATGGGGAAGGAGGAATTCTAATTTCTGCATCACGTTCACCCTGGGCAGTGATTGGAGATAAGGTCTAGGTTCTGAAGCCTGAAAACCGAGGTTGGGAAGAGATGACGACCTACAGCCATAGCGGGTCCTATGTGTCCAGGTTGGGGCCAGCTGTCTGGGTGTCGTTTGGGATGTCTTGTCTCAGGCTGTGCCAGACAGGGCATTAGAATACAGGGTGGGCTGTATAATTGCTTTACAATCGAGTGGCATGCATTAGAAAATCATTTGGGGTTTCTTATTAGAAGCATAGGGCAAAGTTTTTCTTCTGGAGGGCAGGCAGAGTGCTGCATTGTGGCTTCGGAATTCCCAAACTGGAGGGCTTGTGGGCCAGGAGAGTGAGGACGGAAGTCTGAGAACACAAGCTAGGCTTAGGTTTCGGGGCAAGGACATGGCAGCCACACTCTGCAGAGCTGAATTGAGATCTCATGTGTCTGAAGTCAGGTCGAGGATCAGACTTTGGCTCAGGTTTGAGTTTCTGTCCATGTTGGCCCCTTCATGAAGGGGGGACATTATGAGCCCATGGGGGTTTTCCCACTATTGGAGTTGTGAGATGCTCCAAACCGCAAGGATTCCTTCTGTGGGACAATTAAGATTTGTTGGATGGCTCCAGGACGTCTTATAAGGTATTTTTCCAGAACAGGGTTCTAAGTATGGATGCCTGGGCAGTCAGCCTCACAATCCAATTGTCTCCTAGCAACAAGAAACGTTTGATCTGCTGGCTTGGGGTAGCAACAGAGGGGGCTGAGTTGAAATGGACTTTCCTGAGGATGGTCTTAATGTTGGTTTGAGTCCATGGAGACCTTGGTATGGGGCAGTGGCACCAGGGCCCTGAAGGATTCTCCTAACCAGAGGTTATGACAAAGCTCCAATGAGCAAGTTTTCCATGGGGAGACGAGATTTGTTCTTATTGGTGCCTCAGGAAACCACCATATGCTGGTATTGGAAACGAGGCCTCTGAGGAGAGATGCCTAAAAACCAAAGCAATGGATCTGATTAGGGCCTAGGGGCCTGTCCGGTTCAATATTCTTCTCTGGGGACATCTGTTGTCTGAGTGGAGGTAGTTGCTCAGCTGGTTTGAGATCACCCCTGTTTGTCCTGGGCGGCCTACACTAATGGGATGGCCTCGGTGACTTTGGAGGTTTTTCCTCATTTGCAAGGTTGTGGCCAATGGAATGGGAAGAATTCCCTTGAAAGGGAAGCACAGTCCTGAGGTGTGGCTCCAGGGACCCAAGTGTGGAGCGTGTGTGGTCCAGGGCTATTTGGACAAAAGTCTGAAAACACAAACTCCACTTAGGTTGGGGGATGTAGGTATGGCCGGCCCGATCTATAGACCGTGAGGAGAACTCTTCGGGATATGAACAAAGGGCGAATGTGAGGTGCTGGCTCATGCTTTTTTTTTTTTTTTTTTTTTTTCTGGAAATGTGTCACCGATTGCCATGGAATGTCGGGGTGTCCTCATGGGCCATCGATGAGGCTCCCTTTCTGGGGATTTGACCCGATCCCAAGAGTTTGGGGTCATTCTGTGGGAAGGGAGGAGGCCTTTCTTGTTTTTTTGTTTATTTTTTTATTATTATTATTTTTTTTACCTAAGGTGGACCACCAAAAGAGGGATTCCAGAGCAGAGTCCTGGGGAGGGGCGACTGGACAACCAGACCTCTGGTTAACATTGGGACCTAAGAACATGGCAAGCCCCATATGTGGGCTCTTGGTCCAGACACTGAGAGGCCTTCCCTGAGGAATGGTCTCACACTGAGTTTCACAATGTGTTTTTGTGCCCAAGGAGCCCCTCAAGTCAGGGCGTGGCCTAATGTACCATGCTGGTTTCTCCTACAGGGAACGTTGCACAATATGGCAACCACAAGTTTTCTGGCCATGGGGAAGATGGAGTTCTAATTTCTGCAACACTTTCACTCCTGGACTGTGATTGGATTTAAGGTCTAGGTTCTGAAGCCTGAAAACTGAGGTTGGGAAGAGATGAAGACCTAAGGCCATGGTGTGGCTGATGTGCTCAGTGTTCGGCCAGCTGTTGAGTGTGGGTTGGGAGGTGCAGGCTCAGGCTGTGGCAGACAGGGAATTAGTGCCCAGGCTAGACTGTATCATTGGGGTGCAGTCGAGTTTCGTGCAGGATGGTACTCATTTGTGGTTACTGGGTAGCCCCAGAGGGCAACGTTTTTCTTCTGGAGGGAAGACACAGTGCCACATAGTGGCTCCAGAATTCCCAAACTGGAAGGCTTGTGGGCCAGGAGTGTGATGAAAAAATTCTGAGAACACAAGCCAGACTTAGATTTCGGGGTGAGGGGACGGCAGGCACCCTCTGCAGAGATGATTCGAGATCCTGTATACCTGAAGACAGAGCTAGGATCAGACGTTGGCTTAGGTCGAAGTTTCTGTCCATGACAGCCCCTTCATGAAGGGGAGGGTGTCACGAGGACATGGAGGTTTTCCCACGATGGGAATTGTGAGATGCTCCAAACCGCAATGATTCCTTCTGTGGGACAGTCGAGACCTGTTGGATGGCTCCAGGACATCCCATAAGGACGTTATCCAGAGCAGGGTTCTAAGGATGGATGCCTGGGCAGCCTGCCTCCCATTCCAGGTGTCTCATAGCGCCAAGGCAAGTTCGATCTGCTGGATCTAGGGGAGCAACCGAGGCGGGTGTGTTGAAATGGGTGAGTTGAGGATGGGTCATAATGTGCATTTGTGTCCATGTAGACCTTGGAATGGGGTGCTTGAACCGGGGCCTTGAGGGATGTTCATAACCGGAGGTTTTGATGGAGCTCTAAAGAGTATGTTTCCTATGTAGAGGAGAGAATTGTTTTGATGAGTGCCTAAGGAATCTCCCATATGCTGGTATTGGAAAACAGGCCTCTGAGGAGAGATGACTGGAATCAAAAGCAATGGATCTGATTAGGGCCTAAGTGCCTGTCCAGTTCAATCTTATTCTATGGGGATATCTGTCTCTGGGTCTGAGTGGAGGTAGTTTCCTAACTTGTGAGAGATCATCCCTGTGTGTCCTGGGCAGCCAACATTATTCGGATGGCCTGGGGGAGTTTGGCGGATTCTCCTAATCTATTGGGTTGTGGCCAATGGAAATAGCAGAATTCCCCTGGAGAGGGAAGCCACAGTCCTGAGGTGTGGCTCCAGGGGCCCCAGCTTGGATGGTGTGTTGGCCAGGCCTGTGGGGACAGAAGTCTGAAAACACAAACTCAGCTTAGTTTTGGGGATGTATGTATGAAGGCTCGATCTACAGACCGTGAGAATTTTCCGGGCTATGAACAAAGGGCGAGTATGTGGCGCTTGCTCAGGCTTTTGTCTCTGGATTTTGTGTCAACGGTGGCCGTGGAATGTCGGAGTGTCCTCAAGGGCCATGGACAATTCTTTCTCTGGTGATTTGGCCTGATCCCAAGTGGTTGGGATCATTCTGTGGATGGGAAGAGTCCTTTATGTATTTTTTTTTACCTCAGTTCTCCCACCAAAGAGGGATTCCAGAGTAGAGCCCTGAGTAGGTGTGACTAGACATCTCGAACTCTGGTTGAGATTGGGGGACTAGGGGCTTGGCAAGCCCCATATGTGGGCTGTTGTTCCAGTGACTAAGAGGCTTTACATGAGGATAGGGCTCACGCTGAGGGTCACAATGTGTGTTTGTGCACATTGTGGCCCTCAGGGATAGGTGGGGCCTCATAGTCCATGCTGCTTTCTCCTACAATGAACATTGGACAACATGCCAACCACTAGGTTTCTTGCCAAGGCGAAGGAGAAGTTCTGATTCTTGCATCACGTTCACTCCTGAGCAGTGAGTGGAGATAAGGTCTAGGTTCTGAAGGTGAAAACTGAGGTTGGGTAGAGATGATGGCCTAAAGCCATTGTGGGTGTGATATGCTCTGTGTACGGCCAGCTGTCTGGGTGTTGGACTGGAGGTCTGCCCTCAGGCTGTGTCAGACAGGGCTTTAGTGCACAGGCTAGACTGTATAATTGGGGTGTGGTCGAGTGGCATGCAGGTTGTTACTCATTTGGCGTTTCCGGTTAGCCCTATAGGGCAACATTTTTCTTCTGGAGGGCAGGCAGAGTGCTGCATTGTGTCTCCAGAATTGCCAAACTGGAGGGGTGTGGCCAGGATTGTGAGGAAGGAAGTCTGAAAACACAAGCTAGCATGAGTTTTGGGGCCAAGAGCATGGCAGGCCCACTCTGAAGAGGCTGAATCGAGATCTCCTGCAGGTGAGGTCAGGGCGAGTATCAGATGTTGCCTCAAGCTGGAGTTTGTGTCCATGACGGCCCCTTCCTGAAGGGGGTGGGGGCGTCATGAGGCCAGGGAGGTTTCCCTACGCTGGGAGTTGTGAGCTGCTCCCAACTTCAAAGTTTCCTTCTTCAGGACAGTCGAGTACTATTGTATGGTTCCAGGATGCCCCATACAGAAAGACTCGAGAGCAGGGGCCTAAGCATGGATGCCGAGAAACGCCAACTCACCTTCCCATTGCCTGGTGGAGACAAGGCACGCTCAATCTGCGGGCTCTTGGGTGAGCTACCCAGAAGGCTGAGTTTAAATGGACTCTCCTGAGGATGAGTCATAATGTGGGTTGGTGGCCATGGAGACCTTGGAATGTGGCAGTAGCTAAGGGACTCTGCAGGATTCTCCAACCCGAAGGGCTTGACACAACTCCAACAAGGAAGCTTCCCATGTGGAGATGAGAGGTCTTTTGTCTGGTGCCTCAGGAAAGCCCCGTATGCTGGTCTTCGAACCCAGGCCTCTGAGGAGTGATACCTGGACACCAAAGCAAGAGTTCATAATAGGGCCTAGGGGCCTGTCTGGTTCAATCTTCTGTCTCTGCGGATATCTGTCTGTGTGTCTGCATGGAGGTAGTAGTTGCTCAGCTTGTGTCATAATGCCCCTATTTGTCCAGTGCGGCTTGCGGTAGTGGGATGTCCTTGGGGACCTTGAGGTTTCTACTATTTTGTAGAGTTGTGGCCAATGGAATGGGCAGTTTCTTAGGAGAGAGCAGGCACAGTTCTGGGGTGTGGCTCCAGAGACCCCAGCCTGGAGGCTGTGTGGGCCATGGCTGTGCAGACAGACATCCAAAAACCCTAACTCAGCTCAGGTTTGGGGCCGAGGTTACGGCAGGCCTGATCTACAGTCCATGAGGGGAGCTCCTCTGGATATGAAAGAAGGGTGAGAGGGAGGCAGTCGCTCAGGCTTTTGTCTCTGGATGTTTTGTCCACAATGGCCGTTTAATGTAGGAGTTGCCTCATGGGTCGTAGAAGTCTCCCTCTCTGGTAGTTTGTCCAGCCCCCAAGTGTTTGGGGTCATTCTGTGGGAAGGGAAGTGTCCTGTTTTTTGCCTCATATGTCCCCCCAGTAGAGGGATTCTAGAGCATAGCAGTGGGTACTGACAACTGGAATACTCGCCCTCGGGTTAAGCCTGGGGGCCTATGGATATGACAAGCCCCATATGCAGGATCTTGGTCCAGCCCCTGAGAGGCGTTACTTTAATACGGGACTCACGCTGCAGGTCACAATGCATGTCTGTGCCCTAGGCGGCCCTCAAGCACTGGCGTGGCCTTTCGGACAATGCAGGTTTTCCCACATTGAACGTTGGACAACATGCCAACCACAAGGTTTCTGGCCATGGGGAAGGAGGAATTCTAATTTCTGCATCACGTTCACCCTGGGCAGTGATTGGAGATAAGGTCTAGGTTCTGAAGCCTGAAAACCGAGGTTGGGAAGAGATGACGACCTACAGCCATAGCGGGTCCTATGTGTCCAGGTTGGGGCCAGCTGTCTGGGTGTCGTTTGGGATGTCTTGTCTCAGGCTGTGCCAGACAGGGCATTAGAATACAGGGTGGGCTGTATAATTGCTTTACAATCGAGTGGCATGCATTAGAAAATCATTTGGGGTTTCTTATTAGAAGCATAGGGCAAAGTTTTTCTTCTGGAGGGCAGGCAGAGTGCTGCATTGTGGCTTCGGAATTCCCAAACTGGAGGGCTTGTGGGCCAGGAGAGTGAGGACGGAAGTCTGAGAACACAAGCTAGGCTTAGGTTTCGGGGCAAGGACATGGCAGCCACACTCTGCAGAGCTGAATTGAGATCTCATGTGTCTGAAGTCAGGTCGAGGATCAGACTTTGGCTCAGGTTTGAGTTTCTGTCCATGTTGGCCCCTTCATGAAGGGGGGACATTATGAGCCCATGGGGGTTTTCCCACTATTGGAGTTGTGAGATGCTCCAAACCGCAAGGATTCCTTCTGTGGGACAATTAAGATTTGTTGGATGGCTCCAGGACGTCTTATAAGGTATTTTTCCAGAACAGGGTTCTAAGTATGGATGCCTGGGCAGTCAGCCTCACAATCCAATTGTCTCCTAGCAACAAGAAACGTTTGATCTGCTGGCTTGGGGTAGCAACAGAGGGGGCTGAGTTGAAATGGACTTTCCTGAGGATGGTCTTAATGTTGGTTTGAGTCCATGGAGACCTTGGTATGGGGCAGTGGCACCAGGGCCCTGAAGGATTCTCCTAACCAGAGGTTATGACAAAGCTCCAATGAGCAAGTTTTCCATGGGGAGACGAGATTTGTTCTTATTGGTGCCTCAGGAAACCACCATATGCTGGTATTGGAAACGAGGCCTCTGAGGAGAGATGCCTAAAAACCAAAGCAATGGATCTGATTAGGGCCTAGGGGCCTGTCCGGTTCAATATTCTTCTCTGGGGACATCTGTTGTCTGAGTGGAGGTAGTTGCTCAGCTGGTTTGAGATCACCCCTGTTTGTCCTGGGCGGCCTACACTAATGGGATGGCCTCGGTGACTTTGGAGGTTTTTCCTCATTTGCAAGGTTGTGGCCAATGGAATGGGAAGAATTCCCTTGAAAGGGAAGCACAGTCCTGAGGTGTGGCTCCAGGGACCCAAGTGTGGAGCGTGTGTGGTCCAGGGCTATTTGGACAAAAGTCTGAAAACACAAACTCCACTTAGGTTGGGGGATGTAGGTATGGCCGGCCCGATCTATAGACCGTGAGGAGAACTCTTCGGGATATGAACAAAGGGCGAATGTGAGGTGCTGGCTCATGCTTTTTTTTTTTTTTTTTTTTTTTCTGGAAATGTGTCACCGATTGCCATGGAATGTCGGGGTGTCCTCATGGGCCATCGATGAGGCTCCCTTTCTGGGGATTTGACCCGATCCCAAGAGTTTGGGGTCATTCTGTGGGAAGGGAGGAGGCCTTTCTTGTTTTTTTGTTTATTTTTTTATTATTATTATTTTTTTTACCTAAGGTGGACCACCAAAAGAGGGATTCCAGAGCAGAGTCCTGGGGAGGGGCGACTGGACAACCAGACCTCTGGTTAACATTGGGACCTAAGAACATGGCAAGCCCCATATGTGGGCTCTTGGTCCAGACACTGAGAGGCCTTCCCTGAGGAATGGTCTCACACTGAGTTTCACAATGTGTTTTTGTGCCCAAGGAGCCCCTCAAGTCAGGGCGTGGCCTAATGTACCATGCTGGTTTCTCCTACAGGGAACGTTGCACAATATGGCAACCACAAGTTTTCTGGCCATGGGGAAGATGGAGTTCTAATTTCTGCAACACTTTCACTCCTGGACTGTGATTGGATTTAAGGTCTAGGTTCTGAAGCCTGAAAACTGAGGTTGGGAAGAGATGAAGACCTAAGGCCATGGTGTGGCTGATGTGCTCAGTGTTCGGCCAGCTGTTGAGTGTGGGTTGGGAGGTGCAGGCTCAGGCTGTGGCAGACAGGGAATTAGTGCCCAGGCTAGACTGTATCATTGGGGTGCAGTCGAGTTTCGTGCAGGATGGTACTCATTTGTGGTTACTGGGTAGCCCCAGAGGGCAACGTTTTTCTTCTGGAGGGAAGACACAGTGCCACATAGTGGCTCCAGAATTCCCAAACTGGAAGGCTTGTGGGCCAGGAGTGTGATGAAAAAATTCTGAGAACACAAGCCAGACTTAGATTTCGGGGTGAGGGGACGGCAGGCACCCTCTGCAGAGATGATTCGAGATCCTGTATACCTGAAGACAGAGCTAGGATCAGACGTTGGCTTAGGTCGAAGTTTCTGTCCATGACAGCCCCTTCATGAAGGGGAGGGTGTCACGAGGACATGGAGGTTTTCCCACGATGGGAATTGTGAGATGCTCCAAACCGCAATGATTCCTTCTGTGGGACAGTCGAGACCTGTTGGATGGCTCCAGGACATCCCATAAGGACGTTATCCAGAGCAGGGTTCTAAGGATGGATGCCTGGGCAGCCTGCCTCCCATTCCAGGTGTCTCATAGCGCCAAGGCAAGTTCGATCTGCTGGATCTAGGGGAGCAACCGAGGCGGGTGTGTTGAAATGGGTGAGTTGAGGATGGGTCATAATGTGCATTTGTGTCCATGTAGACCTTGGAATGGGGTGCTTGAACCGGGGCCTTGAGGGATGTTCATAACCGGAGGTTTTGATGGAGCTCTAAAGAGTATGTTTCCTATGTAGAGGAGAGAATTGTTTTGATGAGTGCCTAAGGAATCTCCCATATGCTGGTATTGGAAAACAGGCCTCTGAGGAGAGATGACTGGAATCAAAAGCAATGGATCTGATTAGGGCCTAAGTGCCTGTCCAGTTCAATCTTATTCTATGGGGATATCTGTCTCTGGGTCTGAGTGGAGGTAGTTTCCTAACTTGTGAGAGATCATCCCTGTGTGTCCTGGGCAGCCAACATTATTCGGATGGCCTGGGGGAGTTTGGCGGATTCTCCTAATCTATTGGGTTGTGGCCAATGGAAATAGCAGAATTCCCCTGGAGAGGGAAGCCACAGTCCTGAGGTGTGGCTCCAGGGGCCCCAGCTTGGATGGTGTGTTGGCCAGGCCTGTGGGGACAGAAGTCTGAAAACACAAACTCAGCTTAGTTTTGGGGATGTATGTATGAAGGCTCGATCTACAGACCGTGAGAATTTTCTGGGCTATGAACAAAGGGCGAGTATGTGGCGCTTGCTCAGGCTTTTGTCTCTGGATTTTGTGTCAACGGTGGCCGTGGAATGTCGGAGTGTCCTCAAGGGCCATGGACAATTCTTTCTCTGGTGATTTGGCCTGATCCCAAGTGGTTGGGATCATTCTGTGGATGGGAAGAGTCCTTTATGTATTTTTTTTTACCTCAGTTCTCCCACCAAAGAGGGATTCCAGAGTAGAGCCCTGAGTAGGTGTGACTAGACATCTCGAACTCTGGTTGAGATTGGGGGACTAGGGGCTTGGCAAGCCCCATATGTGGGCTGTTGTTCCAGTGACTAAGAGGCTTTACATGAGGATAGGGCTCACGCTGAGGGTCACAATGTGTGTTTGTGCACATTGTGGCCCTCAGGGATAGGTGGGGCCTCATAGTCCATGCTGCTTTCTCCTACAATGAACATTGGACAACATGCCAACCACTAGGTTTCTTGCCAAGGCGAAGGAGAAGTTCTGATTCTTGCATCACGTTCACTCCTGAGCAGTGAGTGGAGATAAGGTCTAGGTTCTGAAGGTGAAAACTGAGGTTGGGTAGAGATGATGGCCTAAAGCCATTGTGGGTGTGATATGCTCTGTGTACGGCCAGCTGTCTGGGTGTTGGACTGGAGGTCTGCCCTCAGGCTGTGTCAGACAGGGCTTTAGTGCACAGGCTAGACTGTATAATTGGGGTGTGGTCGAGTGGCATGCAGGTTGTTACTCATTTGGCGTTTCCGGTTAGCCCTATAGGGCAACATTTTTCTTCTGGAGGGCAGGCAGAGTGCTGCATTGTGTCTCCAGAATTGCCAAACTGGAGGGGTGTGGCCAGGATTGTGAGGAAGGAAGTCTGAAAACACAAGCTAGCATGAGTTTTGGGGCCAAGAGCATGGCAGGCCCACTCTGAAGAGGCTGAATCGAGATCTCCTGCAGGTGAGGTCAGGGCGAGTATCAGATGTTGCCTCAAGCTGGAGTTTGTGTCCATGACGGCCCCTTCCTGAAGGGGGTGGGGGCGTCATGAGGCCAGGGAGGTTTCCCTACGCTGGGAGTTGTGAGCTGCTCCCAACTTCAAAGTTTCCTTCTTCAGGACAGTCGAGTACTATTGGATGGTTCCAGGATGCCCCATACAGAAAGACTCGAGAGCAGGGGCCTAAGCATGGATGCCGAGAAACGCCAACTCACCTTCCCATTGCCTGGTGGAGACAAGGCACGCTCAATCTGCGGGCTCTTGGGTGAGCTACCCAGAAGGCTGAGTTTAAATGGACTCTCCTGAGGATGAGTCATAATGTGGGTTGGTGGCCATGGAGACCTTGGAATGTGGCAGTAGCTAAGGGACTCTGCAGGATTCTCCAACCCGAAGGGCTTGACACAACTCCAACAAGGAAGCTTCCCATGTGGAGATGAGAGGTCTTTTGTCTGGTGCCTCAGGAAAGCCCCGTATGCTGGTCTTCGAACCCAGGCCTCTGAGGAGTGATACCTGGACACCAAAGCAAGAGTTCATAATAGGGCCTAGGGGCCTGTCTGGTTCAATCTTCTGTCTCTGCGGATATCTGTCTGTGTGTCTGCATGGAGGTAGTAGTTGCTCAGCTTGTGTCATAATGCCCCTATTTGTCCAGTGCGGCTTGCGGTAGTGGGATGTCCTTGGGGACCTTGAGGTTTCTACTATTTTGTAGAGTTGTGGCCAATGGAATGGGCAGTTTCTTAGGAGAGAGCAGGCACAGTTCTGGGGTGTGGCTCCAGAGACCCCAGCCTGGAGGCTGTGTGGGCCATGGCTGTGCAGACAGACATCCAAAAACCCTAACTCAGCTCAGGTTTGGGGCCGAGGTTACGGCAGGCCTGATCTACAGTCCATGAGGGGAGCTCCTCTGGATATGAAAGAAGGGTGAGAGGGAGGCAGTCGCTCAGGCTTTTGTCTCTGGATGGTTTGTCCACAATGGCCGTTTAATGTAGGAGTTGCCTCATGGGTCGTAGAAGTCTCCCTCTCTGGTAGTTTGTCCAGCCCCCAAGGGTTTGGGGTCATTCTGTGGGAAGGGAAGTGTCCTGTTTTTTCCTCATATGTCCCCCCAGTAGAGGGATTCTAGAGCATAGCAGTGGGTACTGACAACTGGAATACTCGCCCTCGGGTTAAGCCTGGGGGCCTATGGATATGACAAGCCCCATATGCAGGATCTTGGTCCAGCCACTGAGAGGCGTTACTTTAATACGGGACTCACGCTGCAGGTCACAATGCATGTCTGTGCCCTAGGCGGCCCTCAAGCACTGGCGTGGCCTTTCGGACAATGCAGGTTTTCCCACATTGAACGTTGGACAACATGCCAACCACAAGGTTTCTGGCCATGGGGAAGGAGGAATTCTAATTTCTGCATCACGTTCACCCTGGGCAGTGATTGGAGATAAGGTCTAGGTTCTGAAGCCTGAAAACCGAGGTTGGGAAGAGATGACGACCTACAGCCATAGCGGGTCCTATGTGTCCAGGTTGGGGCCAGCTGTCTGGGTGTCGTTTGGGATGTCTTGTCTCAGGCTGTGCCAGACAGGGCATTAGAATACAGGGTGGGCTGTATAATTGCTTTACAATCGAGTGGCATGCATTAGAAAATCATTTGGGGTTTCTTATTAGAAGCATAGGGCAAAGTTTTTCTTCTGGAGGGCAGGCAGAGTGCTGCATTGTGGCTTCGGAATTCCCAAACTGGAGGGCTTGTGGGCCAGGAGAGTGAGGACGGAAGTCTGAGAACACAAGCGAGGCTTAGGTTTCGGGGCAAGGACATGGCAGCCACACTCTGCAGAGCTGAATTGAGATCTCATGTGTCTGAAGTCAGGTCGAGGATCAGACTTTGGCTCAGGTTTGAGTTTCTGTCCATGTTGGCCCCTTCATGAAGGGGGGACATTATGAGCCCATGGGGGTTTTCCCACTATTGGAGTTGTGAGATGCTCCAAACCGCAAGGATTCCTTCTGTGGGACAATTAAGATTTGTTGGATGGCTCCAGGACGTCTTATAAGGTATTTTTCCAGAACAGGGTTCTAAGTATGGATGCCTGGGCAGTCAGCCTCACAATCCAATTGTCTCCTAGCAACAAGAAACGTTTGATCTGCTGGCTTGGGGTAGCAACAGAGGGGGCTGAGTTGAAATGGACTTTCCTGAGGATGGTCTTAATGTTGGTTTGAGTCCATGGAGACCTTGGTATGGGGCAGTGGCACCAGGGCCCTGAAGGATTCTCCTAACGAGAGGTTATGACAAAGCTCCAATGAGCAAGTTTTCCATGGGGAGACGAGTTTTGTTCTTATTGGTGCCTCAGGAAACCACCATATGCTGGTATTGGAAACGAGGCCTCTGAGGAGAGATGCCTAAAAACCAAAGCAATGGATCTGATTAGGGCCTAGGGGCCTGTCCGGTTCAATATTCTTCTCTGGGGACATCTGTTGTCTGAGTGGAGGTAGTTGCTCAGCTGGTTTGAGATCACCCCTGTTTGTCCTGGGCGGCCTACACTAATGGGATGGCCTCGGTGACTTTGGAGGTTTTTCCTCATTTGCAAGGTTGTGGCCAATGGAATGGGAAGAATTCCCTTGAAAGGGAAGCACAGTCCTGAGGTGTGGCTCCAGGGACCCAAGTGTGGAGCGTGTGTGGTCCAGGGCTATTTGGACAAAAGTCTGAAAACACAAACTCCACTTAGGTTGGGGGATGTAGGTATGGCCGGCCCGATCTATAGACCGTGAGGAGAACTCTTCGGGATATGAACAAAGGGCGAATGTGAGGTGCTGGCTCATGCTTTTTTTTTTTTTTTTTTTTCTGGAAATGTGTCACCGATTGCCATGGAATGTCGGGGTGTCCTCATGGGCCATCGATGAGGCTCCCTTTCTGGGGATTTGACCCGATCCCAAGAGTTTGGGGTCATTCTGTGGGAAGGGAGGAGGCCTTTCTTGTTTTTTTGTTTATTTTTTTATTATTATTATTTTTTTTTACCTAAGGTGGACCACCAAAAGAGGGATTCCAGAGCAGAGTCCTGGGGAGGGGCGACTGGACAACCAGACCTCTGGTTAACATTGGGACCTAAGAACATGGCAAGCCCCATATGTGGGCTCTTGGTCCAGACACTGAGAGGCCTTCCCTGAGGAATGGTCTCACACTGAGTTTCACAATGTGATTTTGTGCCCAAGGAGCCCCTCAAGTCAGGGCGTGGCCTAATGTACCATGCTGGTTTCTCCTACAGGGAACGTTGCACAATATGGCAACCACAAGTTTTCTGGCCATGGGGAAGATGGAGTTCTAATTTCTGCAACACTTTCACTCCTGGACTGTGATTGGATTTAAGGTCTAGGTTCTGAAGCCTGAAAACTGAGGTTGGGAAGAGATGAAGACCTAAGGCCATGGTGTGGCTGATGTGCTCAGTGTTCGGCCAGCTGTTGAGTGTGGGTTGGTAGGTGCAGGCTCAGGCTGTGGCAGACAGGGAATTAGTGCCCAGGCTAGACTGTATCATTGGGGTGCAGTCGAGTTTCGTGCAGAATGGTACTCATTTGTGGTTACTGGGTATCCCCAGAGGGCAACGTTTTTCTTCTGGAGGGAAGACACAGTGCCACATAGTGGCTCCAGAATTCCCAAACTGGAAGGCTTGTGGGCCAGGAGTGTGATGAAAAAATTCTGAGAACACAAGCCAGACTTAGATTTCGGGGTGAGGGGACGGCAGGCACCCTCTGCAGAGATGATTCGAGATCCTGTATACCTGAAGACAGAGCTAGGATCAGACGTTGGCTTAGGTCGAAGTTTCTGTCCATGACAGCCCCTTCATGAAGGGGAGGGTGTCACGAGGACATGGAGGTTTTCCCACGATGGGAATTGTGAGATGCTCCAAACCGCAATGATTCCTTCTGTGGGACAGTCGAGACCTGTTGGATGGCTCCAGGACATCCCATAAGGACGTTATCCAGAGCAGGGTTCTAAGGATGGATGCCTGGGCAGCCCGCCTCCCATTCTAACTGTCTCCGAGTGACAAGGAAGGTTTGATCTGCTGGCTCTGGGTGAGCAGCCGAGGGGGCTGATTTGAAATGGACTCTCCTGAGAATGGTTCATAATGTAAGTTTGTGTCCTTGGAGACCTTGGGATTGGGCCATGGTGCCAGCGCCCTGAAGGATCCTCCTAACCTGAGGTATTGACACAGCTCCAAAGAGCAAGTTTCCCATGTGGAGATGAGATCTGTTCTGATTGTTTCCTTAGGAAACCCCCATATTCTGATATTGGAAACCAGGCCTCTGAGGAGAGATACCTAGAAACCAAAGCAATGCATCAGAAGTTGGCTCAGGTTGGAGTTTCTGTCCATGATGGCCCCTTTATAAAGGGGAGCATCTCATGAGGCCATGTAGGTTTTCCCACGATAGGAGTTGTGAGATGCTCCAATCTGCAAGGATTCCTTCTGTGGGACAGTCAAGACCTGTTGGAAGGCTCCAGGACATCCCATATGGAACGGCGCCAGAGCAGGATTCCAAGGATGGATGCCTAGAGAGTCTGCTTTGCATTCCAGTTGTCTCCTAGCGACAAGGCAGGTTTGATATTCTGCCTCTGGGGGAGTAATCGACGGGGCTGAGTTGAAATGTACTCTCCTGCCGAATGGTCATAATGCGGGTATGTGTCCATGGAGACCTTGGAATAGGGCGGTTGCTCCGGCTACCTGAAGGTTTCTTCTAACTGGAGGCTTTTACAGAGCTCCAAAGGATAAGTTTCCCATGTGAAGACAAGATTTGTTCTGATTGGTATCTCTGGAATCCCCCATATGCTGGTATTGGAAAACAGGCCTCTGAGGAGAGATGCTTAGAAAAAAAAGCAATGGAACCAATTACATTCTAGGGGCCAGTCCAGTTTAATCTTCTTCTCTTGGGTTATCTGTCTACGGGTGAGTTGACGTCGTTGCTCAGCTTGTGAGAGATCGCCCCTCTTTGTCCTGGGTGGCCTACACTATTGGAATGGCCTCTGGGACTTTGGAGGTTTCTCCTTATCTGTAGGGTTGTGGCCAATGGAATGGGAAGAATTTCCTTGGAGAGGGCAGGCACAGTCCTGAGGTGTGGCTCCAGGGGCCTCAGTCTGGAGGGTGTGTGGGACAGGGATGTCAGGATAGAAGTCTGAAAACACAAACTCGGCTTAGGTTTGGGGACGTCGGTATGGCAGGCCCAATCTACAGACTATGAGGAGAATTTTTTGGGCTATGACCTAAGGGTGAGTGTGAACGCTTGCTGAAGCTTATGTCTCTGGATTTTGTGTCAATAGTGGCCGTGGAATGTCGGGCTGGCCTCATGGGCCATGGACGAGTCTTTCTCTCTGGACCCCAATCACTTGGGATGGCCCAATCCCAAGTGATTGGGGTCATTCTGTGAGTGGGAGGAGTCCTTTCTGTGTTTATTTACCTCAAATGTCCCACCAAAGAGGGATTCCAGAGCAGAGCCCTGAGTAGGGGTGACTAGATGTCTCTACCTCTGGGTAAGATTGGGTGACTTGGGGCATGGCAGGCCCCATATGCGGGCTCATGGTCCAGCCACTGAGAGGCTTTACTTGAGGACAGGGCTCAAACTGAGGGTCCCAATGTGTGTTTGAGCCCACCGCAGCTCTTAAGCATAGGCAGGGCCTCAGGGACCCTACACTACCCTCAGGGGCCCTACTACTACCCCTGTAGGCCCTACAGGGGTCCTACACTGAACGTTGGACAAGATGCCAAACACACGATTCTGGCGAGAGGGAAGGAGAAGTTCTGATTTCTGCATCACGTTCACCCATGGGAAGAGAGTAGAGATAAGGTCTAGGATTCTGTAGCCTGAAAACCGATGTTGGATAGAGATGGCGACCTAAGGCCATGGTGGTTCAGATGTTCTCAGTGTACTGCAAGCTGTCTGGGTGTCGGTTGGGAATTCAGGCCTCAGGTTCTGTCAGACAGGGCATTAGTGCACAGGCTAGACTATATAATTGGTGTACAGTTGAGTGATGTGCAGGTTTATCCTCATTTGAGGTTTCTGGGTAGACCCATAGGGCAATATTTTTCTTCTAGAGGGCAGGCAGAGTGCAGCACTGTGTCATCGGAAATCCCAAAATAGAGGGCGTGTGGTCCAGGAGAGTGAGGACGGAAGTCGGAGAACACTAGCTACGCTTAGGTTTTGGGGTGAGGGCACAACAGGTACACTCTGAAGAGCTGAATCAAGATCTCGTGCATCTGAAGTCAAGGCGAAGATCAGCTGTTGGCTCAGGTTGGAGTTTCCATGATCTGCCTTCATGAAGATTGGGGGCATCATGTGACCTTGGAAGCTTTCCATGATATGAGTTGTTAGGTGGTCCATGCACAAGGACTCCTGTGGGACAGTCGAGACCTGTTGGATGGCTCAAGGATGTCCCATAAGGAACGACGCAAGAGCAGGGTTCTAAGGATGGATGCCTGAAGAGCCCAACTCGCATTTCAATTGTCTCCTAGCGACAAGGCAGGTTCAATCTGCTGGCTCTGGAGTAGCAACCGAGGGGGTTTAGTTGAAATGGACTCTCCTGAGGATGGGTCATAATTTGGGATTGTGTCCATGGAGATATTCAAATGGGGCAGTGGCTTCAGTGACCTGAAGTTTTCTCCTAACTGGAGGTTATGACACAGCTCCATAGAGCAAGATTCCCATGTGGAGACGAGATTTTTTCTGATAGGTAGCTCTGGAAACTCCCTTATGCTGGTATTGGAATCCAGGCCTCTGAGGAGAGATGCCTGAAAACAAAAGCAATGGATCCAATTAGGGCCTAGGTGCCTGTCTTGTTCAATATTCTTTTCTATGGATATCTGTCTAAGGTTCTGATTGGAGGTAGTGGCTCAGCTTGTGCCAGAGGGTCCCTGTATGTCCAGGACATTCTACACTATTGGGATAGCCTCAGAGATTTTGGATGATTCTCCTAATCTGTCAGGTTGTGCCAAATGAATGAGCAGAATTCCCTTGGATAGAGCAGGCACAGTCCTGAGGTGTGGCTCCATGGGGCCCAGCCTTTAGGGTGTGTGGGTGAGGACAATGGAGACAGAAGTCTGAAAACACAAACTCGGCTTAGGTTTGGGGACATAGGTATGGCAGGCCCGATCTACAGACCTTGAGAATTTTGGGGGCTCTGAACAAAGGGCAAGTGTGTGGCGCTTTTTCAGGTTTTTGTCTCCGGATTTTGTGTCAATGGTGGCCGTGGAATGTCAGGCTGGCCTCATCGACCATGGACGAGTATTTCTCTCTGTGGATTTGGCCAAATTCCAAGTGTTTGGGGTCATTCTTTGGATGGTAGGAGTCCTTACTTTTTTTTTTCTTTATCTTGTTTTTTTTTTTTTTTTTTTTTTTTTACCTTATGTGTCCCACCAAAGAGGGATTCCAGAAAAGAGCTCTGAATAAGGTTGACTAGACTTCTCAAGCTCTGGCTAGGATTGGGGGAGTAGGGGCATGGCAAGTCCCATATGCAGGCTCTTGGTCCAGCCCCGGAGAGGCTTTACTTGAGGCCAGGGTTCATGCTTAGGGTCCTAATGTGTGTTTGTGCCCATCGCAGCCCTCAAGCATGTCTGAGGCCTCATGGGCCATGCTGGGTTCTCATATACTGAACGTTGGACAACATGCCAACCACAAGGTTTCTGGTCATGGGGAAGGTGAAGTTCTGATTTCTGCATCACGTACGTCACTTAGTTGTGAGTGGAGATAATGTCTAGGTTCTGAAGCCTGAAGACCAAGGTTGGGAAGAGATGATGACCTAAGGCCATGGCATGTTCGATGTGTTCAGTGTGAGGCCAGGTGTCTGGGTGTCGGTCACGAGGTCTGGGATCAGGCTGTGTCAGACAGGGCATTAGTGCCCAGGCTAGACTGTATAATTGGGGTACAGTCTAGAGAATTGCAGGTTGATCCTCATTTGATGTTTCTGGGTAGACCCCTAGGGCAAAGTCTCTCTTCTGGAGGGCAGGCAGAGTGCTGCATTTTGTCTCCAGAATTCCCAAAGTGGAAGGCTTGTGTGCCAGGAGTGTGAGGACGGAAGTCTGAGAACGTGAGCTGGCTTAGGTTTTGGAGCGAGGGAAAGGCAGGCACACTCTGCAGAGCTGAATTGAGATCTCATGCATCTGAAGTCAGGGCGAGGATCAGACGGGAGTTTCTGTCCATGATGTCCTCTACCTGAAGGTGGAGGCATCACGAGGCCATGGAGGTTTTCCCACGGTGCGAGTGTGTGATGCTGCAAACCACAAGGATTCCTTCTGCAGGACAGTTGAGACCTGTTGAATGGATCAAGGACACCCCATTAGGAATTTCTCCAGAGCAGAGTTCTAACAACGGATACCTGTGCAACGAACTCGCATTCCAATTGTCTCCTAGTGACAAAGCAGGTTTGATCTGCTGGCACTGGGTGAGCAACCGCCAGGTTTGAGTTGAAATGGACTCTCCTGAGGATGGGTCATAATGTGGGATTGTGTCCATTGAGACATTGGAATGGGGCGGTGGCTCCAGTGACGTGAAATTTTCTCCTAACTGGAGGTTTTGACACAGTTCCATATAGCATGATTCCCATGTGGCATGCGATTTGTTCTGATTGGTAGCTCCAGAAACCCCCATGTGCTGGTATTGGAATCCAGGCCTCTGAGGAGAGATACGTGAAAACAAAAGCAATGGATCCGTTTAAGGCCTAGGTGCCTGTCCTGTTCAATCTTCTTTTCTATGGATATCTATCTACAGGTCTGATTGGAGGTAGTGGCTCAGCTTGTGGCAGATGGTCCCTGTTTGTCCCGGACATTCTGCAATATTGGGGTGGCCTCGGGGACTTCGGATGTTTCTCCTAATCTGTCAGGTTGTGCCAAACGAATGAGCAGAATTCCCATGGAGAGGGCAGGCACAGTCCTGAGGTGTGGCTCCATGGGGCCAAGCCTTGAGGGTGTGTGGGCCAGGACAATGGAGACAGAATTCTGAAAACTTGGCTTAGGTTTGGGGACATAGGTATGGCAGGCCCGATCTACAGACCGTGAGAATTTTTCAGGCTTTGAAAAAAGGGCGAGTGTGTGGCGCTTTTTCAGGCTTTTGTCTCCGGATTTTGTGTCAATGGTGGCCGTGGAATGTCAGGATGGCCTCATCAGCCATGGACGAGTATTTCTCTCTGTGAATTTGGCCCAATTCCAAGTGTTTGCGGTCATTCTTTGGACGGTAGGAGTCCTTTTACTATTTTTTTTAACCTCATGTGTCCCACCAAGGAGGGATTCTAGAGAAGAGATCTGAGTAGGGGTGACTAGACTTCTCAAGAACTGGTTAAGGCTTGGGGAGTAGGGGCATGGTAATCTCCATATGTGGGCTCTTGGTCCAGCCCCGGAGAGGCTTTATTGAGGCCAGGGATCATGCTTAGGATCCTAATGTGTGTTTGTGCCCATCACAGCCCTCAAGCATGTCTGAGGCCTCATGGGCCATGCTGGTTTCTCCTACATTGCACGTTGGACAACATGCCAACCACAGGGTTTCTGGTCATGGGGAAGGAGGAGTTCTGATTTCTGCATCACGTACACGGCATGGCAGTGAGTAGAGATAAGGTCTAGATTCTGAAGCCTGAAAACCGAGGTTGGTAAGAGATGACGACCTAAGGCCATGGTGGGTCCGATGCACTTAGTGTGCGGCCAGATGTCTGTGTCCATCATGAGGTCTGGGCTCAGGCTGTGTCAGGCAGGGCATTAGTCCCCAGGCTAGACTGTATAATTGGGGTACAGTCGAGTGATGTGAAGGTTGGTCCTCATTTGGGGTTTCTGGTTGGCCCCATAGGGCAAAGATTTTCTTCTGGAGGGCAGGCAGAGTGCTGCATTCTGGCTCCAGAATTGCCAACTTCAGGGCTTGTGGGCCAGGTGTTTTTGGACAGAAGTCTGAGAACACAAGTTCAGCTTAGAATTCGCAGCGGTGACATGGCAGGCACACTCTACAGACCTGAAATGAGATCTCGTGCATCTGAAGTCAGGGCGAGGATCAGATGTTGGCTTAGGTTGGAGTTTCTGTACATGATGTCCCCTTCATGAAGGTGGGGGGGCATCAGGAAACCATGGAAGATTTCCAACTTTGTGAGTGTGTGATGCTCCAAACCACAAGGATTCCGTCAGCGGGACAGTCACGACCTTTTGGATGGATCAAGGACGTCCCATAAGAAATGCTCCAAAGCACAGTTCTAATGATGGATGCCTGGGCAGTCCAACTTGCATTCCAGTTGTGTCCTAGTGAAAAGGAGGATTTGATCTGCTGTCACTGGGGGAACAACCGAGGGGGCTGAATTGAAATGGAATCTCATGAGGATCAGTCGATGTGGATTTGTGTCCATGGATCCCTTGGAATGGGGCAGTGGCTCTGTTGCCCTGAAGAATTCTCCTAACCTGAGGTTTTGATGCAGCTCCAAAGAGCAAGTTTCCCATGTAGAGACGAGATTTGTTCTGAAACCCCCTCAACCTGGTATTGGAAACCAAGCATCTGTGGAACAATGCCTGGAATCCAAAGCAATGGATCTGATTACGGTCTAGGGGCCTGTCCTTTTCAATATTCTCCTCTGAGTGTCTCTGTCTAAGATTCAGAATGGAGGTCACTGCTCAGCTTGTGTCAGATCACCCATGTTTGTTGGGGGAGGCCAACACTATTGGACTGGTCTTGGGAATTGGAGGTTTCTCCTAATCTGTAAGGTTGTGGCAAATGAAACGGGCAGAGTTCCCTTGGAGAGCACTGGCACAGTCCTTAGGTGTGACACCACCTTTCTGGGTGTCATCCAGGAGGTCCAGGCTCAGGCTGTGTCAGACAGGGCATTAGTGCCAAGCTTAGACTGTATAATTGGAGTAAAGTTGAGTGGCATGCAGGTTGATCCTCATTTGGCGTTTCTGGGTAGCCCCAGGGGCAACGTTTTTCTTCTGGAGGGAAGGAAGAGTGCTGCATTGTGGCGACGGAATTCTCACACTGGAGGGCTTGTGGGCCAGAATTGTGAGGAAGGAAGTGTGAGAACACAAGCTAGGCTTAGGTTTTGGGTCAAGATCATGGCAGGCACACTCTGTAGAGCTAAATCTAAATCTCATGCATCTGAAGTCAGGGCGAGGATCAGACGTAGGCTCAGGTTGAAGTTTCTGTTCAGGATGGCCCCTTCATGATGGTGGGGGGCATCATGGGGCTATGGAGACTTTCCCACGATTGGCATTGTATGTTGCTCCAATCGGCAAGGATTCCTTCTACGGGACAGTCGAGACCGGTCAGATTGCTCCAGGATGTCCCATGCGGAACCACGGCAGTGCAGGGTTCTAAGGATGGATTCCTGGAGTGCCCGCCTCACATTCCTATTGTCTCCTAGTGACAAGGCAGGTTCGATCTGCTTCTTTTGGGGAGCAACCAAAGGGGATGTGTTGAAATGGACTCGCCTGCGGATGGGTCATAATGTGGGTTTGTGTCCATGGAGACCTTGGAATGGGGTGTTGGCTGCTGGGACCTGAAGGTTTCCCTTAACTGGAGGTTGTGACACAGCTCCAAAATGCATGTTTCCCATGTGGAAATGAGATTTGTTCAGACTGGTACCTCCAGAAGAACACATATGCTGGTATTGGAAACCAGGCCTCTGAGGAGAGATGCCTGGAATCAAAAGCAATGGATCTGATTAGGTCCTAGGTGCCTGTCCGGTTCAATCTTCTTCTCTGGGGTTATCTGTCTATGGGTCTGAGTTGAGGTAGTTGCTCATCTTGGGACAGATCACCCTGTTTGCCCTGAGTGGCCAACACTATTGGGATGGGCTCAGGGACGTTGGAGTGTTCTCCTAATCTTTAGGGTTGTGGCCAATGGAATGGGCAGAATTTGCTTGGAGAAGGCAGGCACAGTCCTGAGGCATGGCTCCAGGGGCCCCAGCCTGGAGGGTGTGTGGGCCAGGACAGTGGGGACAGAAATCTGAAAACCCAAACTCAGCTTAGGTTTGGGGACGTAGGTATGACAGGCATGATCTATAGACTGTGAGGAGAATTTTTCAGGCTATGAACAAAGGGCAAGTGTGAGGCATATATCCAGGCTTTTGTCTCTAGATTTTGTGTCAATGGTGGCCATGGAATAACGGGATGGCCTCTTTGGCCATGGATGATTCTTTCTCTTTTAAGATTTGGTTAGATCCCAAGTTTTGGGGCTCATTCAGGGGATGGAGGAGACCCTTCGATATTTTTTTCCTCAGGGGTTCCAGAGCAGAGACCTGAATAGGGGTGACTAGACCTCTCAACCTCTCATCAATATTTGGGGACTTGGGATGGCAATGCGGGTTCTTGGTCCAGACCCTGAGAGGCTTTATTTGAGGACAGGGCTCACACTGAGGGTCCCAATGTGTTTGTGCCCATTGCGGTTCTCAAGCATGGGCAGGGACTCATGGGCTACACTGGATTCTCCTACACTGAACGTTGGAAAACATGCCAACCACAAGGTTTCTTGCCTTGAGGAAGAAGGAGTTTCATTTCTGCATCACGTTCACCCCTGGGTAGTGAGTATATATAAGGTCTAGGTTCTGAAGCCTGAAAACCAAGGTTGGGAAGAGATGATGACCTAAAGCCATGGCGGGTCTGATGTGCTCAGTGTACAGCCAGCTGTCTGGGTGTCGGTTGGGAATTCAGACCTCAGGCTGTGCAAGACAGGGCATTAATGCCCAAGCGAAACTTTATAATTGGGGTAGAGGCAAGTGGCATGCAGGTTGATCCTCATTTGGTGTTTCTGGTTAGCCCCATAGGACAACGTTTCTCTTCTGGAGGGCAGTCAGAGTGCTGCATTGTGTCTCTCCAGAATTCCCTAACTGGAGGGCTGGTGGGCTCGGAGTGTGAGGACGAAGTCTGAGAACAATAGCTAGGTTTTGCTTCGGGGCGGGGTTTCGGCAGGCACACTCTGCAGAGTTGAATCAAGATTTCGTGCATCTGAAGTCAGGGCGAGGATTAGACGTTGGCTCAGGTTGGAGTTTCTGTCCAAGATGGCTCTTTCATGAAGGGGACGGTGCACCACGAGGCCACAGAGCTTTTCCCATGATGGGAGTGGTGAGGTGCTCCAAACCGCAAGGATTCCTTCTGCAGGACAGCTGTGACCTGTTGGATGGCTCCAGGACGTCCCATATGGAATTACTTCAGAGTAGTTTTCTACAGATGGATGCTTAGCCAGCCCGCCTCACATTCCAATTGTCTCCTAGTGACAAGATAGGTTCGATCTGCTGGCTCTAGGGGAGCACCCAAGGGCACTGAGTTGAAATAGACTCTCCTTTCAGATGGGTCCTAATGTGGGATTGTGTCCATGGAGACCTTGGAATGAGGTGGTGGCACCGGGGCCCTGAAGGATTTTCCTAGCCGGAGGTTTTGACACAGCTTGAAAGAGCACGTTTCCCATGTGGAGAAGACATTTGTTCTGACTGATGACTCAGGAAACCCCCATATGGTGGTATTGAAAACCAGGCCTCTGAGGTTCTGACATAGCTCCACGAGCAAGTTTCCAATGTGCAGAAAAGACTTGCTCTGAAGGGGCCTCTGGAAACCCCATAGGCTGGTATTGGAAACCAGGCCTCTGAGAAGAGATGCCTGGAAACCAAAGCAATGGATCTGATTAGGGCCTAGGGGCCTGTCCAGTTCAATGTTCTTCTCTGGGGACATCTGTCTCCAAGTTGGTGTGGAGCTAGTTGCTCAGCTAGTGTCAGATCACCCCTGTTTGTTCCAAGCGGCCTACAATATTGGGATTGTCCCAGGGACATTGGAGATTTCTCCTGATTTATATGGTTGTGGCCAATGGAATATGAAGAATTCCCTTTGAGAGGGCAGGAACAATCCTGAGGTGTGGTTCCAGGGGCCCTAGCCTGGAGGGTGTGTGTTTTCAGACAACTGTCCAAACAGCCCTGGCCTACACACCCTACAGGCTCAGGCCCCTGGAGCCAAACCTGAGGACTGTACTTGCCCTCTCCAAGGGAATTGTGTGTGCCCATTCCAATGGCCACAACCCTTCTAATAGGATAAACCTCCAAAGTCCCTGATCCATCTCAATAGTGGTGGCTTCCCAGGAACAACAGGGGCAATCTGAGCCCAACTGAGCACCTACCTGCACTCAGACCCATAGACAGATGTCCCCAGAGGTAAAAAGGAAAGAACAGGCCCCTAGGCACTAATTAGATCCATTGCTTTGGTTTCCAGGCATCTCTCCTCAGAGGCCTGGATTTCAAAAGCAGCATATAGCTGTTTCTTGACTCACCCATCAGAAAACATCTCATCTACACATGGGAAACTTGCACGTTGGAGCTGTGTCAAAGCCTCTGTTTAGGAGAACCATTTAGGGCCCCAGTGCCACCGCTTCATTCCAAGGTCACCATAGACACAAAAGCACGTTAGGACCCATCCCCAGGGGTGTCCATTTCAACTCAGCGTCCTCGGTTGCTCCCCACAGATCCAGGAGATCTAACCTGTCTTGTTGCTAGGAGACAATTGGAATGCGAGGTGGGCTACCCAGCCATCCATCCTTAGAACCCTGCTCAGAATCATTGGCCTGGAGCCAAAAACAGGTCTCAATTGTCCTGCAGAAGACTCTCTGCAGTTTGGAGCTTCTCACAACTCCCATCGTGGGAAAACCCCCATGGCCTCGTGATGCCCCCGCCCATTCATGAAGGGGCCATCAGGGACAGAAACTCCAACCTGAGCGATCGTCTGATCCTCGCCCTGAATTCAGATGCACGAGATCTCAATTCAGGTCTGTAAATTGTGCGTGCCATGGCCTCACCCAGAAACCTAACCTAGCTTGTGTTCTCAGACTTTTGTCGTCAGACTACTGGCCCACAAGCCCTCCAGTTCTGCAATCCAGAACTACAATGCAGCACTCTGCCGGCCTTCCAGAAGAAAAACATTGTCCTCTGGTGCTACCCAGTAATCCCAAATGAGGATCAACCTGCACCAACCTTGGCTGTACCCCAAATACATAGGCTGACCAGGGCACTAATGCCCTTTCTGACACAGCCTGAGCCTGGACCCCCTGGCCCCTCCCAGACAGCTGGCCGCACACTGAGCACATCGAGCCGCCATGGCCTTAGGTCGTCATCTCTTCCCAACATCAGTTTTCAGGTTTCAGAACCTAGACCTTATATCCAATCACTGCCCAGGGTTGAAGGTGATGCAGAAATCAGAACTCCTTCCCCATGGCAAGAAACCTTGTGGTTGGCATGTTGTCCAACGTTCAGTGAAGTTGAAACAAGTGTGGCCCATGAGGCCCCGCCCATGCTCGCGGGCCACATTGGTCACAAACACACATTGTGACGCTCAGGCTGAGCCCAGTCCTCAAGTAAGGCCACTCAGTGGCTGGATGAAGAGATATCATATTGGGCTTGCCATGCCCCTAGGCCCCAATTTTTAACCATAGTTCGGGTTGTCCCTTCAGTCTTCCCCACGGCCTGGCTTTGGAATTCCTCTTTTGGTGGGACACCTGAGGTAACAAAACTGAAATGAGTCCTCCCATCCCACAAATTGACGAAAAGCAATTGGGAATCGGGCCAAATCCTCAGAGAGGAAGATTCGTCCATGGCCCATGAGGCCTCCCCGACATTCCACGGCCATCGCTGATACAAAATCCAGAGACAAAAGCCTGAGCAAGCACCTCAGACTCGCACTTTCTTCATATCCTGAAGAGTTCTTCTCATGGTTTGTAGATCAGGCCTGCCATACCTACGTCCCCAAACCTAAGCTGAGTTTGTGTTTTCAGACTTCTGTCCTCAAAGTCTTGGGCCACACACCCTCCAGGCTGGGCCCCTGGAGCCACACATTAGGACTGTGCCTACCAATCCATGGGAAATCTGCCCATTCCATGGTCCAAAATTGTACAAATTAGGAGAAATCTCCAAAGTCCCTGAGGCCATCCCAATTGTGTAGGTCGCCCGGAACAAACAAGGGCTGTCTGACTCCAGCTGATAATCGACCTCCACTCATACCATAGATGGATGTCCCCAGAGAAGAAGATTGAACCAGACAGGACCCTAGGCCATAATAGGATCCATTGCTTTGGGTTACAGGCATGTGTCCTCAAAAGCCTGATTCCAATACGAGCATAGGGGTTTTCCTGAGGCACCCATCAGAACTCATCTCGTCTCCACAAGGAAACCTGTGCATGGGAGCCATGTCCAAAGCTTAGGAGAGTACTTCAGGGTCCCGGTGCCACCGCCCCATTCCAAGGCCCTCATGGACACAAAAACACATTAGGACCCATCCTCAGGAAAGTCCATTTCAACTCAGCCACCCCGGTTGCTCCCGCAGAGCCATCAGATCTAAACTGTCTTGTTGCTAGGAGACAATTGGAATGCGAGGCGGGCTTCCCAGGCATCCATCCGCGAACGGTGCTCTGGAGTCATTCCATATGGGATGTCCTGGAGCTGTCCAACAGGTCTCAATTGTCCCGCAGAAGGAATCCATGAAGGGGGCATCCCACAACTCCCAACGTGGGAAAACCTCAATGGCCTCGAGATTCCGCTACCTTCATGAAGCGGCCGTCATGCTCAGAAACTCCAACCTGAGCCAACGTCTGATCCTCGCCCTGACTTCAGATGCATGAGATATTGGTTCAGATCTGCAGGGGGTACCTGCCGTGCCCTCGCCCTGAAACCCAAGTCTAGCTTGTCATCTCAGACTTCCGTCCTCACACTCCTGGCCCCGAAGCCCTCAAGTTTGGCAATTCCGGACCCACAATGCAGCACTCTGCCTGCCCTCTAGAAAAAAAAATTATTGCCTCATGAGCTGCCCAGGCACCTTAAATGAGGGTAAACCTACACAGCACTCGACTTTACCCAAATTATAAATTCTAATCTGGGCACTAATGCACTGTCGAACACAACCTGAGCCTGGACCTCCTGACCAACATCCAGATTGCTGACCAAACACTGAGCACATAAAACCCGCATTGGCCTTAGGTCATCATCTCTTCCCTACCTCAGTTTTCAGGCTTCAGAACCGAGACCTTATCTCCAATCACTTCCCAGGGGTGAGTGTGATGCAGAAATCAGAACTCCTCCTTACCCATGGCAAGAACCCTGTGGTTGGCACGTTGTCCAACGTTCAGTGTAGGAGAAACCAGCATTCACCCTGAGGCCCGCCCATTCTTGAGTGCGACGAGGGCATACACATGCATTGTGACCCTCAACATGAGTCCTGTCCTCTAGTAAGTCCTCTCAGTGGCTGGACCATTAGATGTCATAATGGGCTTGACATGCCCCTAGGCCCCAATTTTTAACAAATTTCTGATGGACCAGTCGCCCCTCCCCAGGGCTCTACTCTGGAATCCCTCATTTGGTGGGACACCTGAGGATAAAAAAGAAAAAAACAAGAATAAAAAAAAAAAAAACGGACTTCTTCCAGCCCACAGAATGACCCCAAACTCTTTGGACGGGGCCAAACCACCAGAGAGTAAGACTCGTCCATTTCCCATGAAGTCACCCAGAAATTCCACGACCATGTGTGACACGATATCCAGAGACAAAAACTTGAGCAGGAGCCTCACACTCGCCCTTCTTTCAAATCCCGAAGTGTTCTCCTCAGGTCTGTAGATCAGTCCTGCCATACCTATGACCCGAAACATAAGCCGAGTTTGTGTTTTCAGACAACTGTCCAAACAGTTCTAGCCTACACAACCTACAGGCTCAGGCCCCTGGAGCCAAACCTGAGGACTGTACTTGCCCTCTCCAAGGGAATTGTGTGTGCCTTTTCCAATGGCCACTACCCTTCTAATAGGATAAACCTCCAAAGTCCCTGATCCATCTCAATATTGGTGGCTTCCCAGGAACAACAGGGGCAATCTGAGCCCAACTGAGCACCTACCTGCACTCAGACCCATAGACAGATGTCCCCAGAGGTAAAAAGGAAAGAACAGGCCCCTAGGCACTAATCAGATCCATTGCTTTGGTTTCCAGGCATCTCTCCTCAGAGGCCTGGATTTCAAAAGCAGCATATAGCTGTTTCTTGACTCACCCATCAGAAAACATCTCATCTACACATGGGAAACTTGCACGTTGGAGCTGTGTCAAAGCCTCTGTTTAGGAGAACCCTTTAGGGCCCCAGTGCCACCGCTTCATTCCAAGGTCACCATAGACACAAAAGCACGTTAGGACCCATCCCCAGGGGTGTCCATTTCAACTCAGCGTCCTCGGTTGCTCCCCACAGATCCAGGAGATCTAACCTGTCTTGTTGCTAGGAGACAATTGGAATGCGAGGTGGGCTACCCCACCATCCATCCTTAGAACCCTGCTCAGAATCATTGGCCTTGAGCCAAACAACAGGTCTCAATTCTCCTGCAGAAGACTCTCTGCAGTTTGGAGCTTCTCACAACTCCCATCGTGGGAAAACCCCCATGGCCTCGTGATTCCCCCGCCCATTCAAGAAGGGGCCATCAGGGACAGAAACTCCAACCTGAGCGATCGCCTGATCCTCACCCTGACTTCAGATGCACGCGATCTCGATTCAGGTCTGTAGATTGTGCGTGCCATGGCCTCACCCAGAAACCTAACCTAGCTTGAGTTCTCAGACTTTTGTCGTCAGACTACTGGCCCACAAGCCCTCCAGTTTGGCAATCCAGAACTACAATGCAGCACTCTGCCGGCCCTCCAGAAGAAAAACATTGTCCTCTGGTGCTACCCAGTAATCCCAAATGAGGATCAACCTGCACCGACCTTGGCTGTACCCCAAATACATAGGCTGACCAGGGCACTAATGCCCTTTCTGACACAGAATGAGCCTGGACCCCCTGGCCCCTCCCAGACAGCTGGCCGCACACTGAGCACATCGAGCCGCCATGGCCTTAGGTCGTCATTTCTTCCCAACATCAGTTTTCAGGTTTCAGAACCTAGACCTTATCTCCAATCACTGCCCAGGGTTGAAGGTGATGCAGAAATCAGAACTCCTTCCCCATGGCAAGAAACCTTGTGGTTGGCATGTTGTCCAACGTTCAGTGTAGTTGAAACCAGTGTGGCCCATGAGGCCCCCCCCATGCTCGCGGGCCACATTGGTCACAAACACACATTGTGACGCTCAGGCTGAGCCCAGTCCTCAAGTAAGGCCACTCAGTGGCTGGATGAAGAGATAGCATATTGGGCTTGCCATGCCCCTAGGCCCCAATTTTTAACCATAGTTCGGGTTGTCCCTTCAGTCTTCCCCACGGCTTGGCTTTGGAATTCCTCTTTTGGTGGGACACCTGACGTAACAAAACTGAAATGAGTCCTCCCATCCCACAGATTGACGAAAAGCAATTGGGAATCGGGCCAAATCCTCAGAGAGGAAGATTCGTCCATGGCCCATGAGGCGTCCCCGACATTCCACGGCCATCGCTGATACAAAATCCAGAGACAAAAGCCTGAGCAAGCGCCTCAGACTCACACTTTCTTCATATCCTGAAGTGTTCTTCTCATGGTTTGTAGATCGGGCCTGCCATACCTACGTTCACAAACCTAAGCTGAGTTTGTGTCTTCAGACTTCTGTCCTCAAATTCTTGGGCCAAACAACCTCCAGGCTGGGCCCCTGGAGCCACACATTAGGACTGTGCCTAACAATCCATGGGAATTCTGCCCATTCCATGGTCCAAAATCGTACAAATTAGGAGAAACCTCCAAAGTCCCTGAGGCCATCCCAATAGTGTAGGTCGCCCGGAACAAACAAGGGCTGTCTGACACCAGCTGATAATCGACCTCCGCTCATACCATAGATGGATGTCCCCAGAGAAGAAGATTGAACCAGACAGGACCCTAGGCCATAATAGGATCCATTGCTTTGGGTCACAGGCATGTGTCCTCAAAATTCTGATTCCAATACGAGCTTAGGGGTTTTCCTGAGGCACCCATCAGAACTCATCTCGTCTCCACAAGGAAACCTGTGCATGGGAGCCATATCCAAAGCTTAGGAGAGTACTTCAGGGTCCCGGTGCACCCGCCCCATTCCAAGGCCCTCATGGACACAAAAACACATTAGGACCCATCCTCAGGAAAGTCCATTTCAACTCAGCCACCCCGGTTGCTCCCGCAGAGCCATGAGATCTAAACTGTCTTGTTGCTAGCAGACAATTGGAATGGAGGCGGGCTTCCCAGGCATCCATCCGCGAACGGTGCTCTGGAGTCATTCCATATGGGATGTCCTGGAGCTGTCCAACAGGTCTCAATTGTCCCGCAGAAGGAATCCTTGAAGGGGCATCCCACAACTCCCAACGTGGGAAAACCTCAATGGCCTCGAGATTCCACTCCCTTCATGAAGCGGCCGTCATGCTCAGAAACTCCAACCTGAGCCAACGTCTGATCCTCGCCCTGACTTCAGATGCATGAGATATTGGTTCAGATCTGCAGGGGGTACCTGCCGTGCCCTCGCCCTGAAACCCAAGTCTAGCTTGTCTTCTCAGATCTGTCCTCACACTCCTGGCCCCGAAGCCCTCAAGTTTGGCAATTCCGGACCCACAGTGCAGCACTCTGCCTGCACTCTAGAAAAAGAATGATTGCCTCATGAGCTGCCCAGGCACCTTAAATGGGTAAACCTACACAGCACTCGACTTTACCCAAATTATATAGTCTAACCTGGGCACTAATGCACTGTCGAACACAACCTAGCCCGGAACTCCTGACCAACACCCAGAAAGCTGACCGCACACTGAGCACATAAAACCCGCCATGGCCTTAGGTCATCATCTCTTCCCTACCTCAATTTCAGGCTTCAGAACCGAGACCTTATCTCCAATCACTGCCCAGGGGTGAGTGTGATGAAGAAATCAGAACTACTCCTTACCCATGGCAAGAACCCTGTGGTTAGCACGTTGTTCAACGTTCAGTGTAGGAGAAACCAGCATTCACCCTGAGGCCCCGCCCATTCTTGAGTGCGACGTGGGCATACACACGCATTGTGACCCTCAGCATGAGTCCTGTCCTCTAGTAAGTCCTCTCAGTGGCTGGACCATTAGATGTCATAATGGGCTTGACATGTCCCTAGGCCCCAATTTTTAACCAAATTTCTGATGGTCCAGTCGCCCCTCCCCAGGGCTCTACTCTGGAATCCCTCATTTGGTGGGACACCTGAGGATAAAAAAGAAAAAAACAAGAATAAAAAAAAAAAGGACTTCTTCCAGCCCACAGAATGACCCCAAACTCTTTGGACGGGGCCAAACAACCAGAGAGTAAGACTCGTCCATTTCCCATGAAGACACCCAGAAATTCCACGACCATGAGTGACACGATATCCAGAGACAAAAACTTGAGCAGGAGCCTCACACTCGCCCTTCTTTCAAATCCCGAAGAGTTCTCCTCATGGTCTGTGATCAGTCCTGCCATACCTATGACCCGAAACATAAGCCGAATTTGTGTTTTCAGACAACTGTCCAAACAGCCCTGGCCTACACAACCTACAGGCTCAGGCCCCTGGAGCCAAATCTGAGGACTGTACTAGCCCTCTCCAAGGGAATTGTGTGTGCCCATTCCAATGGCCACAACCCTTCTAATAGGATAAACCTCCAAAGTCCCTGATCCATCTCAATAGTGGTGGCTTACCAGGAAAAACAGGGGCAATCTGAGCCCAACTGAGCACCTACCTGCACTCAGACCCATAGACAGATGTCCCGAGAGGTATGAAGGAATGAAGAGGCCACTAGGCACTAATCAAATCCATTGCTTTGGTTTCCAGGCATCTCTCCTCAGAGGCCTGGATTTCAAAAGCAGCATATAGCTGTTTCTTGACTCACCCATCAGAAAACATCTCATCTACACATGGGAAACTTGCACGTTGGAGCTGTGTCAAAGCCTCTGTTTAGGAGAACCCTTTAGGGCCCCAGTGCCACCGCTTCATTCCAGGTCTCCATAGACGCAAAAGCACGTTAGGACCCATCCCCAGGGGTGTCCATTTCAACTCAGCGTCCTCGGTTGCTCCCCACTGATCCAGGAGATCTAACCTGTCTTGTTGCTAGGAGACAATTGGAATGCGAGGTGGGCTACCCAGCCATCCATCCTTAGAACCCTGCTCAGAATCATTGGCCTTGAGCCAAACAACAGGTCTCAAATGTCCTGCAGAAAACTCTCTGCAGTTTGGAGCTTCTCACAACTCCCATCGTGGGAAAACCCCCATGGCCTCGTGATGCCCCCGCCCATTCATGAAGGGGCCATCAGGGACAGAAACTCCAACCTGAGCGATCGTCTGATCCTCGCCCTGAATTCAGATGCACGAGATCTCGATTCAGGTCTGTAGATTGTGCGTGCCATGGCCTCACCCAGAAATCTAAGCCTAGCTTGTGTTCTCAGACTTTTGTCGTCAGACTACTGGCCCACAAGCCCTCCAGTTTGGCAATCCAGAACTACAATGCAGCACTCTGCCGGCCCTCCAGAAGAAAAACATTGTCCTCTGGTGCTACCCAGTAATCCCAAATGAGGATCAACCTGCACCGACCTTGGCTGTACCCCAAATACATAGGCTGACCAGGGCACTAATGCCCTTTCTGACACAGCCTGAGCCTGGACCCCCTGGCCCCTCCCAGACAGCTGGCCGCATACTGAGCACATCGAGCTGCCATGGCCTTAGGTCGTCATCTCTTCCCAACATCAGTTTTCAGGTTTCAGAACCTAGACCTTATATCCAATCACTGCCCAGGGTTGAAGGTGATGCAGAAATCAGAACTCCTTCCCCATGGCAAGAAACCTTGTGGTTGGCATGTTGTCCAACGTTCAGTGTAGTTGAAACCAGTGTGGCCCATGAGGCCCCGCCCATGCTCGCGGGCCACATTGGTCACAAACACACATTGTGACGCTCAGGCTGAGCCCAGTCCTCAAGTAAGGCCACTCAGTGGCTGGATGAAGAGATATCATATTGGGCTTGCCATGCCCCTAGGCCCCAAATTTTAACCATAGTTCGGGTTGTCCCTTCAGTCTTCCCCACGGCTTGGCTTTGGAATTCCTCTTTTGGTGGGACACCTGAGGTAACAAAACTGAAATGAGTACTCCCATCCCACAGATTGACGAAAAGCAATTGGGAATCGGGCCAAATCGTCAGAGAGGAAGATTCGTCTATGGTCCATGAGGCGTCCCCGACATTCCACGGCCATCGCTGATACAAAATCCAGAGACAAAAGCCTGAGCAATAGCCTCAGACTCACACATTCTTCATATCCTGAAGTGTTCTTCTCATGGTTTGTAGATCGGGCCTGCCATACCTACGTCCCCAAACCTAAGCTGAGTTTGTGTTTTCAGACTTCTGTCCTCAAAGTCTTAGGCCACACACCCTCCAGGCTGGGCCCCTGGAGCCACACATTAGGACTGTGCCTACCAATCCATGGGAATTCTGCCCATTCCATGGTCCAAAATCGTACAAATTAGGAGAAATCTCCAAAGTCCCTGAGGCCATCCCAATAGTGTAGGTCGCCCGGAACAAACAAGGGCTGTCTGACACCAGCTGATAATCGACCTCCACTCATACCATAGATGGATGTCCCCAGAGAAGAAGATTGAACAAGGCAGGACCCTAGGCCATAATAGGATCCATTGCTTTGGGTTACAGGCATGTGTCCTCAAAAGCCTGATTCCAATACGAGCATAGGGGTTTTCCTGAGGCACCCATCAGAACTCATCTCGTCTCCACAAGGAAACCTGTGCATGGGAGCCATGTCCAAAGCTTAGGAGAGTACTTCAGGGTCCCGGTGCCACCGCCCCATTCCAAGGCCCTCATGGACACAAAAACACATTAGGACCCATCCTCAGGAAAGTCCATTTCAACTCAGCCACCCCGCTTGCTCCCGCAGAGCCATCAGATCTAAACTGTCTTGTTGCTAGGAGACAATTGGAATGCGAGGCGGGCTTCCCAGGCATCCATCCGCGAACGGTGCTCTGGAGTCATTCCATATGGGATGTCCTGGAGCTGTCCAACAGGTCTCAATTGGCCCGCAGAAGGAATCCATGAAGGGGGCATCCCACAACTCCCAACGTTGGAAAACCTCAATGGCCTCGAGTTTCCGCTCCCTTTATGAAGCGGCCGTCATGCTCAGAAACTCCAACCTGAGCCAACGTCTGATCCTCGCCCTGACTTCAGATGCATGAGATATTGGTTCAGATCTGCAGGGGGTACCTGCCGTGCCCTCGCCCTGAAACCCAAATCTAGCTTTTCTTCTCAGACTTCCGTCCTCACACTCCTGGCCCCGAAGCCCTCAAGTTTGGCAATTCCGGACCCACAATGCAGCACCATGCCTGCCCTCTAGAAATAAAATTATTGCCTCATGAGCTGCCCAGGCACCTTAAATGAGGATAAACCTACACAGCACTCGACTTTACCCAAATTATATAGTCTAACCTGGGCACTAATGCACTGCCGAACACAACCTGAGCCCGGACCTCCTGACCAACACCCAGAAAGCTGACCGCACACTGAGCACATAAAACCCGCCATGGCCTTAGGTCATCATCTCATCCCTACCTCAGTTTTCAGGCTTCAGAACCGAGACCTTATCTCCAATCACTTCCCAGGGGTGAGTTGATGCAGAAATCAGAACTCCTCCTTACCCATGGCAAGAACCTTGTGTTTGGCACGTTGTCCAACGTTCAGTGTAGGAGAAACCAGCATTCACCCTGAAGCCCCACCCATTCTTGAGTGCGACGTGGGCATACACACGCATTGTGACCCTCAGCATGAGTCCTGTCCTCTAGTAAGTCCTCTCAGTTGCTGGACCATTAGATGTCATAATGGGTTTGACATGTCCCTAGGCCCCAATTTTTAACCAAATTTCTGATGGTCCAGTCGCCCCTCCCCAGAGCTCTACTCTGGAATCCCTCATTTGGTGGGACACCTGAGGATAAAAAAGAAAAAAACAAGAATAAAAAAAAAAAACGGACTTCTTCCCGCCAACAGAATGACCCCAAACTCTTTGGACGGGGCCAAACAACCAGAGAGTAAGACAGGTCCATTTCCCTTTAAGACACCCAGAAATTCCACGACCATGAGTGACACGATATCCAGAGACAAAAACTTGAGCAGGAGCCTCACACTCGCCCTTCTTTCAAATCCCGAAGAGTTCTCCTCATGGACTGTAGATCAGTCCTGCCATACCTATGACCCGAAACATGAGCCGAGTTTGTGTTTTCAGACAACTGTCCAAACAGCCCTGGCCTACACAACCTACAGGCTCAGGCCCCTGGAGCCAAATCTGAGGACTGTACTTGCCCTCTCCAAGGGAATTGTGTGTGCCCATTCCAATGGCCACAACCCTTCTAATAGGATAAACCTCCAAAGTCCCTGATCCATCTCAATAGTGGTGGCTTCCCAGGAAAAACAGGGGCAATCTGAGCCCAACTGAGCACCTACATGCACTCAGACCCATAGACAGATGTCCCCAGAGGTAAAAAGGAAAGAACAGGCTCCTAGGCACTAATCAGATCCATTGCTTTGGTTTCCAGGCATCTCTCCTCAGAGGCCTGGATTTCAATAGCAGCATATAGCTGTTTCTTGACTCACCCATCAGAAAACATCTCATCTACACATGGGAAACTTGCACGTTGGAGCTGTGTCAAAGCCTCTGTTTAGGAGAACCCTTTAGGGCCCCAGTGCCACCGCTTCATTCCAAGGTCTCCATAGACACAAAAGCACGTTAGGACCCATCCCCAGGGGTGTCCATTTCAACTCAGCGTCCTCGGTTGCTCCCCACAGATCCAGGAGATCTAACCTGTCTTGTTGCTAGGAGACAATTGGAATGCGAGGTGGGCTACCCAGCCATCCATCCTTAGAACCCTGCTCAGAAACATTGGCCTGGAGCCAAACAACAGGTCTCAAATGTCCTGCAGAAGACTCTCTGCAGTTTGGAGCTTCTCACAACTCCCATCGTGGGAAAACCCCCATGGCCTCGTGATGCCCCCGCCCATTCATGAAGGGCCATAAGGGACAGAAACTCCAACCTGAGCGATCGTCTGATCCTCGCCCTGACTTCAGATGCACGAGATCTCGATTCAGGTCTGTAGATTGTGCGTGCCATGGCCTCACCCAGAAACCTAAGCCTAGCTTGTGTTCTCAGACTTTTGTCGTCAGACTACTGGCCCACAAGCCCTCCAGTTTGGCAATCCAGAACTACAATGCAGCACTCTGCCGGCCCTCCAGAAGAAAAACATTGTCCTCTGGTGCTACCCAGTAATCCCAAATGAGGATCAACCTGCACCGACCTTGGCTGTACCCCAAATACATAGACTGACCAGGGCACTAATGCCCTTTCTGACACAGCCTGAGCCTGGACCCCCTGGCCCCTCCCAGACAGCTGGCCACACACTGAGCACATCGAGCCGCCATGGCCTTAGGTCGTCATCTCTTCCCAACATCAGTTTTCAGGTTTCAGAACCTAGACCTTATATCCAATCACTGCCCAGGGTTGAAGGTGATGCAGAAATCAGAACTCCTTCCCCATGGCAAGAAACCTTGTGGTTGGCATGTTGTCCAACGTTCAGTGTAGTTGAAACAAGTGTGGCCCATGAGGCCCCGCCCATGATCGCGGGCCACAATGGTCACAAACACACATTGTGACGCTCAGGCTGAGCCCAGTCCTCAAGTAAGGCCACTCAGTGGCTGGATGAAGAGATATCATATTGGGCTTGCCATGCCCCTAGGCCACAATTTTTAACCATAGTTCGGGTTGTCCCTTCAGTCTTCCCCACGGCTTGGCTTTGGAATTCCTCTTTTGGTGGGACACCTGACGTAACAAAACTGAAATGAGTCCTCCCATCCCACAGATTGACGAAAAGCAATTGGGAATCGGGCCATATCCTCAGAGGGGAAGATTCGTCCATGTCCCATGAGGCCTCCCCAACATTCCACGGCCATCGCTGATAAAAAATCCAGAGACAAATGCCTGAGCAAGCGCCTCAGACTCGCACTTTTTTCATATCCTGAAGAGTTCTTCTCATGGTTTGTCGATCGAGCCTGCCATACCTACGTCCCCAAACCTAAGCTGAGTTTGTGTTTTCAGACTTCTGTCCTCAAAGTCTTGGGCCCCACACCATCCAGTCTGGGCCCCTGGAGGCACACATTAGGACTGTGCCTACCAATCCATGGGAATTCTACCCATTCCATGGTCCAAAATCGGACAAATTAGGAGAAACCTCCAATGTCCCTGAGGCCATCCCAATAGTGTAGGTCGCCCGGAACAAACAAGGGCTGTCTAATGCCAGCTGATAATCGACCTCCACTCATACAATAGATGGATGTCCCCAGAGAAGAAGATTGAACCAGACAGGACCCTAGGCCATAATAAGATCCATTGCTTTGGGTTACAGGCATGTGTCCTCAAAAGCCTGATTCCAATACGAGCATAGGGGTTTTCCTGACGCACCCATCAGAACTCATCTCATCTCCACAAGGAAATCTTTGCATGGGAGCCATGTCCAAAGCTTAGGAGAGTACTTCAGGATCCCGGTGCCACCGCCCCATTCCAAGGCCCTAATGGACACAAAAACACATTAGGACCCATCCTCACGAAAGTCCATTTCAACTCAGCCACCCTGGTTGCTCCCGCAGAGCCATCAGATCTAAACTGTCTTGTTGCTAGGAGACAATTGGAATGCGAGGCGGGCTTCCCAGGCATCCATCCGCGAAAGGTGCTCTGGAGTCATTCCATGTGGGATGTCCTGGAGCTGTCCAACAGGTCTCAATTGTCCCGCAGAAGGAATCCTTGAAGGGGGCATCCCACAACTCCCAACGTGGGAAACCTCAATGGCCTCGAGTTTCCGCTCCCTTCATGAAGCGGCCGTCATGCTCAGAAACTCCAACGTGAGCCAACGTCTGATCCTCGCCCTGACTTCAGATGCATGAGATATTGGTTCAGATCTGCAGGGGGTACCTGCCGTGCCCTCGCCCTGAAACCCAAGTCTAGCTTGTCTTCTCAGACTTCCGTCCTCACACTCCTGGCCCCGAAGCCCTCAAGTTTGGCAATTCCGGACCCACAATGCAGCACTCTGCCTGCCCTCTAGAAAAAAAATTATTGCCTCATGAGCTGACCAGGCACCTTAAATGAGGGTAAACCTACACAGCACTCGACTTTAACCAAATTATAAAGTCTAACCTGGGCACTAATGCACTGTCGAACACAACCTGAGCCCGGACCTCCTGACCAACACCCAGAAAGCTGACAGCACTCTGAGCACATAAAACCCGCCATGGCCTTACGTCATCATGTCTTCCCTACCTCAGTTTTCAGGCTTCAGACCGAGACCTTATCTCCAATCACTGCCCAGGGGTGAGTGTGATGCAGAAATCAGAACTCCTCCTTACCCATGGCAAGAACCCTGTGGTTGGCACGTTGTCCAACATTCAGTGTAGGAGAAACCAGCATTCACCCTGAGGCCCCGCCCATTCTTGAGTGCGACGAGGGCATACACACGCACTGTGACCCTAATCATGAGTCCTGTCCTATAGTAAGTCCTCTCAGTGGCTGGACCATTAGATGTCATAATGGGCTTGACATGTCCCTAGGCCCCAATTTTTAACCAGATTTCTGATGGTCCAGTCGCCCCTCCCCAGGGCTCTACTCTGGAATCCCTCATTTGGTGGGACACCTGAGGTTAAAAAAGAAAAAATCAACAATAAAAAAAAAAACGGACTTCTTCCAGCCCACAGAATGACCCCAAACTCTTTGGACGGGGCCAAACCACCAGAGAGTAAGACTCGTCCATTTCCTATGAAGTCACCCAGAAATTCTACGACCATGAGTGACACGATATCCAGAGACAAAAACTTGAGCAGGAGCCTCACACTCGCCCTTCTTTCAAATCCCGAAGAGTTATCCTCATGGTCTGTAGATCAGTCCTGCCATACCCATGACCCGAAACATAAGCCGAGTTTGGGTTTTCAGACAACTGTCCAAACAGCCCTGGCCTACACAACCTACAGGCTCAGGCCCCTGGAGCCAAACCTGAGGACTGTACTAGCCCTCTCCAAGGGAATTGTGTGTGCCCATTCCAATGGCCACAACACTTCTAATAGGATAAACCTCCAAAGTCCCTGATCCATCTCAATAGTGGTGGCTTCCCAGGAAAAACAGGGGCAATCTGAGCCCAACTGAGCACCTACCTGCACTCAGACCCATAGACAGATGTCCCCAGAGTTAAAAAGGAAAGAACAGGCCCCTAGGCACTAATCAGATCCATTGCTTTGGTTTCCAGGCATCTCTCCTCAGAGGCCTGGATTTCAAAAGCAGCATATAGCTGTTTCTTGACTCACCCATCAGAAAACATCTCATCTACACATGGGAAACTTGCACGTTGGAGCTGTGTCAAAGCCTCTGTTTAGGAGAACCCTTTAGGGCCCCAGTGCCACCGCTTCATTCCAAGGTCTCCATAGACACAAAAGCACGTTAGGACCCATCCCCAGGGATGTCCATTTCAACTCAGCATCCTCGGTTGCTCGCCACAGATCCAGGAGATCTAACCTGTCTTGTTGCTAGGAGACAATTGGAATGCGAGGTGGGCTACCCAGCCATCCATCCTTAGAACCCTGCTCAGAATCATTGGCCTGGAGCCAAACAACTGGTCTCAATTGTCCTGCAGAAGATTCTCTGCAGTTTGGAGCTTCTCACAACTCTCATCGTGGGAAAACACCCATGGCCTCGTGATGCCCGCCCCATTCATGAAGGGGCCATCAGGGTCAGAAACTCCAACCTGAGCGATCGTCTGATCCTCGCCCTGACTTCAGATGCACGAGATCTCGATTCAGGTCTGTAGATTGTGCGTGCCATGGCCTCACCCAGAAACCTAAGCCTAGCTTGTGTTCTCAGACTTTTGTCGTCAGACTACTGGCCCACAAGCCCTCCAGTTTGGCAATCCAGAACTACAATGCAGCACTCTGCCGGCCCTCCAGAAGAAAAACATTGTCCTCTGGTGCTACCCAGTAATCCCAAATGAGGATCAATCTGCACCGACCTTGGCTGTACCCCAAATACATAGGCTGACCAGGGCACTAATGCCCTTTCTGACACAGCCTGAGCCTGGACCCCCTGGCCCCTCCCAGACAGCTGGCCAAACACTGAGCACATCGAGCCGCCATGGCCTAAGGTCGTCATCTCTTCCCAACATCAGTTTTCAGGTTTCAGAACCTAGACCTTATATCCAATCACTGCCCAGGGTTGAAGGTGATGCAGAAATCAGAACTCCTTCCCCATGGCAAGAAACCTTGTGGTTGGCATGTTGTCCAACGTTCAGTGTAGTTGAAACAAGTGTGGCCCATGAGGCCCCGCCCATGCTCGCGGGCCACATTGGTCACAAACACACATTGTGACGCTCAGGCTGAGCCCAGTCCTCAAGTAAGGCCACTCAGTGGCTGGATGAAGAGATATCATATTGGGCTTGCCATGCCCCTAGGCCCCAAATTTTAACCATAGTTCGGGTTGTCCCTTCAGTCTTCCCCACGGCTTGGCTTTGGAATTCCTCTTTTGGTGGGACACCTGAGGTAACAAAACTGAAATGAGTACTCCCATCCCACAGATTGACGAAAAGCAATTGGGAATCGGGCCAAATCCTCAGAGAGGAAGATTCGTCTATGGTCCATGAGGCGTCCCCGACATTCCACGGCCATCGCTGATACAAAATCCAGAGACAAAAGCCTGAGCAATAGCCTCAGACTCACACATTCTTCATATCCTGAAGTGTTCTTCTCATGGTTTGTAGATCGGGCCTGCCATACCTACGTCCCCAAACCTAAGCTGAGTTTGTGTTTTCAGACTTCTGTCCTCAAAGTCTTAGGCCACACACCCTCCAGGCTGGGCCCCTGGAGCCACACATTAGGACTGTGCCTACCAATCCATGGGAATTCTGCCCATTCCATGGTCCAAAATCGTACAAATTAGGAGAAATCTCCAAAGTCCCTGAGGCCATCCCAATAGTGTAGGTCGCCCGGAACAAACATGGGCTGTCTGACACCAGCTGATAATCGACCTCCACTCATACCATAGATGGATGTCCCCAGAGAAGAAGATTGAACAAGGCAGGACCCTAGGCCATAATAGGATCCATTGCTTTGGGTTACAGGCATGTGTCCTCAAAAGCCTGATTCCAATACGAGCATAGGGGTTTTCCTGAGGCACCCATCAGAACTCATCTCGTCTCCACAAGGAAACCTGTGCATGGGAGCCATGTCCAAAACTTAGGAGAGTACTTCAGGGTCCCGGTGCCACCGCCCCATTCCAAGGCCCTCATGGACACAAAAACACATTAGGACCCATCCTCAGGAAAGTCCATTTCAACTCAGCCACCCCGGTTGCTCCGGCAGAGCCATCAGATCTAACCTCTCTTGTTGCTAGGAGACAATTGGAATGCGAGGCGGGCTTCCCAGGCATCCATCCGCGAACGGTGCTCTGGAGTCATTCCATATGGGATGTCCTGGAGCTGTCCAACAGGTCTCAATTGGCCCGCAGAAGGAATCCATGAAGGGGGCATCCCACAACTCCCAACGTTGGAAAACCTCAATGGCCTCGAGTTTCCGCTCCCTTTATGAAGCGGCCGTCATGCTCAGAAACTCCAACCTGAGCCAACGTCTGATCCTCGCCCTGACTTCAGATGCATGAGATATTGGTTTAGATCTGCAGGGGGTACCTGCCGTGCCCTCGCCCTGAAACCCAAATCTAGCTTTTCTTCTCAGACTTCCGTCCTCACACTCCTGGCCCCGAAGCCCTCAAGTTTGGCAATTCCGGACCCACAATGCAGCACTCTGCCTGCCCTCTAGAAATAAAATTATTGCCTCATGAGCTGCCCAGGCACCTTAAATGAGGATAAACCTACACAGCACTCGACTTTACCCAAATTATATAGTCTAACCTGGGCACTAATGCACTGCCGAACACAACCTGAGCCCGGACCTCCTGACCAACACCCAGAAAGCTGACCGCACACTGAGCACATAAAACCCGCCATGGCCTTAGGTCATCATCTCATCCCTACCTCAGTTTTCAGGCTTCAGAACCGAGACCTTATCTCCAATCACTTCCCAGGGGTGAGTTGATGCAGAAATCAGAACTCCTCCTTACCCATGGCAAGAACCTTGTGGTTGGCACGTTGTCCAACGTTCAGTGTAGGAGAAACCAGCATTCACCCTGAGGCCCCGCCCATTCTTGAGTGCGACGTGGGCATACACACGCATTGTGACCCTCAGCATGAGTCCTGTCCTCTAGTAAGTCCTCTCAGTTGCTGGACCATTAGATGTCATAATGGGTTTGACATGTCCCTAGGCCCCAATTTTTAACCAAATTTCTGATGGTCCAGTCGCCCCTCCCCAGAGCTCTACTCTGGAATCCCTCATTTGGTGGGACACCTGAGGATAAAAAAGAAAAAAAACAAGAATAAAAAAAAAAAAACGGACTTCTTCCCGCCCACAGAATGACCCCAAACTCTTTGGACGGGGCCAAACAACCAGAGAGTAAGACAGGTCCATTTCCCTTGAAGACACCCAGAAATTCCACGACCATGAGTGACACGATATCCAGAGACAAAAACTTGAGCAGGAGCCTCACACTCGCCCTTCTTTCAAATCCCGAAGAGTTCTCCTCATGGACTGTAGATCAGTCCTGCCATACCTATGACCCGAAACATAAGCCGAGTTTGTGTTTTCAGACAACTGTCCAAACAGCCCTGTCCTACACAACCTACAGGCTCAGGCCCCTGGAGCCAAATCTGAGGACTGTACTTGCCCTCTCCAAGGGAATTGTGTGTGCCCATTCCAATGGCCACAACCCTTCTAATAGGATAAACCTCCAAAGTCCCTGATCCATCTCAATAGTGGTGGCTTCCCAGGAAAAACAGGGGCAATCTGAGCCCAACTGAGCACCTACATGCACTCAGACCCATAGACAGATGTCCCCAGAGGTAAAAAGGAAAGAACAGGCTCCTAGGCACTAATCAGATCCATTGCTTTGGTTTCCAGGCATCTCTCCTCAGAGGCCTGGATTTCAAAAGCAGCATATAGCTGTTTCTTGACTCACCCATCAGAAAACATCTCATCTACACATGGGAAACTTGCACGTTGGAGCTGTGTCAAAGCCTCTGTTTAGGAGAACCCTTTAGGGCCCCAGTGCCACCGCTTCATTCCAAGGTCTCCATAGACACAAAAGCACGTTAGGACCCATCCCCAGGGGTGTCCATTTCAACTCAGCGTCCTCGGTTGCTCCTCACAGATCCAGGAGATCTAACCTGTCTTGTTGCTAGGAGACAATTGGAATGCGAGTTGGGCTACCCAGCCATCCATCCTTAGAACCCTGCTCAGAAACATTGGCCTGGAGCCAAACAACAGGTCTCAAATGTCCTGCAGAAGACTCTCTGCAGTTTGGAGCTTCTCACAACTCCCATCGTGGGAAAACCCCCATGGCCTCGTGATGCCACCGCCCATTCATGAAGGGCCATAAGGGACAGAAACTCCAACCTGAGCGATCGTCTGATCCTCGCCCTGACTTCAGATGCACGAGATCTCGATTCAGGTCTGTAGATTGTGCGTGCCATGGCCTCACCCAGAAACCTAAGCCTAGCTTGTGTTCTCAGACTTTTGTCGTCAGACTACTGGCCCACAAGCCCTCCAGTTTAGCAATCCAGAACTACAATGCAGCACTCTGCCGGCCCTCCAGAAGAAAAATATTGTCCTCTGGTGCTACCCAGTAATCCCAAATGAGGATCAATCTGCACCGACCTTGGCTGTACCCCAAATACATAGGCTGACCAGGGCACTAATGCCCTTTCTGACACAGCCTGAGCCTGGACCCCCTGGCCCCTCCCAGACAGCTGGCCACACACTGAGCACATCGAGCCGCCATGGCCTTAGGTCGTCATCTCTTCCCAACATCAGTTTTCAGGTTTCAGAACCTAGACCTTATATCCAATCACTGCCCAGGGTTGAAGGTGATGCAGAAATCAGAACTCCTTCCCCATGGCAAGAAACCTTGTGGTTGGCATGTTGTCCAACGTTCAGTGTAGTTGAAACAAGTGTGGCCCATGAGGCCCCGCCCATGATCGCGGGCCACAATGGTCACAAACACACATTGTGACGCTCAGGCTGAGCCCAGTCCTCAAGTAAGGCCACTCAGTGGCTGGATGAAGAGATATCATATTGGGCTTGCCATGCCCCTAGGCCACAATTTTTAACCTTAGTTCGGGTTGTCCCTTCAGTCTTCCCCACGGCTTGGCTTTGGAATTCCTCTTTTGGTGGGACACCTGACGTAACAAAACTGAAATGAGTCCTCCCATCCCACAGATTGACGAAAAGCAATTGGGAATCGGGCCATATCCTCAGAGGGGAAGATTCGTCCATGTCCCATGAGGCCTCCCCAACATTCCACGGCCATCGCTGATAAAAAATCCAGAGACAAATGCCTGAGCAAGCGCCTCAGACTCGCACTTTTTTCATATCCTGAAGAGTTCTTCTCATGGTTTGTCGATCGAGCCTGCCATACCTACGTCCCCAAACCTAAGCTGAGTTTGTGTTTTCAGACTTCTGTCCTCAAAGTCTTGGGCCCCACACCATCCAGTCTGGGCCCCTGGAGGCACACATTAGGACTGTGCCTACCAATCCATGGGAATTCTACCCATTCCATGGTCCAAAATCGGACAAATTAGGAGAAACCTCCAATGTCCCTGAGGCCATCCCAATAGTGTAGGTCGCCCGGAACAAACAAGGGCTGTCTAATGCCAGCTGATAATCGACCTCCACTCATACAATAGATGGATGTCCCCAGAGAAGAAGATTGAACCAGACAGGACCCTAGGCCATAATAAGATCCATTGCTTTGGGTTACAGGCATGTGTCCTCAAAAGCCTGATTCCAATACGAGCATATGTGTTTTCCTGACGCACCCATCAGAACTCCTCTCATCTCCACAAGGAAATCTGTGCATGGGAGCCATGTCCAAAGCTTAGGAGAGTACTTCAGGATCCCGGTGCCACCGCCCCATTCCAAGGCCCTAATGGACACAAAAACACATTAGGACCCATCCTCACGAAAGTCCATTTCAACTCAGCCACCCTGGTTGCTCCCGCAGAGCCATCAGATCTAAACTGTCTTGTTGCTAGGAGACAATTGGAATGCGAGGCGGGCTTTCCAGGCATCCATCCGCGAAAGGTGCTCTGGAGTCATTCCATGTGGGATGTCCTGGAGCTGTCCAACAGGTCTCAATTGTCCCGCAGAAGGAATCCTTGAAGGGGGCATCCCACAACTCCCAACGTGGGAAACCTCAATGGCCTCGAGTTTCCGCTCCCTTCATGAAGCGGCCGTCATGCTCAGAAACTCCAACGTGAGCCAACGTCTGATCCTCGCCCTGACTTCAGATGCATGAGATATTGGTTCAGATCTGCAGGGGGTACCTGCCGTGCCCTCGCCCTGAAACCCAAGTCTAGCTTGTCTTCTCAGACTTCCGTCCTCACACTCCTGGCCCCGAAGCCCTCAAGTTTGGCAATTCCGGACCCACAATGCAGCACTCTGCCTGCCCTCTAGAAAAAAAATTATTGCCTCATGAGCTGACCAGGCACCTTAAATGAGGGTAAACCTACACAGCACTCGACTTTAACCAAATTATAAAGTCTAACCTGGGCACTAATGCACTGTCGAACACAACCTGAGCCCGGACCTCCTGACCAACACCCAGAAAGCTGACAGCACTCTGAGCACATAAAACCCGCCATGGCCTTACGTCATCATGTCTTCCCTACCTCAGTTTTCAGGCTTCAGACCGAGACCTTATCTCCAATCACTGCCCAGGGGTGAGTGTGATGCAGAAATCAGAACTCCTCCTTACCCATGGCAAGAACCCTGTGGTTGGCACGTTGTCCAACGTTCAGTGTAGGAGAAACCAGCATTCACCCTGAGGCCCCGCCCATTCTTGAGTGCGACGAGGGCATACACACGCACTGTGACCCTAATCATGAGTCCTGTCCTATAGTAAGTCCTCTCAGTGGCTGGACCATTAGATGTCATAATGGGCTTGACATGTCCCTAGGCCCCAATTTTTAACCAGATTTCTGATGGTCCAGTCGCCCCCTCCCCAGGGCTCTACTCTGGAATCCCTCATTTGGTGGGACACCGGAGGTTAAAAAAGAAAAAATCAACAATAAAAAAAAAAACGGACTTCTTCCAGCCCACAGAATGACCCCAAACTCTTTGGACGGGGCCAAACCACCAGAGAGTAAGACTCGTCCATTTCCTATGAAGTCACCCAGAAATTCTACGACCATGAGTGACACGATATCCAGAGACAAAAACTTGAGCAGGAGCCTCACACTCGCCCTTCTTTCAAATCCCGAAGAGTTATCCTCATGGTCTGTAGATCAGTCCTGCCATACCCATGACCCGAAACATAAGCCGAGTTTGTGTTTTCAGACAACTGTCCAAACAGCCCTGGCCTACACAACCTACAGGCTCAGGCTCCTGGAGCCAAACCTGAGGACTGTACTAGCCCTCTCCAAGGGAATTGTGTATGCCCATTCCAATGGCCACAACCCTTCTCATAGGATAAACCTCCAAAGTCCCTGATCCATCTCAATAGTGGTGGCTTCCCAGGAAAAACAGGGGCAATCTGAGCCCAACTGAGCACCTACCTGCACTCAGACCCATAGACAGATGTCCCCAGAGGTAAAAAGGAAAGAACAGGCCCCTAGGCACTAATCAGATCCATTGCTTTGGTTTCCAGGCATCTCTCCTCAGAGGCCTGGATTTCAAAAGCAGCATATAGCTGTTTCTTGACTCACCCATCAGAAAACATCTCATCTACACATGGGAAACTTGCACGTTGGAGCTGTGTCAAAGCCTCTGTTTAGGAGAACCCTTTAGGGCCCCAGTGCCACCGCTTCATTCCAAGGTCTCCATAGACACAAAAGCACGTTAGGACCCATCCCCAGGGATGTCCATTTCAACTCAGCATCCTCGGTTGCTCGCCACAGATCCAGGAGATCTAACCTGTCTTGTTGCTAGGAGACAATTGGAATGCGAGGTGGGCTACCCAGCCATCCATCCTTAGAACCCTGCTCAGAATCATTGGCCTGGAGCCAAACAACTGGTCTCAATTGTCCTGCAGAAGATTCTCTGCAGTTTGGAGCTTCTCACAACTCTCATCGTGGGAAAACACCCATGGCCTCGTGATGCCCGCCCCATTCATGAAGGGGCCATCAGGGTCAGAAACTCCAACCTGAGCGATCGTCTGATCCTCGCCCTGACTTCAGATGCACGAGATCTCGATTCAGGTCTGTAGATTGTGCGTGCCATGGCCTCACCCAGAAACCTAAGCCTAGCTTGTGTTCTCAGACTTTTGTCGTCGGACTACTGGCCCACAAGCCCTCCAGTTTGGCAATCCAGAACTACAATGCAGCACTCTGCCGGCCCTCCAGAAGAAAAACATTGTCCTCTGGTGCTACCCAGTAATCCCAAATGAGGATCAATCTGCACCGACCTTGGCTGTACCCCAAATACATAGGCTGACCAGGGCACTAATGCCCTTTCTGACACAGCCTGAGCCTGGACCCCCTGGCCCCTCCCAGACAGCTGGCCACACACTGAGCACATCGAGCCGCCATGGCCTTAGGTCGTCATCTCTTCCCAACATCAGTTTTCAGGTTTCAGAACCTAGACCTTATATCCAATCACTGCCCAGGGTTGAAGGTGATGCAGAAATCAGAACTCCTTCCCCATGGCAAGAAACCTTGTGGTTGGCATGTTGTCCAACGTTCAGTGTAGTTGAAACAAGTGTGGCCCATGAGGCCCCGCCCATGCTCGCGGGCCACAATGGTCACAAACACACATTGTGACGCTCAGGCTGAGCCCAGTCCTCAAGTAAGGCCACTCAGTGGCTGGATGAAGAGATAGCATATTGGGCTTGCCATGCCCCTAGGCCCCAATTTTTAACCATAGTTCGGGTTGTCACTTCAGTCTTCCCCACGGCTTGGCTTTGGAATTCCTCTTTTGGTGGGACACCTGAGGTAACAAAACTGAAATGAGTCCTCCCATTTCACAGATTGACGAAAAGCAATTGGGAATCGGGCCAAATCCTCAGAGAGGAAGATTCGTCCATGGCCCATGAGGCCTCCCCGACATTCCACGGCCATCGCTGATACAAAATCCAGAGACAAAAGCCTGAGCAAGCGCCTCAGATTCGCACTTTCTTCATATCCTGAAGAGTTCTTCTCATGGTTTGTCGATCGGGCCTGACATACCTACGTCCTCAAACCTAAGCTGAGTTTGTGTTTTCAGACTTCTGTCCTCAAAGTCTTGGGCCACCCACCCTCCAGGCTGGGCCCCTGGAGCCACACATTCGGACTGTGCCTACCAATCCATGGGAATTCTGCCCATTCCATGGTCCAAAATCGTACAAATTAGGAGAAACCTCCAAAGTCCCTGAGGCCATCCCAATAGTGTAGGTCGCCCGAAACAAACAAGGGCTGTCTGACACCAGCTGATAATCGACCTCCACTCATACCATAGATGGATGTCCCCAGAGAAGAAGATTGAACCAGACAGGACCCTAGGCCATAATAGGATCCATTGCTTTGGGTTACAGGCATGTGTCCTCAAAAGCCTGATTCCAATACGAGCATATGTGTTTTCCTGACGCACCCATTAGAACTCATCTCATCTCCACAAGGAAATCTGTGCATGGGAGCCATGTCCAAAGCTTAGGAGAGTACTTCAGGATCCCGGTGCCACCGCCCCATTCCAAGGCCCAAATGGACACAAAAACACATTAGGACCCATCCTCACGAAAGTCCATTTCAACTCAGCCACCCTGGTTGCTCCCGCAGAGCCATCAGATCTAAACTGTCTTGTTGCTAGGAGACAATTGGAATGAGAGGCGGCTTCCCAGGCATCCATCCGCGAACGGTGCTCTGGAGTCATTCTATATGGGATGTCCTGGAGCTGTCCAATAGGTCTCAATTGTCCCGCAGAAGGAATCCTTGAAGGGGGCATCCCACAACTCCCAACGGGGGAAAACCTCAATGGCCTCGAGATTCCGCTCCCTTCATGAAGCGGCCGTCATGCTCAGAAACTCCAACCTGAGCCAACGTCTGATCCTCGCCCTGACTTCAGATGCATGAGATATTGGATCAGATCTGCAGGGGGTACCTGCCGTGCCCTCGCCCTGAAACCCAAGTCTAGCTTGTCTTCTCAGACTTCCGTCCTCACACTCCTGGCCCCGAAGCCCTCAAGTTTGGCAATTCCGGACCCACAATGCAGCACTCTGCCTGCCCTCTAGAAAAAAAATTATTGCCTCATGAGCTGCCCAGGCACCTTAAATGAGGGTAAACATACACAGCACTCGACTTTACCCAAATTATAAAGTCTAACCTGGGCACTAATGCGCTGTCGAACACAACCTGAGCCCGGACCTCCTGACCAACACCCAGAAAGCTGACAGCACACTGAGCACATAAAACCCGCCATGACCTTAGGTCATCATGTCTTCCCTACCTCAGTTTTCAGGCTTCAGACTGAGACCTTATCTCCAATCACTGCCCAGGGGTGAGTGTGATGCAGAAATCAGAACTCCTCCTTACCCATGGCAAGAACCCTGTGGTTGGCACGTTGTCCAACGTTCAGTGTAGGAGAAACCAGCATTCACCCTGAGGCCCCGCCCATTCTTGAGTGCGACGAGGGCATACACACGCACTGTGACCCTAATCATGAGTCCTGTCCTATAGTAAGTCCTCTCAGTGGCTGGACCATTAGATGTCATAATGGGCTTGACATGTCCCTAGGCCCCAATTTTTAACCAGATTTCTGATGGTCCAGTCGCCCCTCCCCAGGGCTCTACTCTGGAATCCCTCATTTGGTGGGACACCGGAGGTTAAAAAAGAAAAACAACAACAACAACAACAAAAAAAAAACAGACTTCTTCCAGCCCACAGAATGACCCCGAACTCTTTGGACGGGGCCAAACCACCAGAGAGTAAGACTCGTCCATTTCCTATGAAGTCACCCAGAAATTCTACGACCATGAGTGACACGATATCCAGAGACAAAAACTTGAGCAGGAGCCTCACACTCGCCCTTCTTTCAAATCCCGAAGAGTTCTCCTCATGGTCTGTAGATCAGTCCTGCCATACCCATGACCCGAAACATAAGCCGAGTTTGGGTTTTAAGACAACTGTCCAAACAGCCCTGGCCTACACAACCTACAGGCACAGGCCCCTGGAGCCAAACCTGAGGACTGTACTTGCCCTCTCCAAGGGAATTGTGTGTGCCCATTCCAATGGCCACAACCCTTCTAATAGGATAAACCTCCAAAGTCCCTGATCCATCTCAATAGTGGTGGCTTCCCAGGAAAAACAGGGGCAATCTGAGCCCAACTGAGCACCTACCTGCACTCAGACCCATAGACAAATGTCCCCAGAGGTAAAAAGGAAAGAACAGGCCCCTAGGCACTAATCAGATCCATTGCTTTGGTTTCCAGGCATCTCTCCTCAGAGGCCTGGATTTCAAAAGCAGCATATAGCTGTTTCTTGACTCACCCATCAGAAAACATCTCATCTACACATGGGAAACTTGCACGTTGGAGCTGTGTCAAAGCCTCTGTTTAGGAGAACCCTTTAGGGCCCCAGTGCCACCGCTTCATTCCAAGGTCTCCATAGACACAAAAGCACGTTAGGACCCATCCCCAGGGATGTCCATTTCAACTCAGCATCCTCGGTTGCTCGCCACAGATCCAGGAGATCTAACCTGTCTTGTTGCTAGGAGACAATTGGAATGCGAGGTGTGCTACCCAGCCATCCATCCTTAGAACCCTGCTCAGAATCATTGGCCTGGAGCCAAACAACTGGTCTCAATTGTCCTGCAGAAGACTCTCTGCAGTTTGGAGCTTCTCACAACTCTCATCGTGGGAAAACACCCATGGCCTCGTGATGCCCGCCCCATTCATGAAGGGGCCATCATGGTCAGAAACTCCAACCTGAGCGATCGTCTGATCCTCGCCCTGACTTCAGATGCACGAGATCTCGATTCAGGTCTGTAGATTGTGTGTGCCATGGCCTCACCCAGAAACCTAAGCCTAGCTTGTGTTCTCAGACTTTTGTCGTCAGACTACTGGCCCACAAGCCCTCCAGTTTGGCAATCCAGAACTACAACACAGCACTCTGCCGGCCCTCCAGAAGAAAAACATTGTCCTCTGGGGTACCCAGTAACCCTGAATGAGGATCAACCTGCACCGACCTTGGCTGTACCCAAAATACACAGCCAGACCAGGGCTCTAATGCCCTTTCTGGTACAGCCTGAGCGTGGACCCCCTGGCCCCTTTGAGACAGCTGGCCGCAAACTGAGCACATCGAGCCGCCATGGCCTTAGGTCGTCATCTCTTCCCAACATCAATTTTCAGGTTTCAGAACCTAGACCTTATATCCAATCACTGCCCAGGGTTGAAGGTGATGCAGAAATCAGAACTCCTTCCCCATGGCAAGAAACCTTGTGGTTGGCATGTTGTCCAACGTTCAGTGTAGTTGAAACCAGTGTGGCCCAAGAGGCCCCGCCCATGCTCGTGGGCCACATTGGTCACAAACACACATTGTGACGCTCAGGCTGAGCCCAGTCCTCAAGTAAGGCCACTAAGTGGCTGGATGAAGAGATAGCATATTGGGCTTGCCATGCCCCTAGGCCCCAATTTTTAATCATAGTTCGGGTTGTCCCTTCAGTCTTCTCCACGGCTTGGCTTTGGATTTCCTCTTTTGGTGGGACACCTGAGGTAACAAAACTGAAATGAGTCCTCCCATCCCACGGATTGACGAAAAGCAATTGGGAATCGGGCCAAATCCTCAGAGAGGAAGATTCGTCCGTGGCCCATGAGGCCTCCCCGACAATCCACGGCCATCGCTGATACAAAATCCAGAGACAAAAGCCTGAGCAAGCGCCTCAGACTCGCACTTTCTTCATATCCTGAAGAGTTCTTCTCATGGTTTGTAGATCGGGCCTGCCATACCTACGTCCCCAAACCTAAGCTGAGTTTGTGTTTTCAGACTTCTGTCCTTAAAGTCTTGGGCCACCCACCCTCCAGGCTGGGCCCCTGGAGCCACACATTCAGACTGTGCCTACCAATCCATGGGAATTCTGCCCATTCCATGGTCCAAAATCGTACAAATTAGGAGAAAACTCCAAAGTCCCTGAGGCCATCCCAATAGTGTATGTCGCCCAGAACAAACAAGGGCTGTCTGACACCAGCTGATAATCGACCTATACTCATAACAGAGATGGTTGTCCCCAGAGAAGAAGATTGAACCAGACAGGACCCTAGGCCATAATAGGATCCATTGCTTTGGGATACAGGCATGTGTCCTCAAAAGCCTGATTCCAATACGAGCATATGTGTTTTCCTGAGGCACCCATCAGAACTCATCTCTTCTCCACAAGGAAACCTGTGCATGGGAGCCATGTTCAAAGCTTAGGAGAGTACTTCAGGGTCCCGGTGCCACCGCCCCATTCCAAGGCCCTCATGGACACAAAAACACATTAGGACCCATCCTCAGGAAAGTCCATTTCAACTCAGCCACCCCGGTTGCTCCCGCAGAGCCATCAGATCTAAACTGTCTTGTTGCTAGGAGACAATTGGAATGCGAGGCGGGCTTCCCAGGCATCCATCCGCGAACGGTGCTCTGGAGTCATTCCATATGGGATGTCCTGGAGCTGTCCAACAAGTCTTAATTGTCCCGCAGAAGGAATCCTTGAAGGGGGCATCCCACAACTCCCAACGTGGGAAAACCTCAATGACCTCGAGATTCCGCTGCCTTCAAGAAGCGGCCGTCATGCTCAGATTCTCCAACCTTTGCCATAGTCTGATACTTGCCCTGACTTCAGATGCATGAGATATTTTTTCAGATCTGCATGGGGTACATGCCGTGCCCTCGCCCTGAAACCCAAGTCTAGCTTGTCTTCTCAGACTTCCGTCCTCATACTCCTGGTTCCGAAGCCCTCAAGTTTGGCAATTTCGGACCCACAATGAGGCACTCTGCCTGCCCTCTAGAAAAAAAAATTATTGCCTCATGAGCTGCCCAGGCACCTTAAATGAGGGTAAACCTACACAGCACTCAACTTTACCCAAATTATATAGTCTAACCTGGGCACTAATGCACTGTCGAACACAACCTGAGCCAGGACCTTTTGAACAACACCCAGAAAGCTGACCGCACACTGAGCACAAAAAACCCGCCATGGCCTTAGGTCATCATCTCTTCCTTACCTCACTTTTCAGGCTTCAGAACCGAGACCTTATCTCCAATCACTGCCCAGGGGTGAGTGTGATGTAGAAATCAGAACTCCTCTTTACCCATGGCAAGAACCCTTGTGGTTGGCACGTTGTCCAACGTTCAGAGTAGAAGAAACCAGCATTCACCCTGAGGCCCCGCCCATTCTTGAGTGCGACGAGGGCATACACAAACATTGTGACCCTCAGCTTGAGTTCTGTAGTCTAGTAAGTCCTCTCAGTGGCTGGAACATTAGATGTCATAATGGGCTTGACATGTCCCTAGGCCCCAATTTTTAACCAGATTTCTGATTGTCCAGTCGCCCCTCCCCAGGGCTCTACTCTGGAATCCCTCATTTGGTGGGACACCGGAGGTTAAAAAAGAAAAACAACAACAACAACTACAAAAAAAAAAAAAACAGACTTCTTCCAGCCCAAAGAATGACCCCAAACTCTTTGGACGGGGCCAAACCACCAAAAAGTAAGACTCGTCCATTTCCCATGAAGTCACCCAGAAATTCCACGACCATGAGTGACATGATATCCAGAGACAAAAACTTGAGCAGGAGCCTCACACTCGCCCTTCTTTCAAATCCCGAAAAGTTCTCCTCATGGTCTGTAGATCAGTCCTGCCATACCTATGACCCGAAACATAAGCCGAGTTTGTGTTTTCAGACAACTGTCCAAATAGCCCTGGCCAACACAACCTACAGGCTCAGGCCCCAGGACACAAAACTGAGGACTGTACTTGCCCTCTCCAAGGGAATTGTGTGTGCCCATTCCAATGGCCACAACCCTTCTAATAGGATAAACCTCCAAAGTCCCTGATCCATCTCAATACTGGTGGCTTCCCAGGAAAAACAGGGGCAATCTGAGCCCAACTGAGCACCTACCTGCACTCAGACCCATAGCAGATATCCCCAGAGGTAAAAAGAATAGAACAGGCCCCTAGGCACTAATCAGATCCATTGCTTTGGTGTCCAGGCATCTCTCCTCAGAGGCCTGGATTTCAAAAGCAGCATATAGCTGTTTCGTGACTCACCCATCAGAAAACATCTCATATACACATGGGAAACTTGCACGTTGGAGCTGTGTCAAAGCCTTTGTTTAGGAGAACCCTTTAGGGCCCCAGTGCCACCGCTTCATTCCAAGGTCTCCATAGACACAAAAGCACGTTAGGACCCATCCCCAGGGGTGTCCATTTCAACTCAGCATCCTCGGTTGCTCCTCACAGATCCAGGAGATCTAACCTGTCTTGTTGCTAGGAGACAATTGGAATGCGAGGTGGGCTACCCAGCCATCCATCCTTAGAACCCTGCTCAGAATCATTGGCCTGGAGCCAAACAACAGGTCTCAATTGTCCTGCAGAAGACTCTCTGCAGTTTGGAGCTTCTCACAACTCCCATCGTTGGAAAGCCCCTTGGCCTCGTGTTGACCCCCCATTTATGAACGGGCCATCAGGGACAGAAACTCCTACCTGAGCAATCGTCTGATCCTCGCCCTGACTTCAGATGCACGAGATCTCGATTCAGGTCTGTAGATTGTGTGTGCCATGGCCTCACCCAGAAACCTAAGCCTAGCTTGTGTTCTCAGACTTTTGTCGTCAGACTACTGGCCCACAAGCCCTCCAGTTTGGCAATCCAGAACTACAACACAGCACTCTGCCGGCCCTCCAGAAGAAAAACTTTGTCCTCTGGGGCTACCCAGTCATCCCAAATGAGGATCAACCTGCACCGGCCTTGGCTGTACCCCAAATACATAGGCTGACCAGGGCACTAATGCCCTTTCTGACACAGCCTGATCCTGGACCCCCTGGCCCCTGCCAGACAGCTGTCCGCACACTGAGCACATCGAGCCGCCATGGCCTTAGGTCGTCATCTCTTCCCAACCTCAGTTTTCAGGTTTCAGAACCTAGACCTTATCTCCAATCACTGCCCAGGGTTGAAGATGATGCAGAAATCAGAACTCCTTCCCCATGGCAAGAAACCTTGTGGTTGGCATGTTGTCCAACGTTCAGTGTAGTTGAAACCAGTGTGGCCCATGAGGCCCCACCCATGCTCGCGGGCCACATTGTTCACAAGCACACATTGTGACCCTCAGGCTGAGCCCAGTCCTCAAGTAAGGCCACTCAGTGGCTGGATGAAGAGATAGCATATTGTGCTTGCCATGCCCGTAGGCCCCAATTTTTAACCATAGTTCAGGTTGTCCCTTCAGTCTTCCCCACGGCTTTGCTTTGGAATTTCTCTTTTGGTGGGACACCTGAGGTAACAAACCTGAAAGGAGACCTCCCATCCCAAAGATTGACGAAAAGCAATTGGGAATCGGGCCAAATCCTCAGAGAGGAAGATTCGTCCATGGCCCATGAGGCATCCCCGACATTCCACGGAGATCGCTGATACAAATTCCAGAGACAAATGCCTGAGCAAGCGCCTCAGACTCACTCTATATTCAAATCTTCATGAGTTCTTCTCATGGTTTGTAGATTGGGCCTGCCATACCGATGTCCCCAAAGAAAGCTGAGTTTGAGTATCGGAATCACAATCAGAACTCTGCCTTCCACATGGTTGTAATGCTTGTTCTTCGCATGGAGTCACACCTTCACGTGGGAAACCCTTCATGGCCCCTGATGCCACGCCCAAACGTGAGTGCTGCTTGGGCACAAATTCACACTGTGACCCTAGCATGAGCCCCATGACAAAGAAAGGCCTGTCAGGTTCGGGACGAAGATCCTGCATTTAGTCCTTGCCATGCACATAGTCACCCAGGACTAACTAGATGGTGTGTATTCCAGTTGAGGGAACCCACTGCTGTGCTCTAGAGTCCCTCTCCTGGGAGGTCCTTTGTGGCAGAAAACAGCACTCTTCACTTCCCACAGAATGAACCCAAACACTTGGGAGCTTGGACAATCCCCCGAGAGGAAGGCTCTTCCTCGGACCCTGAGGCAACCCCTACCCTGACCGGACACTGTGAACGCAACACCCAGAGACAAAAGCCTGAGCGACTGCCTCCCACTTGCCCTCCTTTGATATCCAGAGGATCTCCCCTCACAGACTGGAGATCAGGCCTGCCATTACCTTGGCCCCTACCTGAGCCAAGTTTTCTCTTTCAGACATCAGTCCCCAGAGCCCTGGAAAACACAGCCTCTAGGCTGGGTCCTCTGGAGCCATACCACAGGACTGTGCCTACTCTCTCCTGGGAAACTGTGTCCATTCCTTTGGCCACACACCTCCAGAATATGAGAAACCTCAAGGCCCCCGAGGTCATCCCACTACTGGGAGCCTCCCTGGACACACAGGGGCATTCGGACACAAGCTGAGCAGCTACCTCCACGAAGGCATGCACACAGATGTCAACAGAGATAGAAGGTTGAGCCGGACAGGCCCTTAGGCCCTAATCTCAACTCTTGCTTTGGGTTCCAGGTGTTACTCCTCAGAGGCTTTGGTTCGAAGAACAGGGTATGGGGCTTTCCTGAGGCACTGAACAGAACTCCTCTCGTCTCCACATGGGAAGCTTCCTTGTTGTAGCTGTGCCAAACGCCTCAGTTTGGAAAATCCTGCAGAGTCCCCGAGCCACCTCCACATTCCAAGGTCTCCCAGGCCACCAAGCCACAGTAGAACTCATCTTCAGGAGAGTCCATTTCAACTCTCCCCTCTAGGTAGCTCACCCAGGAACCTGCAGATTGAGCCTGACTTGTCCTGACTAAACAGTGGGAATATGAGGTGGCGTTCCCAGGCATCCATGCTTTGACACCTGCTCTCGAGTCTTTCCGTATGGGGCCTCCTGGAACCATCCAATAGGACTCGACTGTCGAGAAGAAGGAAATCTTGAGGTTTGGAGTAGTTCACAAATCCCATCGTAGGCAAACCTCCCTGGCTTCATGAAGCCCCCACACCCTTCAGGAAGAGGCCATGCTGGACAAGAACTCTAGCCTGAGGCACGTCTCATAGTTGACATGACCTCAGTGCAGGAGATCTCGATTCAGCCTCTGCAGAGTGGGCCTGCCGTGCCCTCGGTCCCAAACCTCACGCTAGCTTGTGTTTTCAGACTTCCTTCCTCACACTCCTGGAAAACAAGACCTCCGGACTAGGAACTCCAGAACCAAAACCCAGCCCAGTGTCTGCCCAACGGAAGAAAAACGTTTCCCTGTGGGGCTCTCCAGAAAACCCAGATGAGGATCAACCTGCTCGGGCCTCGACGGTACCCGAACTGGATAGGCTGCTCTGGGCACTCATGCTCTGTCTGACACAGCCTGAAGCCAGACGTCCAGACAGACAAGGAGACAACTGGCCGCACACCCACACTTCGGACACGCCATGGTCTTATGCCGTCACCTCTTCCTAACCTTGGTTTTCAGATATCTGAACCTAGACATTATATCAATTCTCCACACAGCTGGGTATAGCAAGCACAAAACAGAACTCCTCCTTCCCCATGGCTGTCAAGCTTGCTCTTGGCATGGAGTAACACCTTCAGGGTGGGAGAAACCTTCATGGCCCCTGATGCCACGCCCAAACTTGAGTGCTGCTTGGGCACAAATTCACACTGTGACCCTCAGCATGAGCCCCATGTCAAAGAAAGGCCTGTCAGGGCCTGGACCAAGAGCCCGCATATGGGGCTTGCCAAGGCCCTATGCACCCAATCCTCACCACGGTTTGAATTTTCCAGTCGCCCCGCCCGTACCTGGAGCTCTGCTCTGGAATCCCTTTCTTGGAGAGACCCATGAGCCAGACAACATGACTCCACCCTTCCCACAAAATGACCCCAAACTCTTGGGAGCTGGGACAAATCCCCAGAGAGGGATACTCGTCCACAGTAGCAGAGGCCACCGCTCCAATCCACGGCTATCCCGGACACAACATCCAGAGACAAAAGCCTGAAGGAACGCCTCCCACTCGCCCTTGTTTCAGAGGCCCAGGAGCTCCCTCTCGGGCTGTACATCCGGCCTGCCATACCCTAGGCGCCACTCATAAGCTGAGTTTCTGTATTCCGAATTCTGTGCCCACAGCCGGGACCCACACAACATCCAGGCTAGAGCCTCTGGACCAAACAGCGAAAGATTGTGCCTGCCCTCTCCAAGGAAAGTGTGCCCAATCCTTTGACCACAACCCTACAGGTTAGAGAAAAGCTCCAAGGTCCCTGAGGCCATCAATAGTATAGGCCACCCTGGACTAAGAGGGGCTCTCTGACACCAGCGGAGCAACTATCTCCACTTAGACTCTCAGACAGTGTCCCCAGAGACAGAAGGTTGAAATGGACAGGCCCCCAGGCCCTAATCTGAACCTTAGCTTTGGTTTCCATGTTTCCGTTCTCAGAGGACTGTTTTCGTAGACCAGCACATGGGGCTTTTCTGAGGCACCAAACCAAACATCTCTCATCTCCACACGGGCAGCTTTCTTACTGGGATGTATCAAACACTTCAGGTAGGAGAGTTCCGCAGGGCCATTGAACAACCAGCACATTCCAAGGTCTCCATGGACCCAAACGCACATTATGACGCATCCTCAGGAGAGGCCATTTCAACTCAGCCCCTGGTTCGCGTGTTCCAGAGGCAGCAGATCAAACATATCTTGTCGCTAATAGCCAATGGGAATGCGAGGCATGCTGTACAGGGATCCATCCTTCGAACCCTGCTCTCCAGTCCTTCCATATGGTATGTCCTGGAGCCATGCAACAGGACTCGAATGTCCCGCAGAAGAAAACCTTGTGGTTTGGGGCAACCTCCAAACTCAGTGTGGGAAAACTTCCTTGGCCTCATGAGGCCCCCACTTCATGAAGGTGCCATCATGGACACATACTGCAGCCTCAGCCAACGTCTGATCCTCAGCCTGACTTCAGATGCAGGAGATTTTGATTCAGCCTCTGCAGAGTGGGCCTGCTCTCCCCTTGGCTCCAATCCTCACACTAGCTTGTGTTTTCAGACTTCCGTCCTCACACTCCTGGCCCACAAACCCTCCCTACTGGGAATTCTGGGGCCACAATGAAGCACTGTGCCTGCCTCCCTAAAGAAAAACATTGTCTATGGCGCTGCCCAGAAACCCAAAATGAGGATCAAACTGCTTGGCCCTCGGCAACACCCCAATTGCATAGGCTACCTTAAACAGTGATGCTCTGTCGCAAATAGCCTGAGACCAGACCTTCCAACAGACACCGACACAGCTGGCTGCACACCCAGCACATTGGACCCGCCACTGCCTTAGGCCACCATCCATTCCCAACCTGGGTTTTCAGTCATCGGAACCTAGACCTTATCTCCAATCCCTGCACAGGGGGGAACCTGATGCACAAGTCAGAACCCCTCCTTCCCCATGGCAAGAAACCTTGCTGCTGGCAGTGAGTCAAACCTCCAGTGTAGGAGAAAAGGGCATGGCCCATGAGGCCACGCCCTAGCGTGAGGGCCGCCTTGGGCACAAAAACACATTGTGACCCTCAGCGTGAGTACCTTATTCAAGTAGCGCCTCTCCGTGACTGGACCAAGAGCCCGCATATTTGGCTTGCCATGCCCATAGGCACCCAGGACTAACTAGATGGTGTGTATTCCAGTTGAGGGAACCCACTGCTGTGCTCTAGAGTCCCTCTTTTGGGGGGTCCCCTGTGGCAGAAAACAGTACTCTTCATTCAAACAGAATGAACACAAACACTTGGGAGCTTGGACAATCCCCCAGAGGAAGGCTCTTCCTCGGCCTCTGAGAAAACCCCTACCCTGACCGGACACTGTAAACGCAACACCCAGAGACAAAAGCCTGAGTGACTGCCTCCCATTTGCCCTCCTTTGATTTCCAGAGGATCTCCCCTCACGGACTAGAGATCAGGCCTGCCATTACATTGGCCCCTAGCTGAGCCAAGTTTGCTTTTTCAGACATCTGTCCCCACAGCCCTGGCAAACACAGCCTCTAGGCTGGGTCCTCTGGAGCCATAGCACAGGACCGTGCCTGCTCTCTCCTGGGAAACTGTGTCCATTCCTTTGGCCACACACCTCCAGAATATGAGAAACCTCAAGGCCTCCGAGGACATCCCACTACTGGGAGCCTCACTGGACTCACAGGGGCATTCGGACACAAGCTGAGCAGCTACATCCATGAATGCATGCACACAGATGTCAACAGAGATAGAAGGTTGAGCCGGACGGGCCTTTAGGCCGTAGTCTCAACTCTTGCTTTGGTTTCCAGGTGTCACTCCTCAGAGGCTTTGGTTCGAAGAACAGGGTATGGGGCTTTCCTGAGGCACAGAACAGAACTCCTCTCGTCTCCACATGGGAAGTTTCCTTGTTGGAGCCGTGTCAAACACCTCATGTTGGAGAATCCTGCAGAGTCCCTGAGCCACCTCCACATTCCAAGGTCTCCCAGGCCACCAAGCCACAGTAGGACTCATCTTCAGGAGAGTCCATTTCAACTCTCCCCTCTGGGTAGCTCACCCAGGAGCCCGCAGATTGAGCCTGCCTTGTCCTGACTAAAGAGTGGGAATATGAGGTGGCGTTCCCAGGCATCCATGCTTAGACACCTGCTCTCGAGTCTTTCCATATGGGGCCTCTTGGAACCATCCAATAGGACTCGACTGTCGTGCAGAAGGTAACCTTCAGTTTTGGAGCAGTTCACAAATCCCATCGTAGGCAAAACTTTCTGGCCTCATGAAGCCCCCACACCCTTCAGGAAGAGGCCATGCTGGACAGAACTCTAGCCTGAGGCACGTCTCATAGTTGACATGACCTCAGTGCAGGAGATCTCGATTCAGCCTCTGCAGAGTGGGCCTGCCGTGCCCTCGGTCCCAAACCTCACGCTAGCTTGTGTTTTCAGACTTCCTTCCTCACACTCCTGGCAAACAAGCCCTCTGGACTAGGAACTCTGGAACCAAAACCCAGCCCAGTGTCTGCCCAACGGAAAAAAAACGTTTCCCTGTGGGGCTCTCCAGAACACCCAATGAGGATCAACCTGCTCGGTCCTCGACGGTACCCGAACTGGATAGGCTGCTCTGGGCACTCATGCTCTGTCTGACACAGCCTGAAGCCAGACGTCCAGACAGACAAGGAGACAGCTGGCCGTAAACCCAGCACTTCGGACACGCCATGGTCTTATGCCGTCACCTCATCCTAACCTAGGTTTTCAAATATCTGAACCTAGACATTATATCAATTCTCCACACAGCTGGGTATAGCAAGCACAAAACAGAACTCCTCCTTCCCCATGGCTGTCAAGCTTGCTCTTGGCATGGAGTCACACCTTCAGGGTGGGAGAAACCTTCATGGCCCCTGAAGCCACGCCCAAACTTGAGTGCTGCTTGGGCACAAATTCACACTGTAACCCTCAGCATGAGCCCCATGTCAAAGAAAGGCCTGTCAGGCCCTGGACCAAGAGCCCACATATGGGGCTTGCCAAGCCCCTATGCACCCAATCCTCACCACGGTTTGAATTTTCCAGTCGCCCCGCCCGTACATGGAGCTCTGCTCTGGAATCCCTTTCTTGGAGAGACCCATGAGCCAGACAACACGACTCCACCCTTCCCACAAAATGACCCCAAACTCTTGGGAGCTGGGACAAATCCCCAGAGAGGGATACTCGACCACAGTACCTGAGGCCACTGCTCCAATCCACGGCTATCCCGGACACAACATCCAGAGACAAAAGCCTGAAGGAACGCCTCCCACTCGCCCTTGTTTCTGAGGCCCAGGAGCTCCCTCTCGGGCTGTACATCCGGCCGGCCATAGCCTAGGCGCCACTCATAAGCTGAGTTTGTGTATTCAGACTTCTGTGCCCACAGCCTGGACCCACACAACATCCAGGCTAGGGCCTCTGGACCAAACAGCGAAAGATTGTGCCTGCCCTCTCCAAGGAAAGTGTGCCCAATCCATTGACCACAACCCTACAGGTTAGGGAAAAGCTCCAAGGTCCCTGAGGCCATCAATAGTATAGGCCACCCTGGACTAAGAGGGGTTCTCTGACACCAGCGGAGCAACTATCTCCACTTAGACTCTCAGACAGTGTCCCCAGAGACAGAAGGTTGAAATGGACAGGCCCCCAGGCCCTAATCTGAACCTTAGCTTTGGTTTCCATGTTTCCGTTCTCAGAGGACTGTTTTCGTAGACCAGCACATGGGGCTTTTCTGAGGCACCAAACCAAACATCTCTCATCTCCACATGGGCAGCCTTCTTACAGGGATGTATCAAACACTTCAGGTAGGAGAGTTCCGCAGGGCCATTGAACAACCAGCACATTCCAAGGTCTCCATGGACCCAAACGCACATTATGACGCATCCTCAGGAGAGGCCATTTCAACTCAGCCCCTGGTTCGCGTGTTCCAGAGGCAGCAGATCAAACATATCTTGTCGCTAATAGCCAATGGGAATGCGAGGCATGCTGTACAGGGATCCATCCTTCGAACCCTGCTCTCCAGTCCTTCCATATGGTATGTCCTGGAGCCATGCAACAGGACTCGAATGTCCCGCAGAAGAAAACCTTGTGGTTTGGGGCAACCTCCAAACTCAGTGTGGGAAAACTTCCTTGGCCTCATGAGGCCCCCACTTCATGAAGGTGCCATCATGGACACATACTGCAGCCTCAGCCAACGTCTGATCCTCAGCCTGACTTCAGATGCAGGAGATTTTGATTCAGCCTCTGCAGAGTGGGCCTGCTCTCCCCTTGGCTCCAATCCTCACACTAGCTTGTGTTTTCAGACTTCCGTCCTCACACTCCTGGCCCACAAACCCTCCCTACTGGGAATTCTGGGGCCACAATGAAGCACTGTGCCTGCCTCCCTAAAGAAAAACATTGTCTATGGCGCTGCCCAGAAACCCAAAATGAGGATCAAACTGCTTGGCCCTCGGCAACACCCCAATTGCATAGGCTACCTTAAACAGTGATGCTCTGTCGCAAATAGCCTGAGACCAGACCTTCCAACAGACACCGACACAGCTGGCTGCACACCCAGCACATTGGACCCGCCACTGCCTTAGGCCACCATCCATTCCCAACCTGGGTTTTCAGTCATCGGAACCTAGACCTTATCTCCAATCCCTGCACAGGGGGGAACCTGATGCACAAGTCAGAACCCCTCCTTCCCCATGGCAAGAAACCTTGCTGCTGGCAGTGAGTCAAACCTCCAGTGTAGGAGAAAACGGCATGGCCCATGAGGCCACGCCCTAGCGTGAGGGCCGCCTTGGGCACAAAAACACATTGTGACCCTCAGCGTGAGTACCTTATTCAAGTAGCGCCTCTCCGTGACTGGACCAAGAGCCCGCATATTTGGCTTGCCATGCCCATAGGCACCCAGGACTAACTAGATGGTGTGTATTCCAGTTGAGGGAACCCACTGCTGTGCTCTAGAGTCCCTCTTTTGGGGGGTCCCCTGTGGCAGAAAACAGTACTCTTCATTCAAACAGAATGAACACAAACACTTGGGAGCTTGGACAATCCCCCGAGAGGAAGGCTCTTCCTCGGCCTCTGAGACAACCCCTACCCTGACCGGACACTGTAAACGCAACACCCAGAGACAAAAGCCTGAGTGACTGCCTCCCATTTGCCCTCCTTTGATTTCCAGAGGATCTCCCCTCACGGACTAGAGATCAGGCCTGCCATTACATTGGCCCCTAGCTGAGCCAAGTTTGCTTTTTCAGACATCTGTCCCCACAGCCCTGGCAAACACAGCCTCTAGGCTGGGTCCTCTGGAGCCATAGCACAGGACCGTGCCTGCTCTCTCCTGGGAAACTGTGTCCATTCCTTTGGCCACACACCTCCAGAATATGAGAAACCTCAAGGCCTCCGAGGACATCCCACTACTGGGAGCCTCACTGGACTCACAGGGGCATTCGGACACAAGCTGAGCAGCTACATCCATGAATGCATGCACACAGATGTCAACAGAGATAGAAGGTTGAGCCGGACGGGCCTTTAGGCCGTAGTCTCAACTCTTGCTTTGGTTTCCAGGTGTCACTCCTCAGAGGCTTTGGTTCGAAGAACAGGGTATGGGGCTTTCCTGAGGCACAGAACAGAACTCCTCTCGTCTCCACATGGGAAGTTTCCTTGTTGGAGCCGTGTCAAACACCTCATGTTGGAGAATCCTGCAGAGTCCCTGAGCCACCTCCACATTCCAAGGTCTCCCAGGCCACCAAGCCACAGTAGGACTCATCTTCAGGAGAGTCCATTTCAACTCTCCCCTCTGGGTAGCTCACCCAGGAGCCCGCAGATTGAGCCTGCCTTGTCCTGACTAAAGAGTGGGAATATGAGGTGGCGTTCCCAGGCATCCATGCTTAGACACCTGCTCTCGAGTCTTTCCATATGGGGCCTCTTGGAACCATCCAATAGGACTCGACTGTCGTGCAGAAGGTAACCTTCAGTTTTGGAGCAGTTCACAAATCCCATCGTAGGCAAAACTTTCTGGCCTCATGAAGCCCCCACACCCTTCAGGAAGAGGCCATGCTGGACAAGAACTCTAGCCTGAGGCACGTCTCATAGTTGACATGACCTCAGTGCAGGAGATCTCGATTCAGCCTCTGCAGAGTGGGCCTGCCGTGCCCTCGGTCCCAAACCTCACGCTAGCTTGTGTTTTCAGACTTCCTTCCTCACACTCCTGGCAAACAAGCCCTCTGGACTAGGAACTCTGGAACCAAAACCCAGCCCAGTGTCTGCCCAACGGAAAAAAAACGTTTCCCTGTGGGGCTCTCCAGAACACCCAATGAGGATCAACCTGCTCGGTCCTCGACGGTACCCGAACTGGATAGGCTGCTCTGGGCACTCATGCTCTGTCTGACACAGCCTGAAGCCAGACGTCCAGACAGACAAGGAGACAGCTGGCCGTAAACCCAGCACTTCGGACACGCCATGGTCTTATGCCGTCACCTCATCCTAACCTAGGTTTTCAAATATCTGAACCTAGACATTATATCAATTCTCCACACAGCTGGGTATAGCAAGCACAAAACAGAACTCCTCCTTCCCCATGGCTGTCAAGCTTGCTCTTGGCATGGAGTCACACCTTCAGGGTGGGAGAAACCTTCATGGCCCCTGAAGCCACGCCCAAACTTGAGTGCTGCTTGGGCACAAATTCACACTGTAACCCTCAGCATGAGCCCCATGTCAAAGAAAGGCCTGTCAGGCCCTGGACCAAGAGCCCACATATGGGGCTTGCCAAGCCCCTATGCACCCAATCCTCACCACGGTTTGAATTTTCCAGTCGCCCCGCCCGTACCTGGAGCTCTGCTCTGGAATCCCTTTCTTGGAGAGACCCATGAGCCAGACAACACGACTCCACCCTTCCCACAAAATGACCCCAAACTCTTGGGAGCTGGGACAAATCCCCAGAGAGGGATACTCGACCACAGTACCTGAGGCCACCGCTCCAATCCACGGCTATCCCGGACACAACATCCAGAGACAAAAGCCTGAAGGAACGCCTCCCACTCGCCCTTGTTTCTGAGGCCCAGGAGCTCCCTCTCGGGCTGTACATCCGGCCGGCCATAGCCTAGGCGCCACTCATAAGCTGAGTTTGTGTATTCAGACTTCTGTGCCCACAGCCTGGACCCACACAACATCCAGGCTAGGGCCTCTGGACCAAACAGCGAAAGATTGTGCCTGCCCTCTCCAAGGAAAGTGTGCACAATCCATTGACCACAACCCTACAGGTTAGGGAAAAGCTCCAAGGTCCCTGAGGCCATCAATAGTATAGGCCACCCTGGACTAAGAGGGGTTCTCTGACACCAGCGGAGCAACTATCTCCACTTAGACTCTCAGACAGTGTCCCCAGAGCCAGAAGGTTGAAATGGACAGGCCCCCAGGCCCTAATCTGAACCTTAGCTTTGGTTTCCATGTTTCCGTTCTCAGAGGACTGTTTTCGTAGACCAGCACATGGGGCTTTTCTGAGGCACCAAACCAAACATCTCTCATCTCCACATGGGCAGCCTTCTTACAGGGATGTATCAAACACTTCAGGTAGGAGAGTTCCGCAGGGCCACTGAACAACCAGCACATTCCAAGGTCTCCATGGACCCAAACGCACATTATGACGCATCCTCAGGAGAGGCCATTTCAACTCAGCCCGCTGGGTCGCGTGTTCCAGAGGCAGCAGATCAAACATATCTTGTCGCTAATAGCCAATGGGAATGCGAGGCATGCAGTACAGGGATCCATCCTTCGAACCCTGCTCTCCAGTCCTTCCATATGGTATGTCCTGGAGCCATGCAACAGGACTCGAATGTCCCGCAGAAGGAAACCTTGTGGTTTGGGGCAACCTCCAAACTCAGCGTGGGAAAACTTCCTTGGCCTCATGAGGCCCCCACTTCATGAAGGTGCCATCATGGACACATACTCCAGCCTCAGCCAACGTCTGATCCTCAGCCTGACTTCAGATGCAGGAGATTTTGATTCAGCCTCTGCAGAGTGGGCCTGCTCTGCCCTTGGCTCCAATCCTCACACTAGCTTGTGTTTTCAGACTTCCGTCCTCACACTCCTTGCCCACAAACCCTCCCTACTGGGAATTCTGGGGCCACAATGAAGCACTGTGCCTGCCTCCCAGGAGAAAAACCTTGTCTATGGCGCTGCCCAGAAACCCCAAATGAGGATCAAAATGCTTGGCCCTCGGCAACACCCCAATTGCATAGGCTACCTTAAACAGTGATGCTCTGTCGCAAATAGCCTGAGCCCAGACCTTCCAACAGACACCGACAGAGCTGGCTGCACACCCAGCACATTGGACCCGCCACTGCCTTAGGCCACCATCCATTCCCAACCTGGGTTTTCAGTCATCGGAACCTAGACCTTATCTCCAATCCCTGCACAGGGGGGAACCTGATGCACAAGTCAGAACCCCTCCTTCCCCATGGCAAGAAACCTTGCTGCTGGCAGTGAGTCAAACCTCCAGTGTAGGAGAAAACGGCATGGCCCATGAGGCCACGCCCAAGCGTGAGGGCCGCCTTGGGCACAAACACACATTGTGACCCTCAGCGTGAGTACCTTATTCAAGTAACGCCTCTCAGTGACTGGACCAAGAGCCCGCATATGTGGCTTGCCATGCCCATAGGCACCCAGGACTAACTAGATGGTGTGGATTCCAGTTGAGGGAACCCACTGCTGTGCTCTAGAGTCCCTCTCCTGGGGTGTCCCCTGTGGCAGAAAACAGTACTCTTCATTCCCACAGAATGAACACAAACACTTGGGAGCTTGGACAATCCCCCGAGAGGAAGGCTCTTCCTCGGCCTCTGAGACAACCCCTACCCTGACCGGACACTGTAAACGCAACACCCAGAGACAAAATCCTGAGTGACTGCCTGCCACTTGCCCTACTTTGATTTCCAGAGGATCTCCCCTCACGGACTAGAGATCAGGCCTGCCATTACATTGGCCCCTAGCTGAGCCAAGTTTGCTTTTTCAGACATCTGTCCCCACAGCCCTGGCAAACACAGCCTCTAGGCTGGGTCCTCTGGAGCCATAGCACAGGACCGTGCCTGCTCTCTCCTGGGAAACTGTGTCCATTCCTTTGGCCACACACCTCCAGAATATGAGAAACCTCAAGGCCTCCGAGGACATCCCACTACTGGGAGCCTCACTGGACTCACAGGGGCATTCGGACACAAGCTGAGCAGCTACATCCATGAATGCATGCACACAGATGTCAACAGAGATAGAAGGTTGAGCCGGACGGGCCTTTAGGCCGTAGTCTCAACTCTTGCTTTGGTTTCCAGGTGTCACTCCTCAGAGGCTTTGGTTCGAAGAACAGGGTATGGGGCTTTCCTGAGGCACAGAACAGAACTCCTCTCGTCTCCACATGGGAAGTTTCCTTGTTGGAGCCGTGTCAAACACCTCATGTTGGAGAATCCTGCAGAGTCCCTGAGCCACCTCCACATTCCAAGGTCTCCCAGGCCACCAAGCCACAGTAGGACTCATCTTCAGGAGAGTCCATTTCAACTCTCCCCTCTGGGTAGCTCACCCAGGAGCCCGCAGATTGAGCCTGCCTTGTCCTGACTAAAGAGTGGGAATATGAGGTGGCGTTCCCAGGCATCCATGCTTAGACACCTGCTCTCGAGTCTTTCCATATGGGGCCTCTTGGAACCATCCAATAGGACTCGACTGTCGTGCAGAAGGTAACCTTCAGTTTTGGAGCAGTTCACAAATCCCATCGTAGGCAAAACTTTCTGGCCTCATGAAGCCCCCACACCCTTCAGGAAGAGGCCATGCTGGACAAGAACTCTAGCCTGAGGCACGTCTCATAGTTGACATGACCTCAGTGCAGGAGATCTCGATTCAGCCTCTGCAGAGTGGGCCTGCCGTGCCCTCGGTCCCAAACCTCACGCTAGCTTGTGTTTTCAGACTTCCTTCCTCACACTCCTGGCAAACAAGCCCTCTGGACTAGGAACTCCGGAACCAAAACCCAGCCCAGTGTCTGCCCAACGGAAAAAAAACGTTTCCCTGTGGGGCTCTCTAGAAAACCCAATGAGGATCAACCTGCTCGGTCCTCGACGGTACCCGAACTGGATAGGCTGCTCTGGGCACTCATGCTCTGTCTGACACAGCCTGAAGCCAGACGTCCAGACAGACAAGGAGACAGCTGGCCGCACACCCAGCACTTCGGACACGGCATGGTCTTATGCCGTCACCTCATCCTAACCTAGGTTTTCAGATATCTGAACCTAGACATTATATCAATTCTCCACACAGCTGGGTATAGCAAGCACAAAACAGAACTCCTCCTTCCCCATGGCTGTCAAGCTTGCTCTTGGCATGGAGTCACACCTTCAGGGTGGGAGAAACCTTCATGGCCCCTGAAGCCACGCCCAAACTTGAGTGCTGCTTGGGCACAAATTCACACTGTAACCCTCAGCATGAGCCCCATGTCAAAGAAAGGCCTGTCAGGCCCTGGACCAAGAGCCCACATATGGGGCTTGCCAAGCCCCTATGCACCCAATCCTCACCACGGTTTGAATTTTCCAGTCGCCCCGCCCGTACCTGGAGCTCTGCTCTGGAATCCCTTTCTTGGAGAGACCCATGAGCCAGACAACACGACTCCACCCTTCCCACAAAATGACCCCAAACTCTTGGGAGCTGGGACAAATCCCCAGAGAGGGATACTCGACCACAGTACCTGAGGCCACCGCTCCAATCCACGGCTATCCCGGACACAACATCCAGAGACAAAAGCCTGAAGGAACGCCTCCCACTCGCCCTTGTTTCTGAGGCCCAGGAGCTCCCTCTCGGGCTGTACATCCGGCCGGCCATACCCTAGCCGCCACTCATAAGCTGAGTTTGTGTATTCAGACTTCTGTGCCCACAGCCTGGACCCACACAACATCCAGGCTAGGGCCTCTGGACCAAACAGTGAAAGATTGTGCCTGCCCTCTCCAAGGAAAGTGTGCACAATCCATTGACCACAACCCTACAGGTTAGGGAAAAGCTCCAAGGTCCCTGAGGCCATCAATAGTATAGGCCACCCTGGACTAAGAGGGGTTCTCTGACACCAGCGGAGCAACTATCTCCACTTAGACTCTCAGACAGTGTCCCCAGAGACAGAAGGTTGAAATGGACAGGCCCCCAGGCCCTAATCTGAACCTTAGCTTTGGTTTCCATGTTTCCGTTTTCAGAGGACTGTTTTCGTAGACCAGCACATGGGGCTTTTCTGAGGCACCAAACCAAACATCTCTCATCTCCACATGGGCAGCCTTCTTACAGGGATGTATCAAACACTTCAGGTAGGAGAGTTCCGCAGGGCCACTGAACAACCAGCACATTCCAAGGTCTCCATGGACCCAAACGCACATTATGACGCATCCTCAGGAGAGGCCATTTCAACTCAGCCCGCTGGGTCGCGTGTTCCAGAGGCAGCAGATCAAACATATCTTGTCGCTAATAGCCAATGGGAATGCGAGGCATGCAGTACAGGGATCCATCCTTCGAACCCTGCTCTCCAGTCCTTCCATATGGTATGTCCTGGAGCCATGCAACAGGACTCGAATGTCCCGCAGAAGGAAACCTTGTGGTTTGGGGCAACCTCCAAACTCAGCGTGGGAAAACTTCCTTGGCCTCATGAGGCCCCCACTTCATGAAGGTGCCATCATGGACACATACTCCAGCCTCAGCCAACGTCTGATCCTCAGCCTGACTTCAGATGCAGGAGATTTTGATTCAGCCTCTGCAGAGTGGGCCTGCTCTGCCCTTGGCTCCAATCCTCACACTAGCTTGTGTTTTCAGACTTCCGTCCTCACACTCCTTGCCCACAAACCCTCCCTACTGGGAATTCTGGGGCCACAATGAAGCACTGTGCCTGCCTCCCAGGAGAAAAACCTTGTCTATGGCGCTGCCCAGAAACCCCAAATGAGGATCAAAATGCTTGGCCCTCGGCAACACCCCAATTGCATAGGCTACCTTAAACAGTGATGCTCTGTCGCAAATAGCCTGAGCCCAGACCTTCCAACAGACACCGACAGAGCTGGCTGCACACCCAGCACATTGGACCCGCCACTGCCTTAGGCCACCATCCATTCCCAACCTGGGTTTTCAGTCATCGGAACCTAGACCTTATCTCCAATCCCTGCACAGGGGGGAACCTGATGCACAAGTCAGAACCCCTCCTTCCCCATGGCAAGAAACCTTGCTGCTGGCAGTGAGTCAAACCTCCAGTGTAGGAGAAAACGGCATGGCCCATGAGGCCACGCCCAAGCGTGAGGGCCGCCTTGGGCACAAACACACATTGTGACCCTCAGCGTGAGTACCTTATTCAAGTAACGCCTCTCAGTGACTGGACCAAGAGCCCGCATATGTGGCTTGCCATGCCCATAGGCACCCAGGACTAACTAGATGGTGTGGATTCCAGTTGAGGGAACCCACTGCTGTGCTCTAGAGTCCCTCTCCTGGGGTGTCCCCTGTGGCAGAAAACAGTACTCTTCATTCCCACAGAATGAACACAAACACTTGGGAGCTTGGACAATCCCCCGAGAGGAAGGCTCTTCCTCGGCCTCTGAGACAACCCCTACCCTGACCGGACACTGTAAACGCAACACCCAGAGACAAAATCCTGAGTGACTGCCTGCCACTTGCCCTACTTTGATTTCCAGAGGATCTCCCCTCACGGACTAGAGATCAGGCCTGCCATTACATTGGCCCCTAGCTGAGCCAAGTTTGCTTTTTCAGACATCTGTCCCCACAGCCCTGGCAAACACAGCCTCTAGGCTGGGTCCTCTGGAGCCATAGCACAGGACCGTGCCTGCTCTCTCCTGGGAAACTGTGTCCATTCCTTTGGCCACACACCTCCAGAATATGAGAAACCTCAAGGCCTCCGAGGACATCCCACTACTGGGAGCCTCACTGGACTCACAGGGGCATTCGGACACAAGCTGAGCAGCTACATCCATGAATGCATGCACACAGATGTCAACAGAGATAGAAGGTTGAGCCGGACGGGCCTTTAGGCCGTAGTCTCAACTCTTGCTTTGGTTTCCAGGTGTCACTCCTCAGAGGCTTTGGTTCGAAGAACAGGGTATGGGGCTTTCCTGAGGCACAGAACAGAACTCCTCTCGTCTCCACATGGGAAGTTTCCTTGTTGGAGCCGTGTCAAACACCTCATGTTGGAGAATCCTGCAGAGTCCCTGAGCCACCTCCACATTCCAAGGTCTCCCAGGCCACCAAGCCACAGTAGGACTCATCTTCAGGATAGTCCATTTCAACTCTCCCCTCTGGGTAGCTCACCCAGGAGCCCGCAGATTGAGCCTGCCTTGTCCTGACTAAAGAGTGGGAATATGAGGTGGCGTTCCCAGGCATCCATGCTTAGACACCTGCTCTCGAGTCTTTCCATATGGGGCCTCTTGGAACCATCCAATAGGACTCGACTGTCGTGCAGAAGGTAACCTTCAGTTTTGGAGCAGTTCACAAATCCCATCGTAGGCAAAACTTTCTGGCCTCATGAAGCCCCCACACCCTTCAGGAAGAGGCCATGCTGGACAAGAACTCTAGCCTGAGGCACGTCTCATAGTTGACATGACCTCAGTGCAGGAGATCTCGATTCAGCCTCTGCAGAGTGGGCCTGCCGTGCCCTCGGTCCCAAACCTCACGCTAGCTTGTGTTTTCAGACTTCCTTCCTCACACTCCTGGCAAACAAGCCCTCTGGACTAGGAACTCCGGAACCAAAACCCAGCCCAGTGTCTGCCCAACGGAAAAAAAACGTTTCCCTGTGGGGCTCTCTAGAAAACCCAATGAGGATCAACCTGCTCGGTCCTCGACGGTACCCGAACTGGATAGGCTGCTCTGGGCACTCATGCTCTGTCTGACACAGCCTGAAGCCAGACGTCCAGACAGACAAGGAGACAGCTGGCCGCACACCCAGCACTTCGGACACGGCATGGTCTTATGCCGTCACCTCATCCTAACCTAGGTTTTCAGATATCTGAACCTAGACATTATATCAATTCTCCACACAGCTGGGTATAGCAAGCACAAAACAGAACTCCTCCTTCCCCATGGCTGTCAAGCTTGCTCTTGGCATGGAGTCACACCTTCAGGGTGGGAGAAACCTTCATGGCCCCTGAAGCCACGCCCAAACTTGAGTGCTTCTTGGGCACAAATTCACACTGTAACCCTCAGCATGAGCCCCATGTCAAAGAAAGGCCTGTCAGGCCCTGGACCAAGAGCCCACATATGGGGCTTGCCAAGCCCCTATGCACCCAATCCTCACCACGGTTTGAATTTTCCAGTCGCCCCGCCCGTACCTGGAGCTCTGCTCTGGAATCCCTTTCTTGGAGAGACCCATGAGCCAGACAACACGACTCCACCCTTCCCACAAAATGACCCCAAACTCTTGGGAGCTGGGACAAATCCCCAGAGAGGGATACTCGACCACAGTACCTGAGGCCACCGCTCCAATCCACGGCTATCCCGGACACAACATCCAGAGACAAAAGCCTGAAGGAACGCCTCCCACTCGCCCTTGTTTCTGAGGCCCAGGAGCTCCCTCTCGGGCTGTACATCCGGCTGGCCATAGCCTAGGCGCCACTCATAAGCTGAGTTTGTGTATTCAGACTTCTGTGCCCACAGCCTGGACCCACACAACATCCAGGCTAGGGCCTCTGGACCAAACAGCGAAAGATTGTGCCTGCCCTCTCCAAGGAAAGTGTGCCCAATCCATTGACCACAACCCTACAGGTTAGGGAAAAGCTCCAAGGTCCCTGAGGCCATCAATAGTATAGGCCACCCTGGACTAAGAGGGGTTCTCTGACACCAGCGGAGCAACTATCTCCACTTAGACTCTCAGACAGTGTCCCCAGAGACAGAAGGTTGAAATGGACAGGCCCCCAGGCCCTAATCTGAACCTTAGCTTTGGTTTCCATGTTTCCGTTCTCAGAGGACTGTTTTCGTAGACCAGCACATGGGGCTTTTCTGAGGCACCAAACCAAACATCTCTCATCTCCACATGGGCAGCCTTCTTACAGGGATGTATCAAACACTTCAGGTAGGAGAGTTCCGCAGGGCCACTGAACAACCAGCACATTCCAAGGTCTCCATGGACCCAAACGCACATTATGACGCATCCTCAGGAGAGGCCATTTCAACTCAGCCCGCTGGGTCGCGTGTTCCAGAGGCAGCAGATCAAACATATCTTGTCGCTAATAGCCAATGGGAATGCGAGGCATGCAGTACAGGGATCCATCCTTCGAACCCTGCTCTCCAGTCCTTCCATATGGTATGTCCTGGAGCCATGCAACAGGACTCGAATGTCCCGCAGAAGGAAACCTTGTGGTTTGGGGCAACCTCCAAACTCAGCGTGGGAAAACTTCCTTGGCCTCATGAGGCCCCCACTTCATGAAGGTGCCATCATGGACACATACTCCAGCCTCAGCCAACGTCTGATCCTCAGCCTGACTTCAGATGCAGGAGATTTTGATTCAGCCTCTGCAGAGTGGGCCTGCTCTGCCCTTGGCTCCAATCCTCACACTAGCTTGTGTTTTCAGACTTCCGTCCTCACACTCCTTGCCCACAAACCCTCCCTACTGGGAATTCTGGGGCCACAATGAAGCACTGTGCCTGCCTCCCAGGAGAAAAACCTTGTCTATGGCGCTGCCCAGAAACCCCAAATGAGGATCAAAATGCTTGGCCCTCGGCAACACCCCAATTGCATAGGCTACCTTAAACAGTGATGCTCTGTCGCAAATAGCCTGAGCCCAGACCTTCCAACAGACACCGACAGAGCTGGCTGCACACCCAGCACATTGGACCCGCCACTGCCTTAGGCCACCATCCATTCCCAACCTGGGTTTTCAGTCATCGGAACCTAGACCTTATCTCCAATCCCTGCACAGGGGGGAACCTGATGCACAAGTCAGAACCCCTCCTTCCCCATGGCAAGAAACCTTGCTGCTGGCAGTGAGTCAAACCTCCAGTGTAGGAGAAAACGGCATGGCCCATGAGGCCACGCCCAAGCGTGAGGGCCGCCTTGGGCACAAACACACATTGTGACCCTCAGCGTGAGTACCTTATTCAAGTAACGCCTCTCAGTGACTGGACCAAGAGCCCGCATATGTGGCTTGCCATGCCCATAGGCACCCAGGACTAACTAGATGGTGTGGATTCCAGTTGAGGGAACCCACTGCTGTGCTCTAGAGTCCCTCTCCTGGGGTGTCCCCTGTGGCAGAAAACAGTACTCTTCATTCCCACAGAATGAACACAAACACTTGGGAGCTTGGACAATCCCCCGAGAGGAAGGCTCTTCCTCGGCCTCTGAGACAACCCCTACCCTGACCGGACACTGTAAACGCAACACCCAGAGACAAAATCCTGAGTGACTGCCTGCCACTTGCCCTACTTTGATTTCCAGAGGATCTCCCCTCACGGACTAGAGATCAGGCCTGCCATTACATTGGCCCCTAGCTGAGCCAAGTTTGCTTTTTCAGACATCTGTCCCCACAGCCCTGGCAAACACAGCCTCTAGGCTGGGTCCTCTGGAGCCATAGCACAGGACCGTGCCTGCTCTCTCCTGGGAAACTGTGTCCATTCATTTGGCCACACACCTCCAGAATATGAGAAACCTCAAGGCCTCCGAGGACATCCCACTACTGGGAGCCTCACTGGACTCACAGGGGCATTCGGACACAAGCTGAGCAGCTACATCCATGAATGCATGCACACAGATGTCAACAGAGATAGAAGGTTGAGCCGGACAGGCCTTTAGGCCGTAGTCTCAACTCTTGCTTTGGTTTCCAGGTGTCACTCCTCAGAGGCTTTGGTTCGAAGAACAGGGTATGGGGCTTTCCTGAGGCACGGAACAGAACTCCTCTCGTCTCCACATGGGAAGTTTCCTTGTGGAGCCGTGTCAAACACCTCATGTTGGAGAATCCTGCAGAGTCCCTGAGCCACCTCCACATTCCAAGGTCTCCCAGGCCACCAAGCCACAGTAGGACTCATCTTCAGGAGAGTCCATTTCAACTCTCCCCTCTGGGTAGCTCACCCAGGAGCCCGCAGATTGAGCCTGCCTTGTCCTGACTAAAGAGTGGGAATATGAGGTGGCGTTCCCAGGCATCCATGCTTAGACACCTGCTCTCGAGTCTTTCCATATGGGGCCTCTTGGAACCATCCAATAGGACTCGACTGTCGTGCAGAAGGTAACCTTCAGTTTTGGAGCAGTTCACAAATCCCATCGTAGGCAAAACTTTCTGGCCTCATGAAGCCCCCACACCCTTCAGGAAGAGGCCATGCTGGACAAGAACTCTAGCCTGAGGCACGTCTCATAGTTGACATGACCTCCGTGCAGGAGATCTCGATTCAGCCTCTGCAGAGTGGGCCTGCCGTGCCCTCGGTCCCAAACCTCACGCTAGCTTGTGTTTTCAGACTTCCTTCCTCCCACTCCTGGCAAACAAGCCCTCTGGACTAGGAACTCCGGAACCAAAACCCAGCCCAGTGTCTGCCCAACGGAAGAAAAACGTTTCCCTGTGGGGCTCTCCAGAAAACCCAATGAGGATCAACCTGCTCGGTCCTCGACGGTACCCGAACTGGATAGGCTGCTCTGGGCACTCATGCTCTGTCTGACACAGCCTGAAGCCAGACGTCCAGACAGACAAGGAGACAGCTGGCCGCAAACCCAGCACTTCGGACACGCCATGGTCTTATGCCGTCACCTCATCCTAACCTTGGTTTTCAGATATCTGAACCTAGACATTATATCAATTCTCCACACAGCTGGGTATAGCAAGCACAAAACAGAACTCCTCCTTCCCCATGGCTGTCAAGCTTGCTCTTGGCATGGAGTCACACCTTCAGGGTGGGAGAAACCTTCATGGCCCCTGAAGCCACGCCCAAACTTGAGTGCTGCTTGGGCACAAATTCACACTGTGACCCTCAGCATGAGCCCCATGTCAAAGAAAGGCCTGTCAGGCCCTGGACCAAGAGCCCTCATATGGGGCTTGCCAAGCCCCTATGCACCCAGTCCTCACCACGGTTTGAAATTTCCAGTCGCCCCGCCCGTACCTGGAGCTCTGCTCTGGAATCCCTTTCTTGGAGAGACCCATGAGCCAGACAACACGACTCCACCCTTCCCACAAAATGACCCCAAACTCTTGGGAGCTGGGACAAATCCCCAGAGAGGGATACTCGACCACAGTACCTGAGGCCACCGCTCCAATCCACGGCTATCCCGGACACAACATCCAGAGACAAAAGCCTGAAGGAACGCCTCCCACTCGCCCTTGTTTCAGAGGCCCAGGAGCTCCCTCTCGGGCTGTACATCTGGCCGGCCATACCCTAGGCGCCACTCATAAGCTGAGTTTGTGAATTCAGACTTCTGTGCCCACAGCCTGGGCCCACACAACATCCAGGCTAGGGCCTCTGGACCAAACAGCGAAAGATTGTGCCTGCCCTCTCCAAGGAAAGTGTGCCCAATCCATTGACCACAACCCTACAGGTTAGGGAAAAGCTCCAAGGTCCCTGAGGCCATCAATAGTATAGGCCACCCTGGACTAAGAGGGGTTCTCTGACACCAGCGGAGCAACTATCTCCACTTAGACTCTCAGACAGTGTCCCCAGAGACAGAAGGTTGAAATGGACAGGCCCCCAAGCCCTAATCTGAACCTTAGCTTTGGTTTCCATGTTTCCGTTCTCAGAGGACTGTTTTCGTAAACCAGCACATGGGGCTTTTCTGAGGCACCAAACCAAACCTCTCTCATCTCCACATGGGCAGCCTTCTTACTGGGATGTATCAAACACTTCAGGTAGGAGAGTTCCGCAGGGCCACTGAACAACCAGCACATTCCAAGGTCTCCATGGACCCAAACGCACATTATGACGCATCCTCAGGAGAGGCCATTTCAACTCAGCCCGCTGGGTCGCGTGTTCCAGAGGCAGCAGATCAAACATATCTTGTCGCTAATAGCCAATGGGAATGCGAGGCATGCAGTACAGGGATCCATCCTTCGAACCCTGCTCTCCAGTCCTTCCATATGATATGTCCTGGAGCCATGCAACAGGACTCGAATGTCCCGCAGAAGGAAACCTTGTGGTTTGGGGCAACCTCCAAACTCAGCGTGGGAAAACTTCCTTGGCCTCATGAGGCCCCCACTTCATGAAGGTGCCATCATGGACACATACTCCAGCCTCAGCCAACGTCTGATCCTCAGCCTGACTTCAGATGCAGGAGATTTTGATTCAGCCTCTGCAGAGTGGGCCTGCTCTGCCCTTGGCTCCAATCCTCACACTAGCTTGTGTTTTCAGACTTCCGTCCTCACACTCCTGGCCCACAAACCCTCCCTACTGGGAATTCTGGGGCCACAATGAAGCACTGTGCCTGCCTCCCAGGAGAAAAACCTTGTCTATGGCGCTGCCCAGAAACCCCAAATGAGGATCAAACTGCTTGGCCCTCGGCAACACCCCAATTGCATAGGCTACCTTAAACAGTGATGCTCTGTCGCAAATAGCCTGAGCCCAGACCTTCCAACAGACACCGACAGAGCTGGCTGCACACCCAGCACATTGGACCCGCCACTGCCTTAGGCCACCATCCATTCCCAACCTGGGTTTTCAGTCATCGGAACCTAGACCTTATCTCCAATCCCTGCATAGGGGGGAACCTGATGCACAAGTCAGAACCCCTCCTTCCCCATGGCAAGAAACTTTGCTGCTGGCAGTGAGTCAAACCTCCAGTGTAGGAGAAAACGGCATGGCCCATGAGGCCACGCCCAAGCGTGAGGGCCGCCTTGGGCACAAACACACATTGTGACCCTCAGCGTGAGTACCTTATTCAAGTAACGCCTCTCAGTGACTGGACCAAGAACCCGCATATGTGGCTTGCCATGCCCATAGGCACCCAGGACTAACTAGATGGTGTGGATTCCAGTTGAGGGAACCCACTGCTGTGCTCTAGAGTCCCTCTCCTGGGGTGTCCCCTGTGGCAGAAAACAGTACTCTTCATTCCCACAGAATGAACACAAACACTTGGGAGCTTGGACAATCCCCCGAGAGGAAGGCTCTTCCTCGGCCTCTGAGACAACCCCTACCCTGACCAGACACTGTAAATGCAACACCCAGAGACAAAATCCTGAGTGACTGCCTCCCACTTGCCCTACTTTGATTTCCAGAGGATCTCCCCTCACGGACTAGAGATCAGGCCTGCCATTACATTGGCCCCTAGCTGAGCCAAGTTTGCTTTTTCAGACATCTGTCCCCACAGCCCTGGCAAACACAGCGTCTAGGCTGGGTCCTCTGGAGCCATAGCACAGGACCGTGCCTGCTCTCTCCTGGGAAACTGTGTCCATTCCTTTGGCCACACACCTCCAGAATATGAGAAACCTCAAGGCCTCCGAGGACATCCCACTACTGGGAGCCTCACTGGACTCACAGGGGCATTCGGACACAAGCTGAGCAGCTACATCCATGAATGCATGCACACAGATGTCAACAGAGATAGAAGGTTGAGCCGGACAGGCCTTTAGGCCGTAGTCTCAACTCTTGCTTTGGTTTCCAGGTGTCACTCCTCAGAGGCTTTGGTTCGAAGAACAGGGTATGGGGCTTTCCTGAGGCACGGAACAGAACTCCTCTCGTCTCCACATGGGAAGTTGCCTTGTTGGAGCCGTGTCAAACACCTCATGTTGGAGAATCCTGCAGAGTCCCTGAGCCACCTCCACATTCCAAGGTCTCCCAGACCACCAAGTCACAGTAGGACTCATCTTCAGGAGAGTCCATTTCAACTTTCCCCTCTGGGTAGCTCACCCAGGAGCCCGCAGATTGAGCCTGCCTTGTCCTGACTAAAGAGTGGGAATATGAGGTGGCGTTCCCAGGCATCCATGCTTAGACACCTGCTCTCGAGTCTTTCCATATGGGGCCTCTTGGAAACATCCAATAGGACTCGACTGTCGTGCAGAAGGTAACCTTCAGTTTTGGAGCAGTTCACAAATCCCATCGTAGGCAAAACTTTCTGGCCTCATGAAGCCCCCACACCCTTCAGAAAGAGGCCATGCTGGACAAGAACTCTAGCCTGAGGCACGTCTCATAGTTGACATGACCTCAGTGCAGGAGATCTCGATTCAGCCTCTGCAGAGTGGGCCTGCCGTGCCCTCGGTCCCAAACCTCACGCTAGCTTGTGTTTTCAGACTTCCTTCCTCCCACTCCTGGCAAACAAGCCCTCTGGACTAGGAACTCCGGAACCAAAACCCAGCCCAGTGTCTGCCCAACGGAAGAAAAACGTTTCCCTGTGGGGCTCTCCAGAAAACCCAATGAGGATCAACCTGCTCGGTCCTCGATGGTACCCGAACTGGATAGGCTGCTCTGGGCACTCATGCTCTGCCTGACACAGCCTGAAGCCAGACGTCCAGACAGACAAGGAGACAGCTGGCCGCACACCCAGCACTTCGGACACGCCATGGTCTTATGCCGTCACCTCATCCTAACCTTGGTTTTCAGATATCTGAACCTAGACATTATATCAATTCTCCACACAGCTGGGTATAGCAAGCACAAAACAGAACTCCTCCTTCCCCATGGCTGTCAAGCTTGCTCTTGGCATGGAGTCACACCTTCAGGGTGGGAGAAACCTTCATGGCCCCTGAAGCCACGCCCAAACTTGAGTGCTGCTTGGGCACAAATTCACACTGTGACCCTCAGCATGAGCCCCATGTCAAAGAAAGGCCTGTCAGGCCCTGGACCAAGAGCCCTCATATGGGGCTTGCCAAGCCCCTATGCACCCAATCCTCACCACGGTTTGAAATTTCCAGTCGCCCCGCCCGTACCTGGAGCTCTGCTCTGGAATCCCTTTCTTGGAGAGACCCATGAGCCAGACAACACGACTCCACCCTTCCCACAAAATGACCCCAAAGTCTTGGGAGCTGGGACAAATCCCCAGAGAGGGATACTCGTCCACAGTACCTGAGGCCACCGCTCCAATCCACGGCTATCCCGGACACAACATCCAGAGACAAAAGCCTGAAGGAACGCCTCCCACTCGCCCTTGTTTCAGAGGCCCAGGAGCTCCCTCTCGGGCTGTACATCCGGCCGGCCATACCCTAGCCGCCACTCATAAGCTGAGTTTGTGTATTCAGACTTCTGTGCCCACAGCCTGGACCCACACAACATCCAGGCTAGGGCCTCTGGACCAAACAGCGAAAGATTGTGCCTGCCCTCTCCAAGGAAAGTGTGCCCAATCCATTGACCACAACCCTACAGGTTAGGGAAAAGCTCCAAGGTCCCTGAGGCCATCAATAGTATAGGCCACCCTGGACTAAGAGGGGTTCTCTGACACCAGCGGAGCAACTATCTCCACTTAGACTCTCAGACAGTGTCCCCAGAGACAGAAGGTTGAAATGGACAGGCCCCCAGGCCCTAATCTGAACCTTAGCTTTGGTTTCCATGTTTCCGTTCTCAGAGGACTGTTTTCGTAGACCAGCACATGGGGCTTTTCTGAGGCACCAAACCAAACATCTCTCATCTCCACATGGGCAGCCTTCTTACTGGGATGTATCAAACACTTCAGGTAGGAGAGTTCCGCAGGGCCACTGAACAACCAGCACATTCCAAGGTCTCCATGGACCCAAACGCACATTATGACGCATCCTCAGGAGAGGCCTTTTCAACTCAGCCTGCTGGGTCGCGTGTTCCAGAGGCAGCAGATCAAACATATCTTGTCGCTAATAGCCAATGGGAATGCGAGGCATGCAGTACAGGGATCCATCCTTCGAACCCTGCTCTCCAGTCCTTCCATATGATATGTCCTGGAGCCATGCAACAGGACTCGAATGTCCCGCAGAAGGAAACCTTGTGGTTTGGGGCAACCTCCAAACTCAGCGTGGGAAAACTTCCTTGGCCTCATGAGGCCCCCACTTCATGAAGGTGCCATCATGGACACATACTCCAGCCTCAGCCAACGTCTGATCCTCAGCCTGACTTCAGATGCAGGAGATTTTGATTCAGCCTCTGCAGAGTGGGCCTGCTCTGCCCTTGGCTCCAATCCTCACACTAGCTTGTGTTTTCAGACTTCCGTCCTCACACTCCTGGCCCACAAACCCTCCCTACTGGGAATTCTGGGGCCACAATGAAGCACTGTGCCTGCCTCCCAGGAGAAAAACCTTGTCTATGGCGCTGCCCAGAAACCCCAAATGAGGATCAAACTGCTTGGCCCTCGGCAACACCCCAATTGCATAGGCTACCTTAAACAGTGATGCTCTGTCGCAAATAGCCTGAGCCCAGACCTTCCAACAGACACCGACAGAGCTGGCTGCACACCCAGCACATTGGACCCGCCACTGCCTTAGGCCACCATCCATTCCCAACCTGGGTTTTCAGTCATCGGAACCTAGACCTTATCTCCAATCCCTGCACAGGGGGGAACCTGATGCACAAGTCAGAACCCCTCCTTCCCCATGGCAAGAAACCTTGCTGCTGGCAGTGAGTCAAACCTCCAGTGTAGGAGAAAACGGCATGGCCCATGAGGCCACGCCCAAGCGTGAGGGCCGCCTTGGGCACAAACACACATTGTGACCCTCAGCGTGAGTACCTTATTCAAGTAACGCCTCTCAGTGACTGGACCAAGAGCCCGCATATGTGGCTTGCCATGCCCATAGGCACCCAGGACTAACTAGATGGTGTGGATTCCAGTTGAGGGAACCCACTGCTGTGCTCTAGAGTCCCTCTCCTGGGGTGTCCCCTGTGGCAGAAAACAGTACTCTTCATTCCCACAGAATGAACACAAACACTTGGGAGCTTGGACAATCCCCCGAGAGGAAGGCTCTTCCTCGGCCTCTGAGACAACCCCTACCCTGACCGGACACTGTAAATGCAACACCCAGAGACAAAATCCTGAGTGACTGCCTCCCACTTGCCCTACTTTGATTTCCAGAGGATCTCCCCTCACGGACTAGAGATCAGGCCTGCCATTACATTGGCCCCTAGCTGAGCCAAGTTTGCTTTTTCAGACATCTGTCCCCACAGCCCTGGCAAACACAGCCTCTAGGCTGGGTCCTCTGGAGCCATAGCACAGGACCGTGCCTGCTCTCTCCTGGGAAACTGTGTCCATTCCTTTGGCCACACACCTCCAGAATATGAGAAACCTCAAGGCCTCCGAGGACATCCCACTACTGGGAGCCTCACTGGACTCACAGGGGCATTCGGACACAAGCTGAGCAGCTACATCCATGAATGCATGCACACAGATGTCAACAGAGATAGAAGGTTGAGCCGGACAGGCCTTTAGGCCGTAGTCTCAACTCTTGCTTTGGTTTCCAGGTGTCACTCCTCAGAGGCTTTGGTTCGAAAAACAGGGTATGGGGCTTTCCTGAGGCACGGAACAGAACTCCTCTCGTCTCCACATGGGAAGTTGCCTTGTTGGAGCCGTGTCAAACACCTCATGTTGGAGAATCCTGCAGAGTCCCTGAGCCACCTCCACATTCCAAGGTCTCCCAGGCCACCAAGCCACAGTAGGACTCATCTTCAGGAGAGTCCATTTCAACTCTCCCCTCTGGGTAGCTCACCCAGGAGCCCGCAGATTGAGCCTGCCTTGTCCTGACTAAAGAGTGGGAATATGAGGTGGCGTTCCCAGGCATCCATGCTTAGACACCTGCTCTCGAGTCTTTCCATATGGGGCCTCTTGGAACCATCCAATAGGACTCGACTGTCGTGCAGAAGGTAACCTTCAGTTTTGGAGCAGTTCACAAATCCCATCGTAGGCAAAACTTTCTGGCCTCATGAAGCCCCCACACCCTTCAGGAAGAGGCCATGCTGGACAAGAACTCTAGCCTGAGGCACGTCTCATAGTTGACATGACCTCAGTGCAGGAGATCTCGATTCAGCCTCTGCAGAGTGGGCCTGCCGTGCCCTCGGTCCCAAACCTCACGCTAGCTTGTGTTTTCAGACTTCCTTCCTCCCACTCCTGGCAAACAAGCCCCCTGGACTAGGAACTCCGGAACCAAAACCCAGCCCAGTGTCTGCCCAACGGAAGAAAAACGTTTCCCTGTGGGGCTCTCCAGAAAACCCAATGAGGATCAACCTGCTCGGTCCTCGATGGTACCCGAACTGGATAGGCTGCTCTGGGCACTCATGCTCTGCCTGACACAGCCTGAAGCCAGACGTCCAGACAGACAAGGAGACAGCTGGCCGCACACCCAGCACTTCGGACACGCCATGGTCTTATGCCGTCACCTCATCCTAACCTTGGTTTTCAGATATCTGAACCTAGACATTATATCAATTCTCCACACAGCTGGGTATAGCAAGCACAAAACAGAACTCCTCCTTCCCCATGGCTGTCAAGCTTGCTCTTGGCATGGAGTCACACCTTCAGGGTGGGAGAAACCTTCATGGCCCCTGAAGCCACGCCCAAACTTGAGTGCTGCTTGGGCACAAATTCACACTGTGACCCTCAGCATGAGCCCCATGTCAAAGAAAGGCCTGTCAGGCCCTGGACCAAGAGCCCTCATATGGGGCTTGCCAAGCCCCTATGCACCCAATCCTCACCACGGTTTGAAATTTCCAGTCGCCCCGCCCGTACCTGGAGCTCTGCTCTGGAATCCCTTTCTTGGAGAGACCCATGAGCCAGACAACACGACTCCACCCTTCCCACAAAATGACCCCAAAGTCTTGGGAGCTGGGACAAATCCCCAGAGAGGGATACTCGTCCACAGTACCTGAGGCCACCGCTCCAATCCACGGCTATCCCGGACACAACATCCAGAGACAAAAGCCTGAAGGAACGCCTCCCACTCGCCCTTGTTTCAGAGGCCCAGGAGCTCCCTCTCGGGCTGTACATCCGGCCGGCCATACCCTAGCCGCCACTCATAAGCTGAGTTTGTGTATTCAGACTTCTGTGCCCACAGCCTGGACCCACACAACATCCAGGCTAGGGCCTCTGGACCAAACAGCGAAAGATTGTGCCTGCCCTCTCCAAGGAAAGTGTGCCCAATCCATTGACCACAACCCTACAGGTTAGGGAAAAGCTCCAAGGTCCCTGAGGCCATCAATAGTATAGGCCACCCTGGACTAAGAGGGGTTCTCTGACACCAGCGGAGCAACTATCTCCACTTAGACTCTCAGACAGTGTCCCCAGAGACAGAAGGTTGAAATGGACAGGCCCCCAGGCCCTAATCTGAACCTTAGCTTTGGTTTCCATGTTTCCGTTCTCAGAGGACTGTTTTCGTAGACCAGCACATGGGGCTTTTCTGAGGCACCAAACCAAACATCTCTCATCTCCACATGGGCAGCCTTCTTACTGGGATGTATCAAACACTTCAGGTAGGAGAGTTCCGCAGGGCCACTGAACAACCAGCACATTCCAAGGTCTCCATGGACCCAAACGCACATTATGACGCATCTTCAGGAGAGGCCATTTCAACTCAGCCCGCTGGGTCGCGTGTTCCAGAGGCAGCAGATCAAACATATCTTGTCGCTAATAGCCAATGGGAATGCGAGGCATGCAGTACAGGGATCCATCCTTCGAACCCTGCTCTCCAGTCCTTCCATATGATATGTCCTGGAGCCATGCAACAGGACTCGAATGTCCCGCAGAAGGAAACCTTGTGGTTTGGGGCAACCTCCAAACTCAGCGTGGGAAAACTTCCTTGGCCTCATGAGGCCCCCACTTCATGAAGGTGCCATCATGGACACATACTCCAGCCTCAGCCAACGTCTGATCCTCAGCCTGACTTCAGATGCAGGAGATTTTGATTCAGCCTCTGCAGAGTGGGCCTGCTCTGCCCTTGGCTCCAATCCTCACACTAGCTTGTGTTTTCAGACTTCCGTCCTCACACTCCTGGCCCACAAACCCTCCCTACTGGGAATTCTGGGGCCACAATGAAGCACTGTGCCTGCCTCCCAGGAGAAAAACCTTGTCTATGGCGCTGCCCAGAAACCCCAAATGAGGATCAAACTGCTTGGCCCTCGGCAACACCCCAATTGCATAGGCTACCTTAAACAGTGATGCTCTGTCGCAAATAGCCTGAGCCCAGACCTTCCAACAGACACCGACAGAGCTGGCTGCACACCCAGCACATTGGACCCGCCACTGCCTTAGGCCACCATCCATTCCCAACCTGGGTTTTCAGTCATCGGAACCTAGACCTTATCTCCAATCCCTGCACAGGGGGGAACCTGATGCACAAGTCAGAACCCCTCCTTCCCCATGGCAAGAAACCTTGCTGCTGGCAGTGAGTCAAACCTCCAGTGTAGGAGAAAACGGCATGGCCCATGAGGCCACGCCCAAGCGTGAGGGCCGCCTTGGGCACAAACACACATTGTGACCCTCAGCGTGAGTACCTTATTCAAGTAACGCCTCTCAGTGACTGGACCAAGAGCCCGCATATGTGGCTTGCCATGCCCATAGGCACCCAGGACTAACTAGATGGTGTGGATTCCAGTTGAGGGAACCCACTGCTGTGCTCTAGAGTCCCTCTCCTGGGGTGTCCCCTGTGGCAGAAAACAGTACTCTTCATTCCCACAGAATGAACACAAACACTTGGGAGCTTGGACAATCCCCCGAGAGGAAGGCTCTTCCTCGGCCTCTGAGACAACCCCTACCCTGACCGGACACTGTAAACGCAACACCCAGAGACAAAATCCTGAGTGACTGCCTCCCACTTGCCCTACTTTGATTTCCAGAGGATCTATCCTCACGGACTAGAGATCAGGCCTGCCATTACATTGGCCCCTAGCTGAGCCAAGTTTGCTTTTTCAGACATCTGTCCCCACAGCCCTGGCAAACACAGCCTCTAGGCTGGGTCCTCTGGAGCCATACCACAGAACCGTGCCTGCTCTCTCCTGGGAAACTGTGTCCATTCCTTTGGCCACACACCTCCAGAATATGAGAAACCTCAAGGCCTCCGAGGACATCCCACTACTGGGAGCCTCACTGGACTCACAGGGGCATTCGGACACAAGCTGAGCAGCTACATCCATGAATGCATGCACACAGATGTCAACAGAGATAGAAGGTTGAGCCGGACAGGCCTTTAGGCCGTAGTCTCAACTCTTGCTTTGGTTTCCAGGTGTCACTCCTCAGAGGCTTTGGTTCGAAGAACAGGGTATGGGGCTTTCCTGAGGCACGGAACAGAACTCCTCTCGTCTCCACATGGGAAGTTTCCTTGTTGGAGCCGTGTCAAACACCTCATGTTGGAGAATCCTGCAGAGTCCCTGAGCCACCTCCACATTCCAAGGTCTCCCAGGCCACCAAGCCACAGTAGGACTCATCTTCAGGAGAGTCCATTTCAACTCTCCCCTCTGGGTAGCTCACCCAGGAGCCCGCAGATTGAGCCTGCCTTGTCCTGACTAAAGAGTGGGAATATGAGGTGGCGTTCCCAGGCATCCATGCTTAGACACCTGCTCTCGAGTCTTTCCATATGGGGCCTCTTGGAACCATCCAATAGGACTCGACTGTCGTGCAGAAGGTAACCTTCAGTTTTGGAGCAGTTCACAAATCCCATCGTAGGCAAAACTTTCTGGCCTCATGAAGCCCCCACACCCTTCAGGAAGAGGCCATGCTGGACAAGAACTCTAGCCTGAGGCACGTCTCATAGTTGACATGACCTCAGTGCAGGAGATCTCGATTCAGCCTCTGCAGAGTGGGCCTGCCGTGCCCTCGGTCCCAAACCTCACGCTAGCTTGTGTTTTCAGACTTCCTTCCTCACACTCCTGGCAATCAAGCCCTCCGGACTAGGAACTCCAGAACCAAAACCCAGCCCAGTGTCTGCCCAACGGAAGAAAAACATTTCCCTGTGGGGCTCTCCAGAAAACCCAGATGAGGATCAACCTGCTCGAGCCTCGACGGTACCGAACTGGATAGGCTGCTCTGGGCACTCATGCTCTGCCTGACACAGCCTGAAGCCAGACGTCCAGACAGACAAGGAGACAGCTGGCCGCACACCCAGCACTTCGGACACGCCATGGTCTTATGCCGTCACCTCATCCTAACCTTGGTTTTCAGATATCTGAACCTAGACATTATATCAATTCTCCACACAGCTGGGTATAGCAAGCACAAAACAGAACTCCTCCTTCCCCATGGCTGTCAAGCTTGCTCTTGGCATGGAGTCACACCTTCAGGGTGGGAGAAACCTTCATGGCCCCTGATGCCACGCCCAAACTTGAGTGCTGCTTGGGCACAAATTCACACTGTGACCCTCAGCATGAGCCCCATGTCAAAGAAAGGCCTGTCAGGGCCTGGACCAAGAGCCCACATATGGGGCTTGCCAAGCCCCTATGCACCCAATCCTCACCACGGTTTGAATTTTCCAGTCGGCCCGCCCGTACCTGGAGCTCTGCTCTGGAATCACTTTCTTGGAGAGACCCATGAGCCAGACAACACGACTCCACCCTTCCCACAAAATGACCCCAAACTCTTGGGAGCTGGGACAAATCCCCAGAGAGGGATACTCGTCCACAGTACCTGAGGCCACCGCTCCAATCCACGGCTATCCGGGACACAACATCCAGAGACAAACCCTGAAGGAACACATACCACTCGCCCTTGTTTCAGAGGCCCAGGAGCTCCCTCTCGGGCTGTACATCCGGCCTGCCATACCCTAGGCGCCACTCATAAGCTGAGTTTGTGTATTCAGACTTCTGTGCCCACAGCCTGGACCCACACAACATCCAGGCTAGGGCCTCTGGACCAAACAGCGAAAGATTGTGCCTGCCCTCTCCAAGGAAAGTGTGCCCAATCCATTGACCACAACCCTACAGGTTAGGGAAAAGCTCCAAGGTCCCTGAGGCCAACAATAGTATAGGCACCCTGGACTAAGAGGGGCTCTCTGACACCAGCGGAGCAACTATCTCCACTTAGACTCTCAGAGAGTGTCCCCAGAGACCGAAGGTTGAAATGGACAGGCCCCCAGGCCCTAATCTGAACCTTAGCTTTGGTTTCCATGTTTCCGTTCTCAGAGGACTGTTTCCGTAGACCAGCACATGGGGCTTTTCTGAGGCACCAAACCAAACATCTATCATCTCCAGATGGGCAGCTTTCTTACTGGGATGTATCAAGCACTTCATGTAGGAGATTTCCGCAGGGCCACTGAACAACCAGCACATTCCAAGGTCTCCATGGACCCAAACGCACATTATGACGCATCCTCAGGAGAGGCCATTTCAACTCAGCCCCCTGGGTCGCGTGTTCCAGAGGCAGCAGATCAAACATATCTTGTCGCTAATAGCCAATGGGAATGCGAGGCATGCTGTACAGGGTTCCATCCTTCGAACCCTGCTCTCCAGTCCTTCCATATGTTATGTCCTGGAGCCGTGCAACAGGACTCGAATGTCCTGCAGAAGGAAACCTTGTGGTTTGGGGCAACCTCCAAACTCAGCGTGGGAAAACTTCCTTGGCCTCATGAGGCCCCCACTTCATGAAGGTCCCATCATGGACAAATACTCCAGCCTCAGCCAACGTCTGATCCTCAGCCTGACTTCAGTTGCAGGAGATTCTGATTCAGGCTCTGCAGATTGGGCCTGCTCTGCCCTTGGCTCCAATACTCACACTAGCTTGTGTTTTTAGACATCTGTGCTCACACTCCTGGCCCACAAACCCTCCCTACTGGGAATTCTGGGGCCACAAGGAAGCACTGTGCCTGACTCCCAGGAGAAAAACATTGTCTATGGCGCTGCCCAGAAACCCCAAATGAGGATCAAACTGCTTGGCCCTCGGCAACACCCCAATTGCATAGGCTACCTTAAACAGTGATGCTCTGTCGCAAATAGCCTGAGCCCAGACTTTCCAACAGACACCGACACAGCTGGCTGCACACCCAGCACATTGGACCCGCCTCTGCCTTAGGCCACCATCCATTCCCAGCCTGGGTTTTTAGTCATCGGAACCTAGACCTTATCTCCAATCCCTGCACAGGGGGGAACCTGATGCACAAGTCAGAACCCCTCCTACCCCATGGCAAGAAACCTTGCTGCTGGCAGTGAGTCAAACCTTCAGTGTAGTAGAAAACGGCAGGGCCCATGAGGCCACGCCCAAGCGTGAGGGCCGCCTTGGGCACAAACACACATTGTGACCCTCAGCGTGAGTAACTTATTCAAGTAACGCCTCTCAGTGACTGGACCAAGAGCCCGCATATGTGGCTTGCCATGCCCATAGGCACCCAGGACTAACTAGATGGTGTGTATTCCAGTTGAGGGAACCCACTGCTGTGCTCTAGAGTCCCTCTCCTGGGGTGTCCCCTGCGGCAGAAAACAGTACTCTTCATTCCCACAGAATGAACACATACACTTGGGAGCTTGGACAATCCCCCGAGAGGAAGGCTCTTCCTCGGCCTCTGAGACAACCCCTACCCTGACCGGACACTGTAAACGCAACACCCAGAGACAAAATCCTGAGTGACTGCCTCCCACTTGCCCTACTTTGATTTCCAGAGGATCTCCCCTCACGGACTAGAGATCAGGCCTGCCATTACATTGGCCCCTAGCTGAGCCAAGTTTGCTTTTTCAGACATCTGTCCCCACAGCCCTGGCAAACACAGCCTCTAGGCTGGGTCCTCTGGAGCCATAGCACAGGACCGTGCCTGCTCTCTCCTGGGAAACTGTGTCCATTCCTTTGGCCACACACCTCCAGAATATGAGAAACCTCAAGGCCTCCGAGGACATCCCACTACTGGGAGCCTCACTGGACTCACAGGGGCATTCGGACACAAGCTGAGCAGCTACATCCATGAATACATGCACACAGATGTCAACAGAGATAGAAGGTTGAGCCGGACAGGCCTTTAGGCCGTAGTCTCAACTCTTGCTTTGGTTTCCAGGAGTCACTCCTCAGAGGCTTTGGTTCGAAGAACAGGGTATGGGGCTTTCCTGAGGCACGGAACAGAACTCCTCTCGTCTCCACATGGGAAGTTTCCTTGTTGGAGCCGTGTCAAACACCTCATGTTGGAGAATCCTTCAGAGTCCCTGAGCCACCTCCACATTCCAAGGTCTCCCAGGCCACCAAGCCACAGTAGGACTCATCTTCAGGAGAGACCATTTCAACTCTCCCCTCTGGGTAGCTCACCCAGGAGCCCGCAGATTGAGCCTGCCTTGTCCTGACTAAAGAGTGGGAATATGAGGTGGCGTTCCCAGGCATCCATGCTTAGACACCTGCTCTCGAGTCTTTCCATATGGGGCCTCTTGGAACCATCCAATAGGACTCGACTGTCGTGCAGAAGGTAACCTTCAGTTTTGGAGAAGTTCACAAATCCCATCGTAGGCAAAACTTTCTGGCCTCATGAAGCCCCCACACCCTTCAGGAAGAGGCCATGCTGCACAAGAACTCTAGCCTGAGGCACGTCTCATAGTTGACATGACCTCAGTGCAGGAGATCTCGATTCAGCCTCTAGAGTGGGCCTGCCGTGCCCTCGGTCCCAAACCTCACGCTAGCTTGTGTTTTCAGACTTCCTTCCTCACACTCCTGGCAAACAAGCCCTCCGGACTAGGAACTCCAGAACCAAAACCCAGCCCAGTGTCTGCCCAACGGAAGAAAAACGTTTCCCTGTGGGGCTCTCCAGAAAACCCAGATGAGGATCAACCTGCTCGGGCCTCGACGGTACCCGAACTGGATAGGCTGCTCTGGGCACTCATGCTCTGCCTGACACAGCCTGAAGCCAGACGTCCAGACAGACAAGGAGACAGCTGGCCGCACACCCAGCACTTCGGACACGCCATGGTCTTATGCCGTCACCTCATCCTAACCTTGGTTTTCAGATATCTGAACCTAGACATTATATCAATTCTCCACACAGCTGGGTATAGCAAGCACAAAACAGAACTCCTCCTTCCCCATGGCTGTCAAGCTTGCTCTTGTCATGGAGTCACACCTTCAGGGTGGGAGAATCCTTCATGGCCCCTGATTCCACGCCCAAACTTGAGTGCTGCTTGGGCACAAATTCACACTGTGACCCTCAGCATGAGCCCCATGTCAAAGAAAGGCCTGTCAGGGCCTGGACCAAGAGCCCACATATGGGGCTTGCCAAGCCCCTATGCACCCAATCCGCACCACGGTTTGAATTTTCCAGTCGCCCGCCCGAACTTGGAGCTCTGCTCTGGAATCCCTTTCTTGGAGAGACCCATGAGCCAGACAACACGACTCCACCCTTCCCACAAAATGACCTCAAACTCTTGGGAGCTCGGACAAATCCCCAGAGAGGGATACTCGTCCACAGTACCTGAGGCCACCGCTCCAATCCACGGCTATCCCGGACACAACATCCAGAGACAAAAGCCTGAAGGAACGCCTCCCACTCGCCCTTGTTTCAGAGGCCCAAGAGCTCCCTCTCGGGCTGTTCATCCAGCCGGCCATACCCTAGGCGCCACTCATAAGCTGAGTTTGTGTATTCAGACTTCTGTGCCCACAGCCTGGACCCACACAACATCCAGGCTAGGGCCTCTGGACCAAACAGCGAAAGATTGTGCCTGCCCTCTCCAAGGAAAGTGTGCCCAATCCATTGACCACAACCCTACAGGTTAGGGAAAAGCTCCAAGGTCCCTGAGGCCATCAATAGTATAGGCCACCCTGGACTAAGAGGGGCTCTCTGACACCAGCGGAGCAACTATCTCCACTTAGACTCTCAGAGAGTGTCCCCAGAGACCGAAGGTTGAAATGGACAGGCCCACAGGCCCTAATCTGAACCTTAGTTTTGGTTTCCATGTGTCTGTCCTCAGAGGACTGTTTTCGTAGACAGGCACACGGGGCTTTTCTGAGGCATCAAACCAAACCTCTCTCGTCTCCACATGGGGAGATTTCTAACTGGGGATGTATCAAACCCTTCAGGTAGGAGAGTTCCGCAGGGCCACTGAACAACCAGCACATTCCAAGGTCTCCATGGACTCCAAACGCACATTATGACGCATCCTCAGGAGAGGCCATTTCAACTCAGCCCCCTGGGTAGCGTGCCCCAGAGGCAGCAGATCAAACATATTTTGTCGCTTATGGCCAAGGGGAATGTGAGGCATGCTGTACAGGGATCCATCCTTCGAACCCTGCTCTCCAGTCCTTCCATATGGTATGTCCTGGAGCCATGCAACAGGACTCGAATGTCCCGCAGAAGGAAACCTTGTGGTTTGGGGCATCCTCCAAACTCAGCGTGGGAACACTTCCTTGGCCTCATGATGCCCCCGCTTCATGAAGGTGCCATCAGGGACACATGCTCCAGCCTCAGCCAACGTCTGATCCTCAGCCTGACTTCAGATGCAGGAGATTTTGATTCAGCCTCTGTAGATTGGGCCTGCTCTGCCCTTGGCTCCAATCCTCACCCTAGCTTGTGTTTTCAGACTTCCGTCCTCACACTCCTGGCCCACAAACCCTCCCTACTGGGAATTCTGGGGCCACACTGAAGCACTCTTCCTGCCTCCGAGGAGAAAAACATTGTCTATGGTGCTGCACAGAAACCCCAAATGAGGATCAAACTGCTTTGCCCTCGGCAACACCCCAATTGCATAGGCTACCTTAAACACTGATGCTCTGTCGCAAATGCCTGAGCCCAGACCTTCCAACAGACACCGACACAGCTGGCTGCACACCCAGCACATTGGACCCGCCACTGCCTTAGGCCACCATCCATTCCCAACCTGGGTTTTCAGTCATCTGAACCTAGACCTTATCTCCAATCCCTGCACAGGGGGAACCTGATGCACAAGTCAGAACCCCTCATTCCCCATGGCAAGAAATCTTGCTGATGGCAGTGAGTCAAACCTTCAGTGTAGGAGAAAACGGCATGGCCTATGAGGCCACGCCCAAGCGTGAGGTCCGCCTTGGGCACAAACACACATTGTGGCCCTCAGCGTGAGAACCTTATTCAAGTAACCCCTCTCAGTGACTGGACCAAAAGCCCGCATATGTGGCTTGCCTTGCCCATAGGCACCCAGGACTAACTAGATGGTTTGTATTCCAGTTGAGGGAACCCACTGGTGTGTTCTAGATTCCCTCTCCTGGGGGGTCCCCTGTGGTAGAAAACAGTACTCTTCCCTTCCCACAGAATGAACCCAAACACTTGGGAGCTTGGACAATTCCCCGAAAGGAAGGCTGTTCCTCGGCCCCTGAAGCAACCCCAACCATGAAGGGCCACTGTGAACGCAACACCCAGATACAAAAGCCTGAGCGACTGCCTCTCACTTGCTCTCCTTTGATATCCAGAGGATCTCCCCTCACGGGTTGGAGATCAGGCCTGCCATTACCTTGGCCCCTAGCTGAGCCAAGTTTGCTTTTTCAGCCATCTGACCCCACAGCCCTGGCAAACACAGCCTCTTGGCTGGGTCCTCTGGAGCCATTCCACAGGACTATGCCTCCTGTCTCCTGGGAAACTGTGTCCATTCCTTTGGCCAAACACCTCCAGAATATGAGAAACCTCAAGGCCCCCGAGGACATCCCACTACTGGGAGAGTCACTGGACACACAGGGGCATTCGGACACAAGCTGAGCAGCTACCTCCACGAAGGCATGAACACAGATGTCAACAGAGATAGAAGGTTGAGCAGGACAGGCCCTTAGGCCCTAAACTCAACTCTTGCGTGGTTCCCAGGTGTCACTCCTCAGAGGCTTTGGTTCGAAGAACAGTGTATGGGGCTTTCCTGAGGCACTGAACAGAACTCCTCTCGTCTCCACATGGGAAGTTTCCTTGTTGGAGCCGTGTCAAACACCTCATGTTGGAGAATCCTGCAGAGTCCCTGAGCCACCTCCACATTCCAAGGTCTCCCAGGCAACCAAGCCACAGTAGGACTCATCTTCAGGAGAGTCAATTCCAACTTTCCCCTCTGGGTAGCTCAACCAGGAGCCCGCAGATTGAGCCTGCCTTGTCCTGACTAAAGAGTGGGAATATGAGGTGGCGTTCCCAGGCATCCATGCTTAGACACCTGCTCTCGAGTCTTTCCGTATGGGGCCTCTTGGAACCATCCAATAGGACTCGACTGTCGTGCAGAAGGAAAAAGCTTGAGGTTTGGAGCAGTTCACAAATCCCATCGTAGGCAAACCTCCCTGGCCTCATGTAGCCCCCACACCCTTCAGGAAGAGGCCATGCTGGACAAAAACTCCTGCCTGAGGCACGTCTCATGGTTGACATGACCTCAGTGCAGGAGATCTCGATTCAGCCTCTGCAGAGTGGCCCTGCCGTGCCCTCGGTCCCAACCTCATGGTAGCTTGTGTTTTGAGACTTCCTTCCTCACAGTCCTGGCAAACAAGCCCTCCGGACTAGGAACTCCAGAACCACAACCCAGCCCAGTGTCTGCCCAACGGAAGAAAAACGTTTCCCTGTGGGGCTCTCCAGAAAACCCAGATGAGGATCAACCTGCTCGAGCCTCGATGGTACCCGATCTGGATAGGCTGCTCAGGGCACTCATGCTCTGTCTGACACAGCCTGAAGCCAGACGTCCAAACAGACAAGGAGACAGCTGTCCGCACACCCAGCACTTTGGACACGCCATGGCCTTATGCCGTCACCTCTTCCTAACCTTGGTTTTCAGATATCTGAACCTAGACATTATATCAATTCTCCACACAGCTGGGTATCGCAAGCACAAAACAGAACTCCTCCTTCCCCATGGCTGTCAAGCTTGCTCTTGGCATGGAGTCACAGCTTCAGGGTGGGAGAATCCTTCATGGCCCCTGATTCCACGCCCAAACTTGAGTGCTGCTTGGGCACAAATTCACACTGTGACCCTCAGCATGAGCCCCATGTCAAAGAAAGGCCTGTGAGGGCCTAGAACAAGAGCCCCCATATGGGTCTTGCCAAGCCCCTATGACCCAATCCTCACCAGGTTTTGAGTTTTCCAGTTGCCCCACCTGTACCTGGGGCTCTGCCCTTGAATCACTTTCTTGGAGAGACCCATGAGCCAGACAACACGACTCCACCCTTCCCACAAAATGACCCCAAACTCTTGGGAACTGGGACAAATCCCAAGAGAGGGATACCCCTCCACAGATCCTAAGGCCCCCCTCCAATCCACGGCTATCCCGGACACAACATCCAGAGACAAAAGCCTGAAGGAATGCCTCCCACTCGCCCTTGTTTCAGAGGCCCCGGAGCTCCCTCTCAGGCTGTACATCAGGCCTGCCATACCCTAGGCGCCACTCTTAAGCTGAGTTTGTGTTTTCAGACTTCTGTGCCCACAGCCTGGACACACACAACCCCCAGGCGAGGGCCTCTGGAGCCACAGCGAAAAATTGTGCCTGCCCTCTCCAAGGAAAGTGTGCCCAATCCATGACCACAAGTTAGGGAAAAGCTCCAAGCCCCTGAGGCCATCAATAGTGGAGGCCACCCTGGACTAAGAGGGGCTCTCTGACACCAGCGGATCAACTATCTCCACTTAGACTCTCAGACAGTGTCCCCAGAGACAGAAGGTTTAAATGGACAGGCCCCCAGGCCCTAATCTGAACCTTTCTTTGGTTTCCATGTGTCCGTCCTCAGAGGACTTTTTTCGTAGACCAGCACACGGGGCTTTTCTGAGGCACCAAACCAAACCTCTCTCGTCTCCACATGGGTGCTTTTTTACTGGGGATGTATCAAGCCCTTCAGGTAGGAGAGTTCCGCAGGGCCACTGAACAACCAGCACATTCCAAGGTCTCCATGGACTCCAAACGCACATTATGATGCATCCTCAGGAGAGGCTTTTTCAACACAGCCCCCTGGGTAGCGTGCCCCAGAGGCAGCAGATCAAACATATTTTGTCGCTTATGGCCAAGGGGAATGCGAGGCATGCTGTACAGTGATCCATCCTTTGAACCCTGCTCTCCAGTCCTTCCGTATGGTATGTCCTGGAGCCATGCAACAGGACTCGAATGTCCCGCAGAAGGAAATCTTGTGGTTTGGAGCAACCTCCAAACTCAGCGTGGGAAAACTTCCTTGGCCTCATGATGCCCCCGCTTCATGAAGGTGCCATCATGGACACATACTCCAGTCTCAGCCAACGTCTGATCCTCAGCCTGACTTCAGATGCAGGAGATTTTGATTCAGCCTCTGCAGAGTGGGCCTGCTCTGCCCTTGGCTCCAATCCTCACCCTAGCTTGTGTTTTCAGACTTCCGTCCTCACACTCCTGGCCCACAAACCCTCCCTACTGGGAATTCTGGGGCCACACTGAAGCACTCTTCCTGCCTCCCAGGAGAAAAACATTGTCTATGGTGCTGCACAGAAACCCCAAATGAGGATCAAACTGCTTGGCCCTCGGCAACACCCCAATTGCATAGGCTACCTTAAACACTGATGCTCTTTCGCAAAAGCCTGAGCCTAGACCTTCCAACAGACACCGACACAGCTGGCTGCACACCCAGCACATTGGACCCGACACTGCCTTAGGCCACCATCCATTCCCAACCTGGGTTTTCAGTCATCGGAACCTAGACCTTATCTCCAATCCCTGCACAGGGGGGAACCTGATGCATAAGTCAAAACCCCTCCTTCCCTATGGCAAGAAACCTTGCTGCTGGCAGTGAGTCAAACCTTCAGTGTAGGAGAAAACGGCAAACCTTCCGGGCCTTATGAAGCCCCCATATCCTTCAGGGAGAGGCCATCATGGTCAAAAACTCTAGCTTGAAGCACGTCTCATAGTAGACATGACCGCAATGCAGGAGATCTTGATTCAGCCACTGCAGAGTGGCCTGCCGTGCCCTCGGTCCCAAAACTCGTGCTAGCTTGTGTTTTCAGACTTCCTTCCTCACACTCCTGGCAAACAATCCCTCCAGAGTAGGATTTGCAGAACCACAAGCCTGCCCAGTTACTGCACACCCGTAGAAAACGTTTCCTTGTGGGGCTTTCCATAAAACCCAGATGAGGATCAACCTGCTCTTGCCTCGACGGCACTCAGATTTGATAGGCTGCTCTGGGCACTAATGCTCTGCCTTTCACAGCCTGATGCCAGACGTCCAGACAGGCAAGGAGACAGCTGGCCACACACCTAGCACTTCTGACACGCCATGGTCTTATGCCGTTATCTCTTCCTAACCTTGGTTTTCCGATATCTAAACCCAGATATTATATCAATTCCCCACACAGTTGGGCATCTGAAGCACAAATCAGAACTCCTTCTTCCCAATGGCTGTAAGGCTTGCTCTTGGCATGGAGTCACACCTTCAGGGTGGGAGAAACCTTCATTTCCCCTGAAACCACGCCCAAACTTGAGTGCTGCCTTGGGCACAAATTCACTCTGTGACCCTCAGCATGAGCCCAATATCAAAGAAAGGCCTGTCAGGGCCTTGACCAAGAGCCCTCATATGGGGCGTGCCAAGCCCCTATACACCCAATCCTCACCAGTGTTTGAGTTTTCCAGTCTCCCCCCTGTTCCTGGCCCTCTGCTCTGGAATCACTTTCTTGGAGAGACACATGAGCCAGACAACAGGACTCCACCCTTCCCACAAAATGACCCCAAACTCCTGTTAGCTGGGACAAATCCCCAGAGAGGTTACTCGTCCACAGTCACTGAGGCCACTCCCTACAATCCCCGGCTATCCTGGACGCATCCAGACACAAAAGCCTGAAGGAATCTCGCCCTTGATTCACAAGCCAAGGAGCTCACTCTTTATCTGTACATCCGGCCTGCCATACCCTCGGCGCCACTCATAAGCTGAGTTTTTGTTTTCAGACTTATGTGCCCACAGCCTGGACCCACACACCCTCCAGGCTAGGGCATCTGGAGCCACAGTGAAAGATTGTGCCTGCCATCTCCAAGGAAAGTGTGCCCAATCCATTGACCACAACCCTACAGGTTAGGGAAAAGTTCCAAGGCCCCTGAGGCCATCCTGATAGTGTAGGCTGCCCTGGACTAAAAGGGGCACTCTGACTCCAGCTGAGCCATTATCACCACTTAGACTTTCAGACAGTGTCCCCAGAGACAGAAGATTGAAATGGACAGGCCCTTGGGCTTTAATATGAACCTTAGCTTTAGTTTTCATGTGTCTGTCCTCAGAGGACTGGTTTCTTATACCAGCATATTAGGTTTTTCTGAGGCTCCAAACCAAACCTCTCTCGTCTCCACATGGAGTGCTTTCTTACTGGATCTGTATCAAACCCTTCTGGTCGGAGAATTCTGCAGGGCCACAGTACAACCATCACATTCCAAGGTCTCCATGGACAGAAACCCACATTATGACGCATCCTCAGGAGAGGCCATTTCAACTCAGCCCACTGGTTAGCTTGCCCCAGAGCCAGCAGAACAAACATATCTTGTCGTTAATTGCCAAAGGGAATGCGAGGCATGTTGTTCAGGGATCCATCCTTTGAACCCTCCTCTTCAGTCCTTCCGTATGGTATGTACTGGAGCCATTCAACAGGACTCGACTGTCTCGCAGAAGGAAACCTTGTGGTTTGTGGCAACCTCCAAACTCAGCGTGGGAAAACTTCATTGGCCTCATGAGGCACCTGCTTCATGAAGGTGCCATCAAGGGCACAATCCAACCTCAGCCAATGTCTGATCCTCAGCCTGACTTCAGATGCATGAGATATCCTTTCAGCCTTTGCAGAGTGGGCCTGCTCCCCACCTCACCCTATGTTTTGTTTTCAGACTCTACCCTAGCACTCCTGGCCCAAACCCTCATGATTGGGAATTCTGGTTCCAGAACGAAGCACTCTGCCTGCCCCCTAAGAAAAACATTGTCTATGGCATTGCTCAGAAACCCCAAATGAAAATCAACCTGCTCAGCCCTCGGCAACACCCCAATTGCATAGGCTACCCTAAACACTATGCTCTGTCTTACATAGCCTGAGCCCAGACCTTGTGAGAGACATTGAGACAGTTGGCTTCACACCCAGCACATCGAAACTGCCTTGGGTTAGGCCATTTCATCCCTTCCCATTGACCTGGGTGTCTTCCTGGAGGTATATTCTGAGGCTGTGTCAGACTATGCATTTTTTCTGGAGCTTCCTATGGAATTGGGGTGGTATTAGGGGCCTTGCAATTTTCTCTTAATCTAGTGGGTTGGGAAAATGAGACAGGCTGACATTCCTTGGGAGAGCTGGCCCAGTGCTGTTGTGTGTTCCTGGAGGCCCCATCCTGGAGGGCATATGGGTCAACACTCTGGGTCCAAAGTCTTCAGACACAAACTCGGGTAAGAGTTAAGCTCGAGGTGATGGCAGACCCAATCTGTAGACCCTGAGCGAAGCATCTCCAGATATGAAATTCGGACGGCTGTGAGGCAGGAGCACAGTCTTTTCTGTCTGACTTGTTTGTCTATGATGGCCACGAAATGGAGGGGTGGCCTCATGGGTCCATGTGAGATTCTACCTCTCTGGGAATTCTGCTCGGCACCCAAGAGTTTGGTGTATTTCTGGGGGATGGGAGGAGTGCAGTTTTATGAGTCAGGGATCCCGTCCAAACAGCCTTTCCAGAGATGGGTCCTGGGTTCTGGAGCCTGGATCACCGCAACAAGGCTTAGGATTTGGGCCTAGGGTCCTGCTCTATGTTTTCCTGGTACAGCTCCCGAGTGTTCTTGTTGGAAATGGGTATCAATCTGAGTGTCACAATGCCTGTTTTTGCCCAGATGCCCATGCTGAGTGGGTGTGACCTCATGGGCTATGCACTTGGCTCCCACTCTGAGGGTTGGACTGCCATCTCAACATTCAGTTTTCCTGCCATGGGGAAGGAGGGGTACTTTTTTATGCTTCAGGTTCCCCCATGGGCAGGAATTTGAGCTAAGTTCTGGGACAGGGGCCTGAATACCCAGTTCACTTTGAGATGAGGTCCTCGGGCCAAGGCAGGACCCACCTGCAGAAAATGAGGCCTGCTTTCTGGGTGGCTGTCAGGAGCTCGGGCTCGAGCTGTGTCAGACAGAACATTCGTGGAGAGTTCGGCCTATGATATTGGGGTGCTTTTGAGAGCTGTGCAACTGGATCCTCATGGGGGATTTTTGCACAGACCCTTTTTTCACTTCTTCTATCTGGTGAGCAGGCAGATGGCTGCATTACGGCTCCAGAATATCCAAGTTGGAGGGTTTGCAGGCGAGGAGTGTGAGGACAGAAGTATGAAAACATAAGCTACGGTTACGCTCAGTGCCGAGCACATGTCTATTCCAATGTACAGCAGTTGTTTCGAGATCTCCAGCACCTGGGCGAGGGGAAGATGTCTGCTCACGCTGGAGTTTGTATCCATGATGGCCAACAAATGGTGGGGAGGCCTCAAGAATTCTTGGAGGTTTTTCCAAGCTGGAGCTTGTGAGCTGCTCCAAACATCAAGGTGTCCTACTAAGGGACAGCAGAAGTCTTCTTACAGGGCTCCAGGGTCCCCCATATGGAAGATTCGATAGCAATGCTCTCTGAATGGAGGCCTGGGAAGCCAATCTCGTGTTACCATTGCAGCTGAGGAACAGGGTAAGCTTGAACCAATGACACTGATTCCAAGTTCCAAGTGATTTGCGTTGATGGAAGTTCTCAGTCTAACAGGTCCCAATGCTGCTTGGTGTCCAGGGAGACCTTAGAATGTGGTGGCGGCTCTCTGACCATTGAGGATTCTCTATCCTTAGGATTAGACCCAGTACCCAGGAGCCAGGTTTCCTTCTTGGGACAGGAGGTGTGCTCTTGTATGGCTCACGGACCACAGGTTGGACCATATGCTTGAATTTCCAGAACAGACCTCTAGGGAGAGAGACCTCAAAACATAAGCTAGGGTTCTGATGAGGTTTTAGGGCCATGGAAGTTTCAATCTTCGGACTAAGTGCCATTGGCCTGCATGTCATCCTGGAGGTAGGTGCTGAGGCTGTGTCAGGCTGTGCACTTTTTCCAGAGTGGCCTATGATATTGGGGTGCAGTCAGGGGCCTTGCAGTTTTCTCCTAATCTGGACATTTTGGGAAACTGAGATGGGCAGGGTTTCCTCAGGAGAGCAGGGCCAGTGATGTAATGTGTTTCTCGAGGCCCCATCCTGGAGGTCATGTGTGTCAGGACTTTGGGACCAAAGACTTTAGACACAACCTCGGATAAGAGATAGGAGTGAGGTGATGGCAGTCCGAATCTGAAGACCCTGAGGGAAGCTCCTCGGGATTTGAAATTCAGGTGGCTGGGAGGGAGGAGCACAGGCTTTTCTGTCTGGATTTTGTGTCTAGGATGGCCACTAAATGGAGGGGTGACCTCATGTGTCCATGGGATATTCTTCCACTCTGGTGATTCTGCTTGGCACCCAAGAGTTTGATTTCTTTCTGGGGAAGAGGAAAAGACTGTATTCCATCTCTGGGATCCTGTCCAAACAGGGATTCCAGAGATGGTTTCTGGGTCCAGACACTGGGAAAACTTAACCAAAGCTTCGATTTGGGTTCCTGGTCCAGATCCCAAGGGGGATCTTTGGAAAGGGGTCTCATTCTGAGGGTCACAGTGCCTGTTTGTGCCCAGCTGCCCATCCTGTGTAGGCGTGGTCTCATGGACCATGCACCTGGTTCCCACTCAGGGTTGTACAGCCATCTCAACATTCAGTTTTCTGGCCATGGGGAAGGAGGAGCACTCTTTTGTGCTTCCGAGTCCCCTATGGGCAGGAATTTGAGCTAAGTCTGGGACAGGTACCTGAATATCCAGGTTGCTTCAAGATGATGGCCTCGGGCCAAGGTTGGACCCACCTGGAGGATATGGGGCCCACTATCTGGGTGGCTGACAGGAGGTCGGGGATCAGGCGATGTCAGACAGACAATTTATGCAGAGGTCGGTCTATTATATTGGGGTGCCATTGAGGGCTGTGCAGGAGGATCCTCATGTGGGTTTCTGCGAAGACCCATAGGGCACTTCTTCTTTCTGGTGGGCAGGCAGAAAGCTGCACTGTGGCTTCAGAATTCCCAATATGGAGGGCTTGTAGGCGAGGAGTGTGAAGACAGAAGTCTGAAAACACAAGCCACGGATAAGCTCAGTGCCGACCACAGGACCATTCCATTGTGCAGTGGTTGTTTCGAGATTTCCAGCACCTGAGTATGGGCGAGGGTCAGATGTCTGCTCTCGCTGGGTTTGCATCCATGATGGTCAACAAATTGTGGGGTGGCCTCAAGAATTATTGGAGATTTTCCCAAGCAGGACCTTGTGAGCTGCTCCAAACAGCAAGGTGTCCTACTGTGGGACAGGGGAAGTCCGCTTACAAGGCTCCAGGGTCCCCCATATAGAAAGATTCGACAGCAGAGGTCTCTGAATGGGGGCCTGGGAAGTCTTCCTTGCATGACCATTGCAGCTGAGGAACATTGCAGGCTTGATCTGCTGGTTTTTGTTCAAATTTCCAAGTGATCTAAGTTGACGGATGTTCTCAGTCTAATGAGTCACAATGCTGCTTGGTGTCCAGGGAGACCTTAGAATGTGGTGGTGAGGGTGCCTGGGTGGCTCACTGGGCTAAGCCGCTGCTTTCGGCTCAGGTCATGATCTCAGGGTCCTGGGATTGAGTCCCGCATCGGGCTCTCTGCTCAGCAGGGAGCCTGCTTCTTCCTCTCTCTCTCTCTCTGCCTTCCTCTATGCCTACTTGTGATCTCTCTCTGTCAAATAAATAAATAAAATCTATATAAAAAAAAAGAATGTGGTTGTGGGTCTGTGGCCATGCAGGATTCTCCTACCTGAGGGTTAGACCCAGTTCCCAGGAGCCAGGTTCCCTTCTCGGGACAGGAGGGGTTCTCTTGTATGGCTCAGGGACCACATGTCAGATCATATGTTGGATTTCAAGACCAGGCCTCTGGGCACAGAGGCCTGAATATCTAGGCTAGGGTTCTTATGAGGTTGTAGGGGCATGTCATCCTCAACCTTCGGACTTAGGGACTTTGACCTGTGAGTCTTCCTGGAGGTAGATGCTCAGGCTGTGTCAGACTGTGCATTTTTTCCAGAGTGGCCTATGAAATTGGGGTGGGCTCAGGGGCCTTGCAGGCTTTTCCTAATCTGGAGGGTTTGTGCAACTGAGACGGCAGAATTTCATCCAGAGATCAGGCCCAGTGATGTAGTGTGGTTCTGTCAGCCCCATCCTGCAGGGAATGTGGTTAAGGGCTCTGGGACCAAAGTCTTCAGACACAAAATTGTGTATCAATTAGGAGGGAGGTGATGGAAGCCCCGATCTGCAGACGCTGAGGGCAGCTCCTCAGGATTTGAAATTCGTGTGGCTGGGAGGCAGGAGCAAAGGCTTTTCTGTATGGATTGTGTCTAGGATGGCCTTGGAATGGTGGTGTGTCCTCATGTGTCCATGGAATATTCTACCTCTCTGGAGATTCTGCCCAGCACCCAAGAGTTTGGTGTCTCACTGAGAAGGAGAGAGCGTGGTTTACTGTTTCACGGTTCCCGTCAACACAGGGATTCCAGAGATGGGTTATAGGTCCCTGTGCCTGGATAACCCTACAAAGGCTTAGTATTTGGGCCTAGAGGCTTGACTGCCTGGCTCTGTGGGGCTTTGGTTCAGCTCCCATGGAGACTTGTTGGAAATGGGTCTCAGGGTAAGGGTCACAATGCCTGTTTGTGCCCAGATGCCCATCCTGAGTGGGCATTGGCTCTTGTTCCATGCACCTGGATCCCAATATGAGGGTTGGACCACCATATCAACATTTAATTTTCCTTCTATGAGGAAGGAGGAGTACTCTTTTGTGCTTCAGATTCCCCCATGCACAGTAATTTGAGCTATGTTCTGGGACTGGTACGTGAATAACCAGGTTGGTTTGAGATGAAGGACTCAGGTCAAGGCAGGTCACACCTGCCAGATATGGGTCCCGCTATCTAGGTGGCTACCAGGAGGTCGGGGCTCGAGCTGTGTCAGACAGAGCATTAGTTCACAAGGTGGCCTATGATATTGTGGTGCTATAGAGGGCTGTGCTGGTGGAACCTTATATGGAGTTTCACGCAGACCCATAGGGCACCTCTTTTTTCTGGTGGGCAGGCAGAAGGCTGCATTGTGGCTCCCAAATTCCCAATATAGGGGACTTGAAGGCGAGGAGTGTGAGAACAGAAGGCAGAAAACACAATCTATGCTTAATCTCAGTGCCGAGAACATGGCCATTCCAATGTGCAGTGGTTTTTTTCGAGATCTCCAGCATCTGAGTACAGGCGAGGGTCAGATGTCTGCTCATGATAGAGTTTGTATCTATCGTGGCCAACAAATGAAATATCCAGCACCTGAGTAAAGGTGGATTTCAGATGTTTACGCACACTGGAGTTTGTCTCTGATGACCGAATGGAGGAGTGGCATCAAGAGGCTGATGCATGTGAGATGCTCCAAACAGCAAGGTTGTTTTTCCTACTGGACAGTTAGAGTCTGGTATGTTTTCTGCAGGGCCCCCCATGTGAAAAGTATGGGTAGCAGAGCCCTTCCACATGGAGGCCTGGAGAGCACACCTCCATTGACCAATGCAGCTGAGGAACATGCAGGTTCTTTACGGTGCTTCTGGGGCGAAGCACCAAGGTCTTGAGTTGACATGGAATCTCTTTAAGATGGGTTACAATGCTGTTTTTTTTTTTACCAGGTAGATCTTAGAATGTGTTGGTGGCTAAGGTGCCTGCAGGATTCTCCTACCCTGAGGGTTTAACACAGGTCGAAGAGCACGGTTACCTTCTGGGGACAGGAGATGTAGTGCTTTGTGGCTCAGGGACCACATGCCGTATCATAAGTTCCTATTCAAGAACAGGCCTCTGAAGACAGATGCCCGACAACCTAATCTAGGGTTCCAATGAGTCCCAGGGGCATGAGAGGTTCAATCTTCAGACTTAGGACAGTTGACTTGGGTGTCTGCCAGGATGTAGGTGATCAGGGCGTTTCAGACTGTGCACTTATGTCCAGAGTAACCTCCAATATTGGGGTGGCCACAGGGGCCTTGAATGTTTCAACCAACTCTGGAGGGTTTGGTTAACTGACATGCACAATTTCCATGGGGATGGCAAGCACAGTCCTGTGGTGTGGCTCCAGAGACTCCACCCTGGAGGGCATGTGAGCCATGGTTCTGGGAGGGAAGTCTGCAAACACAAACTTGGGTTAGGTTTAGTGGCTAGGTTATCGCAGGGCAATGTGTAGACCTGGAAGGCTACTCGTCAGGAACAGTAACTGGAATGACCCGAAGGCGGAAGCACAGGCTTTTATATCTGGATTGTGTGTCTAGGGTGACGTCAGAATGTAGCTGTGGCCTCATGGGTCCATGGGAGATTTTTCCTCTAAGGATACAGGCGGCTCCCAATATTTTGATGACTTTTTGGTATGGGAAGACTGCTATTTTCGATCTTAGGTGTGCCCCAAAACAGAGATTCCAGAGATGGGCTCTGGGTCTAGGCGCCTGGAAAATCCCACCAAGGGTTGGGATTTGGGCTTATGGGCAGACCAGGCCTGCAATGCAGGATCTTGGTGGTGCAACTGAGAGGGCTTGTTTGGAAACATGCTCAGGCTGAGCATTACAATGCCTGTTTGTGCCCAGGGTGGCCCTCAGGAGTGGGCGTGGTCCCATTGTCCATTTTCTGGCTCCCACACTGAGGGATGGACACACATTCCAATGGCCAGGTTTCCAGCCATGGGGAAGGAGGAAATATCTATTGTGCTTCATGTTCCCCCATAGGCAGGGATTACAGCAAAGGTCTGGGGACAGATGCCTGAATACCAAGGATGCATAGAGATGACAGATTTGGGCCATGGCCGTTCTCACATGCTGGATATGGGCCCCGCTCTCTGGGTGGCTGACACGAGGTCTGGGCTCAGGCTGTGTCAGACACAGCACTAGTGGCCAGAGAAGTCTATATATTGGGGTTCTCTCCAGGGCCGAGTAAATTGATCCTCATGTAGGGTTTCTGGCGAGACTCACGAAGCACTTCTTTCTGTGGGGCAGGCAGAATGCTGCCTTATGGATCCAGAATTCCCTATCAAGAGGGTTTGGGGACAAATAGGGTGAGAATGCAATTATAAACACCAGCTATGCTTAAATTGAGTGCCAAGCGGAAGTCAGTTTCAATGTGCAGCAGCTTATACGAGATATCCAGCACCTGAGTAAGGGCAGATGTCAGATATTTGCTCACACTGGAGTTTGTGTCTAGGATGACGACTAATGGAGGGGTGGCTTCAGGAGGCAATGGAGGATTACCCACGCTTAAGATTGTGAGATGCTCCAAACAACAAGGTTTCCTTCTAATGGACAGGAGGAGTCTGTTTTTTTTTCCTCCAGGGTCCCTCAAGTGGAAGTTTGCGTAGCAGAGCCCTCCCGCATGGATGACTGGAAAGCACACGTCCAATGACCATTGCAGCTGAGGAACATGACAGGTTCGTTTTGGTGGTTCTGGTGCCAAGTACCAAGGCCTTGAGTTGACTTGGAATCTCTTACAGATGTGTCCCAAAACTGGTTTGTTACAAGGGAGGTCTTAGAATGTATTGGTGGCTATGGGCCACGCTGAGGGTTTGGCACAGGTCGATGTGCACAGTTTCCATCTTGGGAGAGGAGATGTTCTGTTTTGTGGCTCAGGGTACATATGTTGTATCCTGACTTGGTATTCAAGAACAGGCCTCTGAGGATTGATGCTGGCAACCTAATCTAGAGATCCAATGATGTCCTTGGTGCCCATCAGGTTCAATTTTCTTACTAAGGACCATTGATATGGTTGTCTGACTGGATGTAGGTGATCAGGGTGTTTCAGACTGTGCATTTGCATCCAGAGCCACTTCCAATATTGGGGTGGGCTCAGGGGCCTTGCAGGTTTCTCCTAACTTGGAGGCTTTGGGGAACTGTGATGGGCACAGTTTCCTTGGGGATGGCAGGCCCAGTCCTGTGGTAAGGCTTCAGAGACCACCTCCTTGAGGATATGAGAGCCATGGTTTTGGGAGGGAAGTCTGCAAACACAAATTTGGGTCAGGGATAGTGGCAAGGTGATGGCAGGTCCAATGCCTAGACCTAGAAGGCATCACGTCAGGAACTGTAATTAGGGTGACTGAAAGCTGGTAGCACAGGCTTTTCTATCTGGATTGTGTGTCCAGGATGGGCTCTGAATGTAGACGTGGTCTCATGGTTCAATGGGAGACTTTTCCTCTCTAAGGATCCTGGTGGATCTCCATAGATTGGTGGTTTTTCAGAGAAGAAAAGAGTGCTCTTTTCCATCTTAGGGGTGCTCCAAAACAGGGAAGAATGCTGTTTTCCAACTTAGGCTTATGCCAAAACAGGGATTCCAGAGACGGGCTCTGGGTCTGGGTGCCCGGATATCCCACCAAGTGTTAGGATTTGGGCCTAGGGGCATTCCAGGCCTGCAATGCAGGATCCTAATGGTGTAACAGAGAGGGCTTGTTTGAAAGCATGCTCAGGCTGAGGGTCATCATGCCTCTTTGTGCCCAGGGGGGCCCTCAGGAGAGGGCGTAGTCTCATTGGCCATATAGCTGGATCCCAATTTGAGGGTTGGACACCCATTGCAACAGCCAGGCTTCCTGCAATGGAAAGAGGAGTTCTCTATTGTGCTTCAGGTTCCCCCATTGGCAGGGTTACAGGAAAGGTCTGTGGAAAGTTGCCTTAATACCAAGGATGTGTACAGATGACAGGCTAAGAATTCCCAGGTAACAAAACAGCATTGTTACCCATATTCATGACATTCCATGTAAAAATAAGCCCTTAGTACTTCGCCCCAGAGCCACCAGAATGAACTTGCCATGTTCCTAAGCTGCAATGGTCAGTGGAGGTGTGGTTTCCAGGCAACCATACGGGGGTGCTCTGCTACACGAACTTTGCAATTGGCGGGGACCCTTGAGACAAAAAAAACAGAATGCCCCTGTCCGGTAGAAGGAAACCTTCTGTTTGGAGCATCTCACAAGCCCCAGCGTGGGAAATCCTCCATTTCCTCTTGAAGCCACCACTCCATTTGTCACTAATCATAGACACAAACTCCAGCATGAGCAAACATCTGACATCTGCCCTTACTCAGGTGCTGGATTTCAATTCGATCGCTGCACACTGGAACTGCCTTTAGTTTGACTGAATTAAGCCATAGCTTGGGTTTACAATTCCATCCTCAGCCTACTGGTCCACAAGCCCTATTGTGAGGGAATTCTGGAGCTACAACACAATATTCTGCCTTCCCCATAGAAAGAAAAAGGGCCTGGAGAGTCTGCCCAGAAACTCCATATGATGGTCAATCTTCTCGGTGCTAGACGGAACCCTGATTCATAGGCTGCCCTGGGCACTAGTGCTGTGTCTGACATAGCCGGAGCCAGGACCTAGTGTCAGCCACTGAGAGATCAGGGCCCATATACAGCATGTGAGACCAGCTATGGCCCAAGTCTGTCTTCTCTTCTATTCTTGGTATTCAGGCATCTGTACCCACACCTTTGCTGAAATCCTTGCCATTGGGGGAACCTGAAGCACTATAGAGAACTCCTCCTTCCCCATGGAAGGTATTCTGACAGTTGGGATAGTTGCTCAACCCTCAAAGTGGAAGGCAGCTCCATGGCCAAGGAGACCATGTGCACTCATGATGGCTTCCCCGGGCACAAGCAGGCATTGTGACCTCAGCCTGAGCATGCTTTCAACCAAACGCTCTCAATTGCATCTCTGGGATCCCGAATTGCAGGCCTAGTACACACCTAGGCCCAAATCCTAACCCTGGTGGGATTTTACAGGGGCCCAGACACAGAGCCCATCTCTGGAATCCCTATTTTGGGGGACCCTTAAGATGGAAAACAGCACTCTTCCCTTCCCCGAGATAGTCACCAAACTCTTGGTAGCCACCAGGATCCTTGAGTGGAAAAATCTGCCATAGACCCATGAGAACACACCTGCATTCCGAGGCCATCCTGGACATACAATCCAGATACATATCATGTGCTATCACCTTTGAGTCATCGGATTTACAGTTCCTGACGAGCTGCCTTCCAGGTCTATGCATTGGGCCTGCAATCACCTTGCCATTAACCTAAACTGAGTTTGTGTTTGCAGACTTCCTTCCTAAAACCATGGCTCACATGACCTCCAGGTTCTGGCATCTGAAGCCACACCACAAGACTGTGCATGAGATCCTCAAGGAAACTGTGCCCATCACTTTTGCCCGATACCTTTAGATTAGGAGAAACCTGCAAGGCCCCTGAGCGCAGCCAAATAATGGAGGCCGCTCTGGGCACAAATGCACAGTCTGAGACACCCTGATCCCCTCCATACAGGCAGACACCCAAGTCAATGCTCCTGAGTCAGAAGATTGAACCTGACATGCCCCGAGGACTTCATTGGCACACTAGATTAGGTTTACAGGTATCTGTCATCAGAGGCCTGCTCTGGAATATCAACTTATGATAAAATATATAGTCCCTGAGCCACAGAACAGAATATATCCTCCCCAAAAAGGAAGCCATGCTCCTGGAATTGTGTCATACCCTTAGGGTATTTGGATCCTGAATGGCCCCTTAGCAACCAGCACATTCTGATATTCCTGGTAACAAACCATCATTGTGCCCCATCTTCATGAGACTCCATGTCAACTTAAGGTCTCGATATATTGCCCCAGAGCCACCAGAATGCACCTGCCATGTTCCTCAGGTGCAATGGTCAATTGAGGGGTGATTTCCAGGCATCCCTGTGGGGTTCTCTGCTACAAAACTTTCCACATGGAGAAACCAGAGAAAACAAACCAGACTTCTCCTGTCCGGTACAAAGAAACTTTGCTATTTGGAGCATCTCACAAGCCCCAGCATGGGAAATCCTCCATGGCCTCTTGACGCCACCCTTCCATTTGTGGGTAATCACAGACACAAACTCCAGTGTGAGCAAACATCTCACATCCACCCTTACTCAGGTGCTGGATATTCGAAACGGCAGCTGCACACTGGAACTGCCTTTTGCTTTTCACTGAACTTAACCATAGCTTTGTATTACTATTCTATCCTCACCACACTGGTCCACAATATCTCTTGATAGGGAATTCTGGAGCCACAACGCAGTATTCTGCCTTCCACATAGAAAGAAGAAGGACCTGTTGAGTCTGCCCAGAAACCTCATATGAGGATCAATCTACTCAGACCACGAGGCAACCCTGATTAATAGATTTCCCTGACCACTAGTGCTGTGTCTGACAGAGTCTAAGCCCCGACCTCGTGTCTGCCACCCAGAGTTGAGGGCCCATATTTAGCATGAGAGATCGGCCATGGCCCTGGGCCATCATCTGTACCCATCCTTGGTATCCAGTCATCTGTCCCCCAAACTTTGCTGGAATTCCTGCCAATGGCGAACCTGAAACACAATAGAGAACACCTCCTTCCCCATGGCAGGAATATTGGTTGTCCAACCCTCAGCGTGGGAGCCAGCTGCATGGCCAAGGAGACCATGCCCACTCCTGAGGGCCGACATGGGCACAGGCAGGCATGGTGATCCTCAGCCTGAGCATGTTTTCCAACAAACACTCTCAGTTGCTCCTCCAGTACCAGCATTGCAGGCCTGGTATGCCCCTAGGCCCAAATCCTAACCCTTGGTGGGATTTTCCAGGTGCCCAGACCCAGAGTCCGTCTCAGAATCCCTGTTTGGGGCACCCTTAAGATGGAAAACAGCACTCTTCCCTTCCCTGAGAAAGGCACCAAACTATTGGGAGCCGCCAGGATCCTTAGAGAGAAAAAATCTCCCATGGACCCATGAAAACAAACCTGCATTCCGAGGCCATCCTGTCCACACAATCCAGAGAGAAAAGTCTTTGCTACTGCCTTCGAGTCATCCTATTTACATTTCCTGACGAGCTGCCCTCCATGTCTATGCATTGGGCCTGTGATCATCTCGACACTAACCCTAACCCCAGTTTGTGTTTGCCGACTTCTCTCCCAAAACCATGGCTTACATGCCCACCAAGATGTGGTCCCTCAAGCCACATCACAGGAAAGTTCCTGCCATCCCCAAGAAAACTGTGCCCATCAGGTTGTCCAAACCCTCCAGATTAGGAGAAACCTGCCAGGCCCCTGAACCCACCCAATATTGGAGGTTGCTCTGGATGCAAACGTGCAGTCTGAAACACCCTGAGCACCTCCATCGAGGCAGAAAGCCAAGTCAATGGTTCTGAGTCAGATGATTGAACCTGACATGCCCCTAGGACTTCACTGGAACCCTAGATTGGGTCTTCAGACATCTGTTCTCAGAGTCCTGTTCTGGAATACCAAGTTATGATACAACATGTGGTCCCTGATTCCCACAACAGAACATCTCCTGTCTCCAGAAGGAAAATGTGCTCTTGGATCTATGTCCAACTTTCAGGGTAGATGGATCCTGCATGACCCATTAGCCCCAGCACCTTCTATGATCTCCCTGGTAACAAACCAGCATTGTGACCCAACTTCCTGAGACTTGATGCCAACTCAAGGTGTTGGTACTTTGCCCAAGAGCCATGAAACGAATCTGCCATGTTCCTCAGGTACAAAGGTCAATGGACGTGTGCTTTCTAGGCATCCAAGAGGTAGTTCTCTGCTACACAAAAATTCCACATAGGGAACCCTAGAGCAAACAAATAAGACTGCTCCTGTCAGGTTGAAGGAAACCTTGGTTGTTTGGAGCATCTCACAAGCCCCAGCCTGGGAAGTCCTCCACATTCTCTTGATGCCAACCCTCCATTTGTTAGTCATCATAGACACAAATTCCAGCATGAGCAAACATCTGACATCTGCTCTTACTCAGGTGCTGGATATTCGAATCAGTCACGCACACTGGAAATACCTTTCACTTGACACTGTATTCTTGCATAGTTTGGGTTTACAATTCCATCCTCACCCTACTGGACTGCAAGTCTTCTTGAGAGGGAATTAGGGAGACAAAACGCAACATTCTGCCTTCCCCATAGAAAGAAGAAGGGCCTGGTGAGTCTGCCCAGAAACTCCCCATGAAGATCAATCTACTTGGCCCTCGAGGGAACCCCGATTTATACTTTGCGCTGGCCACTAGTGCTGTGTCTGAGAGAGCCTGAGCCCCAACCTCGTGTCAGCCACCCAGAGTGTGGGGCCCTTATCCAGCATGTGGGACTGGCCATGGCCCAGTCATCTCTACCCATCCTTGGTATTCCGGCAACTATCCCAGACCTTTGCTGGAATCCCTACCAGTGGGGGAACCTGAAGTACAATTGAGAACTCCTCCTTCCCCATGGCAGGAAGCCTGGCTGTTGCTATGGGTGCCCAACCCTCAGAATTAGAACCAGGTGCATGGCCAATGAGACAACGCCCAATCATAAGGGCCGCCTGGGCCAAAGCAGGCATTGTGTCCCTCAACCTTAGCATGCATTCAAACAAATGCTCTCAGTTGTTTCTGCAGGGTCCCGCATCGCAGGCCTGGTATGCCCTTAGGACCAAATCCTAACACTTCGTGGGATTTTCCATGCCAACATAACCAGAGCCCGTCTCTGGAATCTCTGTTTTGAAGCACCCCTATGATGGAAAACAGCACTCTTCCCTCCCCTGAGAAAACTATTAGGAGCTGCCAGGATGCGTAGAGAGGAAAAATCTCCCAGGGCTCCATAAGACCACACCTTCATTCCGAGGCCATCCGGGACACACAATCCAGATACAAGAGACTGTGCTACCACCTTCGAATCACCTGGTTTACAGTTCCAGACGAGCTGCCCTACAGATCTACGCATTGGGCCTGTGATCACCTCGCCATTAACCCTACCCCAAGTTTGTGTTTGCAGACTTCTTTCCCAAAACCATGGCTCACATGCCCTCTATGATGGGTCTCTGTAGCCACACCACAGGAAAGATCCTGCTATCCCCAATGAAACTGTGTCCATCACAGTTGCCCAAACCCTCCAGATTAGGAGAGACCTGCAAGTCCCCTGAGCCCAGTCCAATATTGGAGGCCACTCTGGACACAAATGCACAGTGTACAACACCCTGATCACCTCCATCCAGGAAGACACCCAAGTCAATGCTCCTGAGTCAGAAGATTGGTCCCGGAACCCCACAATAGAATATCTCCTGTCCCCAGATGGAATTCGTGCTCTTCAACTTGTGTCAAGGGTCGGGGTATATGAATTATGCACAGCCCCTTAGCCCCCAGCACATTCTAAGATCTCTCTGGTAACAAACAAACAGCATTGTGATCCATCTTCATGAGATTCCATGTCACTTCAAGTCCTTGGTAATTCCCCCCAGAGCCACCAGAATGAACCTGCCATGTTCCTCACCTGATATGGTCAGTGGAGGTGTGCTTTCCAGGCATCCATGTGGGAGTGCTCTTCTACTTATTCTTTCCACATGTGGGACCCTGGAGCAAACAAACCAGACTGCCACTGACCAGTAGAAGGGAACCCTCTGTTTGGAGCATCTCAGAAGCACCAGCAGGAGAAATCCTTCATGGCCCTTGACACAACCCCTCCATTTGTCAGTCATCATAGACAAAAACTCCAGCATGAGAAAACATCTGAAATCTGCCGTTATTTAGATTCTGCATTTTCTTTTCCACTACTGCACACTGGAACTGCGTTTCACTTGACACTAAATTTAACAATAGCTTGGGTTTAGAATTCCATCCTCAGCCTCCTGGTCTGCAAGCCCTCTAGAGAGGGAATTTGGAGCCACAAGGCAACATTCTGCATTCCCACTAGAAAGAAATAGGGCCTGGTGAATCTTCCCAGAAACTCCACATGAGGATCAATCTACTTGGCACTCGATGGAACCTTGATTTATAGGCTGTCCTGGGCACTAGTACTAGTACTAGTACTAGTACTGTGTCTGACAGAGCCTGAGCCAAGACCTAGTTTCAGGCACCCAGAGATATGAGCCCATATCCAGCATGTGAGATTGGCCAGGGCCCAATTACATCATCTCTACCCATCCTTGGTATTCAGGCACCTGTCCCCAGACCTTTTATGTAATCCCTACCAATGGGGTAACCTAAACCACAATAGAGAACTCCTCCTTCCCCATGGTAGGAATCCTGGCTGTTGATATGGGTGTCCAAACCTCAAAGTGGGAGCCAGCTGCATGGCCAAGGAGACAATGCCCACTCATGAGGGCTGCCCTGGGCACAAGTAGCCATTGTAACCCTCAGCTTGATCAAGCCTTCAAAAAAATGCTCTTAGTTGCACCTCCAGAATCCTGCATTGCAGGCCTGATATGCCCTTAATCCCAAATCCTAACACATCGTGGGATGTTCCATGTGCACATACCCAGAGCCCGTCACTGGAATCCCTGTTTTGAGGCACCCCTAAGATGGAAAACAGCACTCTTCACTTCCCTGAAAAAGCCACCAAACTAATGGGATCCCCCAGGATCCTTGAGAAGAAGAATCTCCCATGGTCCCATGAGTCCACACCTGTATTCCAAGGCCAGCGTGGATATGCTATCCAGATACAAGAGACTGTGCTACTGGCTTCGAGTCACCTGATTTACAGTTCCTGACGTGCTGCCCTCCAGATCTTTGGATTGGGGCTGTGAACACCTCTCCATTAACCTTATCCCGAGTTTGTGTTTGCAGATCTCTCTCTAAAAACCATTGCTCACATGTCCTCCAGGATGGGGCCCCTAGAGTCACACCACAAGACTGTGCTTGCCATCCCCAAGGAAACTGGGCCCATCACAGTTGCCCAAACCCTCCTGATTAGGAGAAACCTGGAAGGCTCCTGAGCACATCCCAATATTGTAGGCTGCTCTGGATGCAAATGCACAGTCTGAAACACCCTGATCACCTCCATCCAGGCAGACACCCAAATCAATGATCCTGAGTCAGATAATTGAACCTGACATGGCCCTAGGACCTCATTGGAAGAGGGATTAACTTTTCAGGCACCTGTCCTCAGAGGCCTCTTCTGGAATACCAACTTATGATACAAATTATGGCCCCTGAGCCCCAGGGTGGGAAATCCTCCATGGCCTCTTGAAGCCACCTCTCCATTTGTTGGTCATCATAGACACAAACTCCAGCCTGAGCAAACATCTGACATCCGCCCATATTCAGGCGCTGATATTGGAATCAGCTGCTGCACACTGGAACTGCCTTTCGCTTTGCAATGAATTTAAGCCTAGCTTCAGACTACAATTTCATCCTCACCCTACTGGTCTGCCATATCTCTTGATAGGGAATTCTGGAGCCACAACGCAACATTCTGCCTTCTTCATAGATAGAAGGACCTGGTGAGTCTGCCCATAAACTGCACATGAAGATCAATATACTCATCCCAGGAGGGAACCCCTATTTATAGTTTGCCCTAGCCACTAGTGCTGTGTCTGACAGAGCCTGAGCCCCTACCTCGTGTCAGCAACCCAGAGGGTGGGGCCCACATTAACCATGTGAGACCGGCCATGGCCCAGGGCTGTCATTACTACCCATCCTTGGTATTCAGGCATCTGTCCCCTAGATCTTAGCTGGAATCCCTACCAATGGGGGGACCTGAAGCACAATAGAGAATTCATCCTTCGCCATGGCAGGAATCCTGGCTTTTGGATGGGTGTCCAACCCTAGGAATGGGAACTGGCTGCATGGCTGAGTAGACATCGCCCAATCCTGATGGCCTCCGGGGCACAAGCAGGCATTGGGACCCTCAGCTTGACCATACTTTCAAACAAACGCTCTCAGTTGCACCTCCAGGATCCCGCATTGCAGGCCTGGTATGGCCCTAGGCCTAAATATTAACCCTTGGTGGGATTTTCCAAGCACTTCGACCCAGAGCTCATCTCTGGAATGCCTGTTTTGGGGCACGCCTAAGCTGGAAAACAGTACTCATCCCTTCCCGGAGAAATCCAACAAACTATTGAGAACCGCCAGGATCCTTGAGAGGAGAAATCTCCCATGGACCCTTGAGACAACACCTGCAATAAAGGCCATTCTGGAAATTAAATCCAGATACAATTACCTGTGCTACCACCTTTGAGTTACGTGATTTACAGTTCCAGACTTGCTGCCCTCCTGGTCTATGGATTGGGACTATGATCACCTTGCCACTAACCCTAACCTAAGTTTGTGTTTGCAGACTTCTCTCTCAAAATCATGGCGCACATGTCCTCCAGGATGGGGTCTCTGGAGTCACACCACAGGACAGTTCCTGCAATCCCCAAGGAAACTGCCCATCACAGTTGTCCAAAAACCCCATATAAGGAGAAACCTGCAAGAAACATGAGCCAACCCTAGTATTGGATGCCACTCTGGACACAAATGCACAGTCTGAAACACCCTCATCACCTGCATCCAGTCAGACACCAGAGTCAATGATCCTGAGTCAGAAGATTGAATGACATTCCCCTAGGGCCTCATTCAAACCCTTTATTAGGTTTTCAGGCTTCTGTCCTCAGAGACCTGTTCTGGATTACCAATTTATGATACAACATATGGCCGCTGAGCCCCACAACAGAATATCTCCTGCCCCCAGAAGCAATCCGGGCTCTTGGGCCTGTGTCAAATCCTCAGGCTAGATGAATCCTGCATGGCCCATTAACCACCAGCACATTCTAAGATCTCCCTGGTAACAAACCAACATTTTGACCCATCTTCATGAGGTTCCATGTCCAATCCAGTCTTTATTTCTTCGCCTCAAAGCCACCAGATGCCATGTTCCTTCGCTGTCATGGTCAATGAAGGTTTCCTTTCAGTCACCCATGTGGGAGATCTATGTTATCCGATCTTTCGACATGGGGAACCATGGAGGAAACAAATCAGACTGCCCCTGTCTGGTAGAAGGAAACCTTGCTGTTTGGAGCATCTCAAAAAAACCAGATTGGGAAATCCTCCATAACCTCTTGACGCCACCCCTCCATTTTTGTGTCATCATAGACACAAACTCCAGCATGAGCAAATATCTGACATCCACCCTCACTCAAGTGCTGAATATTGGATTCAAACATTGCACACTGGAAATTCCTTTTGCTTGATACAGAATGTAACCATAGCTTAGGTTTACAATTCCATCCTCAGCCTCCTGGTCCACAAGCCCTCTTGATAGTGAATTCTAGAGCCACAAAGCAGCATTCTGCCTTCCCCTTACAAACAAGAAGGGCCTGGTGGTCTGCCCAGAAACCATACATGAGGATCAATCTGCTCGGCACTTGAGGGAACCCCAATTTATAGGCTGCCCTGGGCACTAGTGCTGTGTCTGACAGAGCCTGAGCCAAGACCTAGTGTCAGCCACCCAGTGATCGGGGCCCATATCCACGATTTGATACTGGCCATGGCCCATGTCCATCATCTTTACCCATCCTTGGTATTCAGGCCTCTGTCCCCAGACCTTTGCTGGAATCCCCGCTAATGGGGGAACCTGAAGCACTATAGAGAACTCCTCTTTCCCCATGGCAGGATTCTGGCTGTTGGGATGGTTTTCCAACCCTCAAAGTGGGAGCCAGCTGCATGGCCAATGTGACCACGCCCACTCATGAGGGCCACCTGGGCATAAGCAAGTATTGTGACCCTCAGCCTGAGAATGATTTCAAACAAGCCCTCTCAGTTGCACCTCCAGGATCCTGAATGCAGGCCTGGTAAGCCACTAGGCCCAAATCCTAACACTTGGTGGGATTTTCCAGGGGACCAAACCCAGAGTCCGTCTCTGGAATCCATATTTTGGGGCACCCCTAACATGAAAAACAGCACTCTTCCCTTCCCCGAAAAAGCCACCAACTATTGGGAGCCACCAGGATCCTTAGAGAGGAAAAATCTCCCATGGACCCATGAGGCCACAACTGCATTCTGAGGCCATCCTGCACACAATACAGAGAAAAAAGCCTGTGATTCTGCCTTTGAGTCACCCGATTAACAGTTCCTGAAGAGCTGCCATCCATGTCTATGCATTGGGCCTGTGATAACCTTGCCACTAACCCTTACCCAAGTTTGTGTTTTCAGACTTCCCTCCCAAAACCATGGCTCACATGCCCTCCAGTTTGTGATAACTGGAGCCACACCACGGGATTGTACCTGTCTTCCCAAAGGAAACTGTGATTGTCACTATTAAACAAACCCTCTAGATTAGGAGAAACCTGCAAGGCCCCTAAGCCCAGCCCAATATTGGAGGCCACTCTGGACGCAAATGCACAGTCTGACACACCATATCACCTACATCCAGGCTGATATCCAAGTCAATGGTCCTCAGACAGAAGATTGAACCTGACATGCTCCTAGGATTCACTGGAACACTAGAATAGGTTTTCAGGTATCTGTACTCAGAAGGCTGTTCTGAATATCAATGTATGATACAATATGGTCACTGAGCCACACAAAAGAACATCTCCTGTCCTTAGAAGAAAGCTGTGCTCTGGACCTGTGTCAAACACTCTGGGTAGATGAATCCTTCAAGGCCCCCTGACAACCAGCACATTCTTTGATCTCCCTGACAACATACCAGCATTGTGACCCATCTTCATGAGACTCCATGACAACTCCAGCCCTTGGTACTTCGGCCCAGAGCCACCAGAATGAAACTGCCATGTTCCTCTGCTGCCATGGTCAATGTAGGTGTACTTTCCAGGCATCCAGCGGGAGTGCTCTGATACCAACTTTCCACATGGGGAACCCTGGAGGAAACAAACCAGACTCCCCTGTACGGTAAAAGGAATCTTTGCTGTATGGAGTATCTCAAGCCTGAGGGTGGGTAATCCTCCATGGCCTCTTGAGGCCACCCATCCATTTGTTGGTCATCATAGACACTAACTCCAGCGTGAGCAATCAACTGACATCTGCACTTACTCAAGTGCTGGATATTTGAATCAGCTGCTACACACTGGAATTGCCTTATGCTTGGCACTGAATTTAAAAGTAGCTTGGCGGGACGCCTGGGTGGCTCAGTTGGTTAAACAGCTGCCTTCGGCTCAGGTCATGATCCCAGCGTCCTGGGATCGAGTCCCACATCAGGCTCCTTGCTCCGCAGGGAGCCTGCTTCTCCGTCTGACTCTGCCTTCCACACTGTCTGCCTGTGCTTGCTCTCGCTCGCTCTCTGACAAATAAATAAAATCTTGGAAAAAAAAAAAGTAGCTTGGGTTTGCAATTCCATCCTCACCCTGGTGTTCAGTAAGCTCTCTTGATAGGGAATTCTGAAGCCACAACACAGCATTCTGCCTTCCCCATAGCAAGAAAAAAACAGCCTGGAGAGACTGCCCAGAAACCCTACATGAGGATAAATCTACTCGACCCTCGAGTGAACCCCATTTATAGGTTTACCTGGCCACTAGCGCTGAGTCTGACAGAACCTCATCTCTGACCTCGTGTCAGGACCCAGAGACTGGGCTCCAACTCCAGAATGTGAGACCAGCCATGTCCCAGGGCTGTCATCTCTACCCATTCTTGATTCAGGCATCTGTACCCAGACATTTGCTGAAATCCCTGCCAATGGGGGAACCAGAAGCACAATAGGGAAATCCTCCTTCCCCATGGCAGGAATGATGGCTCTTGGGATGGGTTTCCAGACCTCAGAGTGGTAGCCAGCTGAATGGCCAATGATAACCCGCCCACTCATGAGGGCCGCCCTGGACACAAGCAGGCATTGTGACCCCCAACATGAGCATGCTTTCAAACAAACACTCTCAGTTGCATTCCAGAATCCAAATTTGCAGGCCTGATATGCCCCTAAGCACAAATCCTAACACCTGGTGGGATTTTTCAGGGGCCCAGAAACACAGCCTGTCTCTGGAATCCCTGTTTTGGGACACCCCTAAGATGGAAAATCGCACTCTCCCCTTCGCCAAGAAAGCCACCATAGTATAGGGAGCCGCTAGGATCCTTGAGAGGAAAAATCTCCCATGGATCCATGAGACCACACCTGTATTCCGAGGCCATCCTGGACACAAAAGCCAGATACACAAGCCTGTGCTACCACCTTCAAGGCAACTAATTTATAGTTCCAGACGAGCTGCCCTCCAGGTCTATGCATTGGGCCTGCGATCACCTCACCGCTAACCTTAACCCGAGTTTGTGCTTACAGATTTCTATCCCGAAACCATGGCTCATATTTCCTCCAGGATGGGGTCTCTGGAGCCACACCAAAGGACTGTGCCTGCCATCCCCAAGGAAAATGTGTCCGTCACATTTGCCTAAAACTTCGAGATAAGGAGACACCTGCAAGGCCCCTGAGCCCACCCCAATACTGGAGGCCCCTCTGGACACAAATGTGCAGTCTGAAATACGCTGATCACCTGAATCCAGGCAGATACCCAAGTCAGTGTTTCTCAGTCAGAAGATTGAACCTGACATGCTCCTATGACCTCATTGTAACCCCTGATTAGGTTTTCAGGCATCTGTAATCAGAGACCTGTTCTGGAGTACCAACTTAAGATACAACATATGGTCCCTGATCCCCACAACAGAACATCTCCTTTCTCTAGATGGAAGCCGTGCTCTTGGAACTGTGTCAAACCCTCAGGGTAGATGAATCCTACTTGGCCCGTAGCCACCAGCAGATTCTAAGATCTCACTGGTAACAAGCCAGCATTGTGAGCCATCTTCATGAGATTCCATGTCAACTACAGGCCTTGGTACTTCACCCCAGAGCCTTCAGAAAGAACCTGTCATGTTCCTCAGCTGCAATGTTCAGTGGAAGTGTGCTTTCCAGGCATCCATGTGGGAGTGCTCTGCTACCCAAACTTTCCACATGGGGGACTCTAGAGCAAACAAATCTGACTGCCCTGTCCTGTAGAAGGAAACCTGGCTGTTTGGAGCATCTCACAAGCTCAAGTGTGGGAAATCCTCTATGACCTCTTTTCAACTCCTATCCATTTGTCGGTCATTATAGACACAAACTCCAGCTTGAGCAAACATCTGACGTCTGCGCTTACTCAGGTGCTGGATATTCGAATCAGCCGCTGCACACTGGAAATGCCATTCGCTTGTCACTGAATTTATTCATAGCTTGGGTTTACAATTCCATCCTCACCCTACTGGTCTACAAGCCCTCATGATAGGGAATTCTGCAGCCACAACACAGCATTCTGCCTTCCCAATAGAAAGAAGAAGGGCCTGGTGAGTCTGCCCAGAAACTCCACATTATGATCAATCTACTTGTCCCTTGAGGGAACCCTGAATTATAGACAGCCCTGGCCCCTAGTGTTGTGTCTGACAGAGCCTAAGCCCCGACCTCGTGTCAGCCACCTAGAAGGTGGGGCCCATATCCCGCATGTTAGACTGGCCACGGAACAGAGCCGTCATCTTTACCCATCCTTGGTATTCAGGCATGTGTCCCCAGACCTTTCCTGGAATCCCTACCAATGAGGGAACCTGAATCACAATAGAGAAATCCTCATTCCCCATGGCAGGATTCCTGTAAGTTCGGAAGGGTGTCCAACACTCAGAGTGTTAGCCTACTGAATGGCCATTGAGACCACCCCCATTCCTGAGGGCCACCCTATGCAAAAGCTTGCATAGTGACCCTCAGCCTGAGCATGCTTTCAAACAAACGCTCTCAGTTGTATCTCCAGGACTTGCATTGGAGGCCTGGTAAGCCCCTATGCCCAAATCATAACCCTTGGTGGGTATTTCCAGGTGCCCAGAGCCAGAGCACTTCTCTGCAATCCCTGTTATGGGACACCCTTAATATGGAAAACAGAACTCTTTCCTCTCTGAGAAAGCCACCACATTATAAGGAGCCGCCAGGATACTTGAGAGGAAATATCACCCATGGACACCTGAGACCACACCTGCATTCTTAGTCCATCGTGGATACACAATCCAGATAAAAAAGCCTGTGCTACCTCCTTTGAGGCATGCGATTTACATTTCACACGGAGCTTCCCTCCAGGAGTATGCATTGGTCCTACAATCACTTCGCCACTAAACCTAACCCGCATTTGTGTTTGCAGACTTCCCTCCCAAAACCATGGCTCTCATGCCCTCCAGCATGGGGTCTCTGGAGCCACATCACAGGACTGTGCCCACCATTGCGAAGGAAACTGTGCCCATCAAATTGCCCTATCTTTCCAGATTAGGAGAAACCTGCAAGGCCCCTGAGCCCACCCCAATACTGGTTGCCACTCTGTACACAAATGCACAGTCTGGAACACCCTGATCACCTACATCTAGGCAGACTTTGAAGTCAATGATACTGAGTCAGAGGATTGAACCTGACATTCCGTTAGGATTTTATTGGAACCCTAGATTAAATTTTCAGGCATCTATCCTCAGAGGCCTGTTCTGCAATACCAAATTATGATACATTTGGTCCGTTAGCCCCACATCAGAACATCTCTGGTCCGAGAAGGAAACCGTGCCCTTTGACCAGTGTCAAACCCTCAGGGTAGATGAATCCTACATGGTCCCTTAGCCACCAGCACACTGTAAGGTCTCCATGGTAACAAACCTGCATTATGACCCATCTTCATGAGACTTCATGTCAACTCCAGGCCTTGGTAATTCGCCCAAGAGCCACCAGAACGAATTGGCCATGTTTCTCAGCTGCAATTTTAATGGAGGTGTGCTTTTCAGGCATCCACGTGGGAGTGCTCTGCTACCCAAACTTTCCACATGGGGGACCCTGGAGCAAATAAACCAGACTCCCCCTGTGTGGTAGAAGGAAACTTTGCTGTTTGAAGCATCTCACAAGCCCCAGCATGTGAAATCCTCCATGGCCTCTTGACGCCACCCCTCCATTCATCGGTCATCATAGACATAAACTCCAGCATGAGGAAATGTCTGACTTTCACCTTTACTCAGGTGCTGGATATCTGGAATCAGACACTACACAATGGAACTGCCTTTTGCTTGGCACTGAATTGAACCTTAGCTTGAGTTTACAATTCCATCCTCACCCTACTGGTCCCCAAGCCCGCTTGATAGGGAATTCTGGGGCCACAACGCAGCTTTTTGCCTTCCCCTTAGAAAGAAGAAGGGCATGGTGATTCTGCCCAGAAACTCTGCATGAGGATCAATCTGCTCAGCCCTTGAGGGATCCCTGATTCATACTCAGCCCTGACCACTAGTTCTGTTTCTGACAGAGCCTGAGTGCTCAATTCATGTCAGCTACTCAGAGAGTCAGGCATGTGAGACTGGCCATGTCTCAGGTCCCTCATCTCTACCCATCCTTGGTATTCAGGCATCTGTCCCCAGACATTTGCTAGAATACCTGCTAATGGGGGAACCTGAGGCACAATAGAGAATTCTTCCTTTTCCATGGCAGGAATCCTGGTAGTTGGGATGGGTGTCCTACATTAAAGTGGTAGCCAGCTGCATGGCCAAGGAGACAACTCCCACTCATAAGGGCTGCCCTAATCACATCAGGCATTGTGACACTCAGACTAGCATGCTTTCAAACAAACGCCCTCAGTTGTACCTCCAAGTCTCACATTGTAGGCCTGGTACACCCCTAGGCCCAAATCCTAATCCTGGTGGGATTTTCCAAGCACCCAGACTCACAGCCCTTCTCTGGGATCCCTTTTTGGGGAACATCTAAGATTGAAAACAGCACTCTTCCATTCAAACGAGAAAGCCACCATACTATTGGGAGCTTCCAGGATCCGTAGAGAGGAAAATACTCTCATGGAAACATTAGAACACACCTGCATTCCAAGGCTATCATGGACACACAATCCAGATACAAAAGCCAGTGCTAGTGCCTTCGAGGTACGTGATTTACAGTTCCTGACGATCTGCCCTCCAGGTCTATGCATTGGGCCTACGATCACCTCGCAACTCAACCTAATCCGAGCTTGTGATTGCAGACTTCTCTCCCAAAACCATGGCTTACATGCCCTCCACGATGGAGTCTCTGGAGCCACACCACAGGACTGTGCCTGCCACCCCCAAGGAAACCGTGCCCACAAATTTGCCTAAACCTTCAAGATTAGGAGAAACCTGCAAGGCCCCAGAGCCCACCCCAATATTGGAGGCCACTCTGTACACAAAGGCACAGTCAGAAACATTCTGGTTGCCTACATATAGGCAGACACTGAAGTCAATGGTCCTGAGTCTGATGATTCAACCTGAAATTCCCCTTGGACTTCATTGGAACCCTAGATGAAGTTTTTAGGCATCTGTCCTCAGAGGCCTGTTCTGGAATACCAACTTATGATACAACATTTGGTCCGTGAGCCCCACAACAGAACATCTCCGATACCCAGAAAGAAACCATGTTCTTCGACCGGTGTCAAACCATCAGGATAGACTAATCATACATGGCCCCTTAGCCACCAGCACATAGTAAGATTTCCGTGGTAACAAAACTGCATTGTGACCCAACTTTATTAGAATCCAGGCCTTGGTACTTTGCCCTAGAGCAACCAGAAAGAACCTGCCATGTTCCTTAGGTGCAATGGTCAATGTAGGTGTGCTTTCCAGTATCCACGTGCGAGTACTATGCTACCCAAACTTTGCACATGGGGGAACCTGGTGTAAACAAACCAGACCTCCCCTGTCCAGTAGAAGGAAACCTTATGTTTGGATCAACTCACAGGCCTCAGCGTGTAAACTGCTCCATGGCCTCTTGATGCCACCACTCCATTGGTCGGTCATCATAGACACAAACTCCAGTCTAAGCAAACATCTGACATGCACCCTTATCCCGGTGCTGGATGTCTTGAATAAACCACTGCACATTGGAACTGCCTTCCACTTGGCACTGAATTGAACCATAGCTTGTGTTTACAATTCCATCCTCACCTGACTGGTCCCTAAGCCCTCTTGATAGGGAAATCTGGGGCCACAACGCAGCATTCTGCCTTCCCCATCGAATGAAGAAATGCCTGGTGTGTCTGCCCTGAAAACCCACATGAGGATCAATCAGGTCGGCCCTCGAGTCAACACCGATTTATAGGCTGCCATGGCCACTAGTGCCGTGTCTGACAGAGCCTGAGCTCGACTGAGTTTCAGCCACTAAAGAGCAGGCCCCATATCTAACATTTGGGATTGCCATGGCCAAAGTATGTCATCTCTACCCATCCTTGATATTCAGGCACCTGTCCCCAGACCTTGGCAGGGATCCCTGCCAATTAGGGAACTTGAAGCACAATAGAGAACTCTTCTTTCCCCATGGCAATAAACCTGGCTTTTGGGATGGGTGTTCTACCCTCAAAGGGGGAGCCAGTTACAACATCAATGACACCACACACACACTCCTGAGGACTACCCTTGGCACAAACAGGCATTGTGACCCTCACCCTGAGCATGCTTTCAAAAAATCCCTCTCAGATTCACCGCAATGATCCCTCATTTCAGGCCTGGTATGCCTGTAGGTTCAAATCATAAAACTTGGTGGGATTTTCGAGGTGCCCAGACCCAGAGACCATCTCTGGAATTTTTGTTTTGGTGCACCCTTCAGATGGAAAACAGCACTCATCCCTTCCCCAAAAATGTCACCAAATTATGAGGAGCCACCAGGATCCATAGAGAGGCAATGTCTCCCATGGACCCATGAGAACACACCTGCATTCCGAGGCCATCCTGGACACACAATCCGGAGAGAAAAGCCTGTGCTACTGCCTTCCATTCACCCTAATTACAGTTCCAGATGAGCTGCTCTCAAGGTATATGCATTGGGCCTGTGATCACCTCGCCACTCACCCTAATTCGAATTTGTGTTTGCAGACTTATCTACCAAAACCATGGCACACATGCCCTCCAGGATGGGGTCTCTGGATCCACACTGCAGGACTGTCCCTGCCATCCACAAGGAAACTGTTTCCATCACAGTTGCCCAAACTGTCTAGATTAGGAGAAACCTACAAGGCCTCTGGGCCTACCCCAATTTCGGCGGCCGCTCTGAACACAAATGCACAGTCTGAAATACCCTGATCCCCTACATCCAGGAACACAGCCAAGTCAATGGTCCTGAGTCAGAATAATGAACCTAACATGCCCCTAGGACGTCATTGGAACCATTGATTCGGTTTTCAGACATGTGTCCTCAGAGGCCTGTTCTAGAATGCGAACTTATGATACAACATGTGGTGGCTGGGCCACACAACAGAACATCTCCTGTCCCCAGAAGGAAACCGTGCCCTACAATCTGTGCAAAATCCCAGAGTAGTAGATTCCTGCACAACTACTAAGCCACCAGCACATTCTAAGATCTACCTGGTAACAAACCAGCTGTGTGGCCCATCTGCAAGAGATTCCATGTCAAATCAAGGACTTGGTACTTTGCTACAGAGACACCAGAATAAAGCTGCCATGTTCTTCAGTTGCAATGGTCAATGAAGTTGAACATTCCAGGCATCCATGCGGTAGAGCTCTGCTACCCAAACTTTCCACATGGGGGACCCTGGAGCAAATAAACCACACTCCACCTGTCCAGTAGAACAAAACCTTGCTATTTGGAGCAGCTCATGAGTCTCAACTTGAAAATCCCTCCATGGCTTCTTGACGCCACCCCTCCATTTGTCAGTCATCATAGACACAAACTCCAGTGTGAGCAAATATCCGACGTCCTCCCTTACTAAGGTGCTGGATATCTCGAAAAAGCTGCTGGACACAGGAACTGCCTTCCGCTTGGCAGTGAATTGAACTGTAGCTTGTGTTTACAATTCCTTCCTCACCCGACTGGTCCCCAAGCCTTCTTGATAGCGAATTATGGACACACAACACAGCATTCTGCCTTCCCGATAGAAACAAGTGCCTGGTGAGTCTGGCCAGAAACCCCACATGAGGATCAATCTGCTCGGCCCTATATCGGAGGGACCCTGATTTATAGGTTGCCCTGGCCACTAGTGCTGTGTCTGACAGAGCCTGAGCCCAGACCTAGTGTCAGTCACCAGAGTTTGAGCCCCACATCTAGTATTTGGGAATGCCATGGCTCAAGTATTTCATCTCTACCCATCCTTGGTATTCAGGCACCTGTCCCCAGACCTTTGCTGGAATCCCTGATAATGGGGCATCCTGAAGCACAATAGAGAACTCCTCCTTCTTCATATCAGGAAACTTGGCTGTTAGGATGGGTGTTCAACCCTGAAAGGGGGAGTCATTTACAAGTCCAGTGAGACCACACAAACGCCTCAGGGATGCCCTGGAGGCAAACAGGCCTTGTGACCCTCAGCCTGAGCATGCTTTCAAACAATCCTTCTCTGTTGCACCACCATGAACCCGCATTGCAGGCCTAATATGCCCTAAGCCCAAATCCTAGGACTTGTTGTGATGTCCCAGATGCCATGAACCAGAGCCCTTCTCTGGAATCCCTGTTTTGGGGCACCCATAAGGTGGAAAACATCACTCTCCCCTTCCCCGAAAAAGCCACCAAACTATGGAGAGCCACCAGGATCCATAGAGAGGAAAAGACTCCCATGGACCCATGAGACCACACCTGCATTCCAAGGCCATCCTGGACACACAATCCAGAGAGAAAAGCCTGTGCTACTGCCTTCCAGTCTCCCTAATTATAGTTCATGACGAGCTTCCCTCCAGGTCTACGCATTGGGCCTGTGATCACCTCGCCACTCACCCTAATTTGTATTTGTGTTTGCAGACTTCTCTCCCAAAACCATGGCTCACATGCCCACCAGAATGTTATCTCTGGAGCCACACCACAGAACTCTGGCTGCCAACCCCAAGGACACTGTGCATATCAGATTTGCCCAAACCTTCCAGATTAGGAGAAACCTGTGTGGCCCCTGAGCCCCCACCAATATTGCCGGCCACTCGGGATGGAAATGCGCAGTCTGAAACACCCTTATCACCTACATCCAGGGAAATAGCCAAGTCAATGATCGTGAGATAGACGATTGAACCTAAAATGCCCCTAGGCTCTCAATGGAACCCCATTAGGTTTTCAGGCATCTGTCCTCAGGGGCCTGTTCTAAAATACCAATCTATGACACATCATGTTTTCTCTGAGCCACACGACAGAACATCCCCTGTCCCCAGAAGAATACCATGCTCTTCGACCTGTGCCAAACCCTCAGGGTAGGAGAATCCTGCATGGCACCTTAGCAACCAGCACATTCTAAGTTCTCCCTGGTAACAAACAAGCATTGTGACCCATCTGCAAGAGATCCCATGTCAACTCAAGGCCTTGGCACTTTGTCCCAAAGCCACCAGAACGAATCTGCCATGTTCCTCACCTGCAGTTGTCAATGGAGTTGTGCTTTCCTGGCATCCATGCCGGAGAGCTCTTCTTCACAAACTTTCCACATGGGGAAACCTAGAGTAAACAAACCAGACTTCACCTACACTGTACAAAGAAATGTTACTTTTTGCAGCAGTTCACAGGCCTCAGCATGTGAACTCCTCCATGGCCTCTTTATACCACCCCTCCACTTGTCGGTCATCATAGACAAAAACTCTAGTGTGAGCAAGCATCTGACATCCACCCTTATTCCAGTGCTGGATGTCTCGAGTAAACTGCTACAAATTGGAACTGCCTTCTGCTTGGCACTGAATTGAACCATAGCTTTTGTTTACAATTCCACCCAAAACTGACTGGTCCCCAAGCTCTCGTGATTGGGAAATCTGGAGCCACAACACAGCATTCTGCCTTCCCTATTGAATGAACAAATGCCTGGGAATCTTCCCAAGAAACTCCACATGAGGATCAATCTGCTCCGCCCTCGAATCTACTCTGATATAAAGGCTGCCATGGCCACTAGCGCTGTGTCTGACAGAGCCTGAGCCCCGACCGAGTTTTAGGCCTCATATCTAGCATTTGGGATTGCTATGGCCCAAGTACGTCATCTCCACCCATCCTTGATATTCAGGCACCTATCTCGAGACCTTGCTGGAAACCCTGCCAATGGGGCAACCTGAAGCACAGAGGAACCTGACGGAAGAGAACTCATCCTTCCTCATGGCAGGACATTTGGCTGTTGGGTTGGGTGTCCAACTCTCTAAGAGGGAGCCAGATATATGACCAATGAGACCACTCCCACTCCTGAGGGCCGCCATGGGAGCAAACAGGCATTGTGAGACTCAGCCTGAGCAAGCTTTCAAACAATCCCTCTCAGTTGCACCATCATGATCCCGCATTGCAGGCCTCATACACCCCTAGGTGCAAATCCTAACCCTTGGTGGGAAGTCCCAGATGCCCAGAAAAAGAGCCTGTATCTGGAATCCCTGTTTTGGGGCACCCATAAGATGGAAAACAACACTCTTCCCTTCCCCAAAAAAGCCACCAAACTATGAGCTGCACAGATCCATAGAGAGGAAAAGTTTCCCATGGACCCATGAGACTATACCTGCATTCCGAGGCCATCCTGGACACACAATATAGAGAGAAAAGCCTGTGCTACTGCCTTCCAGTCACCCTAATTACAACTCCTGACAGGCTGCACTCCAGGTCTACTCATTGGGCCTGTGATCACCTTTCCACTAACCATAACCCACATTTGTGTTTGCAGACTTCTCTCCCAAAACCATGGCTCATATGCCCTCCAGGACAGGGTCTCTGGATCCACAACACATGACTAGGCCTGCCATCCCCAAGGAAACTGTGCCCGTCAAACCTGCCCAAACCTTCCAGTTTAGGAGAAACACGCAAGAGCCCTAAGCCCAACCCAATATTGTCGGCAGCACTGGACACAAATGCCAGTCTGAAACGCCCTGATCACCTACATCCAAGCAGACAGCCATTTCAATGTTCCTGGGTCAGAAGATTGTACCTGACATGCTCCTAGGACGTCATTGGAACACTAGATTAGGTTTTCAGGCATCTGTCCTCAGGGTCCTGTTCTGAAATACCAACTTAGGATACAACATGTGGTCCCTGAGCCACACAATAGAATATCTCCTGTCCCCAGTAGGAAACCATGCCCTTCGACCTGTGCCAAACCCTCAAGATTGGAGAATCCTGCACAGCACCTTAGACACCAGCACAAACTCTAGTTTGTGCGTTGACCCATACCACAAGCTTTCCATCTGCTGGACAGTCGAGTCCTGTTGAATGGCTCCAGGATGTCCCATACGGAAAGACTGGAGAGCAGGATTCGAAGGATGGATGCCTGTACAGCATACCTCACATTCCCATTGGCTCTTTGTGACAAGACATGTTTGAACTACTGGCTCTGGGGCGAGCTAACTAGGGGGCTGAATTGAAATGGACTCTCCTGCGGATGGGTCATAATGTGGGTTTGTGTGCATGGAGACCTTGGAATATGTTGGCAGCTCAGGGGCCATGAAGTATTCGCCTAACCGAAGGGTGTAATATTGCTCCAATTAAAAAGAGATCCCTATGTCGAGATGAGACAGGTTCTCTTTGGTGCCTCAGAAAAGCCCCAGATACTGGTCTTCAAACCAGTTCTCTGAGTAGAGACACCTGGAAACCAAAGCTAGGGTTCAGATTAGAGCCTAGATGCCTGTCCGTTTCAATCTTCTGTCTCTGGGGACACTGTCTGAGTATCTAAGTGGAGATAGTTGCTCAGCTGGTGTCAGAGTGCCCCTCTTAGTCCATGGCCGAGGCATGGCCTTGGAGACCTTATTGGATTCTCCTAATCTCTAGGGTTGTGGCCAATGGATTGGGTACAGTTTTCTTGGAGAGGACTGGCACAGTCCTTCAGTGTGTCTCCATAGGCCCTAGCCTGGAGGGTGTGTGGGTCCGGGCTGTGGGCACAGAAGTATGAAAACACAAACTCGGCTTGGGTGCGGAGCCGAGAGCATTGCAGGATGGACCCACAGACCGTGAGAGGAGATCCTCAGCTTATGAAAGAAGGGCAAATGGGAGGCAGTCACGCAAGCTTTTGTCTTTGGATGTTTTGTCTCCCATAGCCGTGGAATGTAGGGGTGACCTCAGGGGCTATGGAAGAGTCACCCTCTCTGAGAAGTTGGTCCAGCTCTTAAGATTTTGGGGACATTTTGTGGGAAGGGTGGAGTCCTGCTGTCTGGCTCAGGTGTTCTTCCAGGAGAGGGACTCCAGATCACAGTCCTGGGTTCGAGCAAATGGAATACTCGAGCTCTTGTGAAGATTGGGATCATAGGGGCTTGGCAAGCCCCATATGCGGGCTCTTAGTCCAGGTCCTGAGAGACCTTACTTCGACATGGGGCCCATGCTGATGGTCCCAATGCGAGTTTGTACCCAAGGAGGCACTCAAGTTTAGACTTGGCCTCAGGGGCCATGAAGGTTTCTCCTACACTGAAGGTATGACTCCATGCCAACAGCAAGCTTTCCAGCCATGGGGAAGGAGAAGATCTGATTTGTGCTTCAGTTACCCACGTTTGCCAGGATTTGATATAATATCTAGGGTCAGATGTCTGAAAACCCAGGTTGGGAAGAGATGACAGCATAAGGCCATGGCCTGTCTGATGTGCTTAGTGTGCAGCCAGCTGTTTCCTTGTCTGTCGGGACGTCAGGCTGTGTCAGACAGAGCAATACTGACCAGGGTAGCTTTTCCAGTTAGGGTGCGGTCGAGGCCAGAGCAGATTGGTTCTCATTTGTGGTTTCTGGAGAGCCCCATAGGGCAACGTTTTTCTTCTGGTGGGCAGGCAGAAAACTGTGTTGTGGTTCTGGAATTCCCAGTCTGGAGGGCTTGTTTGCCAGGAGTGTGAAGAGGGAAGTCTGAAAACACAAGCTAGCGTTAGGTTTGGGGCATGGCAGGCCCACTCTGCAGAGACTGAATCAAGATCTCCTGCATCTGAGGTCAGGGCGAGTATCAGACGTTGCCTCAGGTTGGAGTTTGTGTCCATTATGGCCCCTTCCTGAAGGGGGTGGGGGCGTCATGAGGCCAGGGAGGTTTCCCAACGCTGGGAGTTATGAGCTGCCCCAAACATCAAGGTTTCCTCTGTAGGACAGTCGAGTACTATGAGATGGTTCTAGGATGACCCCTACAGAATGACTCGAGAGAAGGGGTCTAAGCATGAATGTCTGCAAATGCCACCTCACATTCCCACTGGCTGCTTGGGGCAAGGCAGGCTCAATCTGCAGGCTCTTGGGCGGGTTTCTCAGAGGGCTGAGTTGAAATGGACTCTCCTGAGGATGAGTCATACTGTGGGTTGGTGGCCATGGAGACCTTGGAATGTGGCGGTGGCTCAGGGACTCTGCAGGTTTCTCCAAACCGAAGGGTTTGACACAGCTCCAACAATGAAGCTTCCCATGTGTAGACGATAGTTGTTCTGTTTGGTGTCTCAGGAAAGCCCCAGATGCTGGTCTTCAAACCCAGGCCTCTGAGGAGTGACACCTGGAAACCAAAGCAAGAGTTCAGATTAGGGCCCAGGGGCCTGTCTGGTTCAATCTACTGTCTCTGCCGACATCTGTCTGTGTTTCTGCATGGAGGTAGTTGCTCAGCTAGTGTCAGGATGCCTTTGTCCAGAGAGGCTTATAGTAGTGGGATGTCCTCGGGGGCCTTGATGTTTCTCCTATTCTGTGTGGTTATGGGCAATGGAATGGGCATAGTCTCCTTGGAGAGAGCAGGACAGTCCTGTGGTGTGGCTCCAGAGGCCCCAGCCTGGCGGCTGTGTGGGCCAGGGCTGTGGGGACAGACATCCAAAAACACAAACTCGGCTGAGGTTTGGGGCTGAGGTTATGGCAGGAGTGATCTACAGTCCGTGAGGGGAGCTCATTGTGATTAGAAAGTAAGGCGAGTGAGAGGCGGTCGTTCAAGCTTATGTCTCTGGATGTTGTATTCATGATGGTCATTTAATGTAAGCATGGTCTCATGGGCCATGGAAGTCTCCCTCTCTGGTGATTTGTCCGGCTCCCAAGAGATTGGGGTCATTTTGTGGGAAGGGAGGAGTCCTGTTTTCTGCCTCATGTGTTCCCACAATAGAGGGATTCTAGAGCAGAGCACTGGGTACATACAACTGGAATACCCACCCTCTGGTTAGGCCTGGGGTCCTATGGGCATGGCAAGCCCATATGCAGATTCTTGGTCCAGCCACTGAGAGACATTACTTGAATAGTGGACTCATGCTGAGGGTCACAATGTGTGTTTGTGCCCAAGGTGGTCCTCAATATTGGGCGGGACTTCATTGAGCTTGCAGGTTTCTCCTACACTGAACCTTGGACATGCCAACCTCAGGGTTTCTTGCCATGGGGAAGGAGGAGTTTTGATTTCTGCATCACGTTCACCTCTGGGCACTAATTGGAGATAAGGTCTAGGTTCTGAAGCCTGAAAACCGAGGTTTGGAAGAGATGACGACCTAAGGCCATGGCGGGTCCGATGTGTTCAGTTTGGGGCCAGCTTTCTAGGTGTCGTTCAGGAGGTCTGCACTCAGGCTGTGCCAGACAGGGCATTCGTGCCCAGATACGATGTATAATTGGGGTACAGTTGAGTGGCATGCAGAAGATAATTATTTGGGGTTTCTCCGTAGCCCCATAGGGCAAAGTCTTTCTTCTGGAGGGCAGGCAGAGTGCTGCATTCTGGCTCCGAAACTGCCAAACTGGAGTCCTTGGGGCCAGGAATGCAAGGATGTAAGTCTGAGAACTGAAGCTTTGCTTTGGTTTCAGGGCGAGGACATGGCAGGCACACTCTGCAGAGCTGAATTGAGATTTCATGCATCTGAGGTCAGGGCGAGGTTCATATGTTGGCTCAGGTTGGAGTTTCTGTCCATGATGGCCCCTTCATGAAGGGGGGTCATCACACCGCCATTGGTGTTTTCCCATGATGGCAGTAGTGAAATGCTCCAAACCACAAGGATTTTCTGCGGGTCAGTTGAAACCTGTTGGATGGCTCCAGGGCATCCCATATGGAACAATTGCAGAGCAGGGTTCTAAGGATGGATGCCTGGGCATCCGGCCTTGCATTCCAATTGTCTCCTAGCGAAATGGCACGTTTGATTGCTGCCTATGATGTAGCAGCCGAGGGGGCTGAGTTGAAATGCATTCTCCTGAGGATCGGTCATAATGTGGGATTGTGTCCATGGAGACCTTGGAATGGGGCAGTGGCACCAGGGCTCTGAAGGATGCTCCTAACCAGAGGTTTTGACACAGCTCCAAGAAGCATTTTTCCCATGGGGAAACAAGATTTGTTCTCATTGGTGCTTCAGTAACCCCCAATATGCTGGTATTGGAAACCAGAACTCTGAGGAGAGATGCCTGGAAACCAAGGCAATGGATCTGATTAGGGCCTGGGGGCTGTCTGGTTTAATCTTCTTCTCTCGGTTCATCTGTCTATGGGATTGACTGGAGGTAGTTCCTCAGCTGGTGTCAGATTGCCCCTATTTGTCCTGGGCAGTCTATACTATTGGGATGGCCACTTTGACTTTGGAGGTTTCTCCTAATTTGCAAGTTTGTGGCCAATGAAATGGGCAGAATTCCTTTGGGGAGGGAAGGCACAATCCTGAGGTGTGGCTCTAGGGGCTCAAGCATGGAGGGTGTGTGGGTCAGAGCTGTGGGGACAGAAGTCTGAAAACAGAAACTCGTCTTAGGTTTGGGGACATAGGTATGGGAGGCCCGATCTACAGACCTTGAGGAGAACTCTTCAGGATATGAACAAAGAGTGAGTGTGAGGCACTTGCTCAGGCTTTTGACTCTGGATTTTGTGTCACTGATGGCCGTGGAATGTAGGTGCGTCCTCATGGACCATGGGTGAGAGTTCCTCTATGGGGATTTGGATGATCCCAATATTTTGGGGTCATTCCGTGGGATGGGAGGAGTCCATTCTGTTTTTTTGTTTTTTGTTTTTTTGTTTTTTTACCTCAGGTGTGCCACTAAAGAGGGATTCCAGAGCAGAACCCTGGGAAGGGGCGACTGGACAACCCGAACTCTGTATAAGATTGGGGGCCTAAGGGCATGGCAATCCCCATATGGGGTACCTTGGTCCAGCCACTGAGAGGTCTTACTTGAGTACAGTGCTCACACTGAGGGTCACAATGCATGTTTGTGCCCAATGTAGGCATCAAGCATGGGCGGGGACTCATGGGCCATGCTTGATTCTCCTACACTGAACTTTGGACAACATACGAACCACAAGGTTTCTTTCCATGGGGAAGGAGGAATTCTGATTTCTGCATCATGTTCACGCCTGGGCAGTGACTGGAGATAAGATCTAAGTTCTGAATCCAGAAAATCGAGGTTGGGATGAGATGATAACCTAAGGTCATTGAGGGTCCGATGTGCTCAGTGTGCGGTCAGCTTTCTGGGTGTTCTTCAGGAGGTATGGATTCAGGCTGTGTCAGACAGTGCATTAGTGCCCAGGTTAGACTGTATAATTTGGGTACAGTTGAGTTCCATGTAGGTTCATCCTCATTTATTGTGTCAGGGAATCTCACTGGGGCAGGCAGAGTGCAGCATTGTGGGTCCAGAATTACCAAACTTAAGGGCATCGGGACCAGGAGTATGAGGACGTAAGTCTGAGATCATAAGCTAGACTTAAGTTTCAGGGCGAGGGCACGGCAGGCACCCTCTGCAGATCCGAATCAAAATCTCATTCATCTGAAGTCAGGACGAGGATCAGACTTAGGCGCAGGTTGGAGTTTCTGTCCATGATGGCCCCTTCATCAAAGGGGTGGAATCTCGAGGCCATGGAGGTTTTCCCACGTTGGGAGTTGTGGGATGCTCCAAACTGCAAGGATTCCTTCTGCGGGAAAATTGAGAACTGTTGGATGGCTCCAGGACATCCCATATGGAATGACTCCAGAGCCGGGTTCTAAGGATGGATGCCTGAGCAGACTGCCTCTTACACCAATTGTCTCCCTGCCACAAGACAGGTACGATCTGATGGCTATGCAGGAGCAATCGTGGGAGCTGAGTTGAAATGGACTCTCCTGAAGATGGGTCTTAATGTGTGTTTGTGTCCATGAGGACGTTGGAATGGGGTGGTGGCCCCAGGGCTCTAAAGGATTCTAACCAGAGATTTTGAAACAACTCGAAAGAGCAAGTTTTCCATGCGGAGACAAGATTTGTTCTAATTGGTGCCTCAGGAAACCCACATATGCTGGTATTAGAACCAGGCCTCTGAGGAGAGATACATAGAAACCACAGCAATGCATCCAATTAGGTCCTAGGAGCCTCTCTGGTTCAATCTTCTTCTCTGTCGACATCTGTCTATTTTATGAAATGGAGGTAGTTGCTCAGCTGGTGTCAGACCGCTCCTGTTTGTCCGGGCGGCCTACACTATAGGGATGGCCTCGGGGACTTTGGAGGTTTCTCCTAAATTGTATGATTATGGACAATGGCATGGGCAGAATTCCTGTGGAGTGGGCAGGCACAGACCTGATGTGTGGCTCCAAGAGCCCAGCCTTGAGGGTGTGTGGGCAAGGACTGTGGGGACAGATGTCTGAAAACACAAACTCAGCTTAGGTTTTGGGACGTAGGTATGGCAGGTCCGATTTACAGACTATGAGGAGAACTTTTTGGGATATGAATAAAGGGTGAAAGTGTGACACTTGTCAGGCTTTTGCCCCTGGATTTTGTGTCAAAGATGGCCGTGGAATGTCGAGGAGTCCTCATGGGCCATGGAAGAGTGTTTCTCTCTGTGGATTTGGCCAGATCCCAATTGTTTTGGGTTAATCTGTGGGATTCAGTTTTGTTAACTAAGGTGTCCCACCAAAAGAGGGATTCCAGAGCAGAGACCTGGACAACAAGAAATCTAACTAAAAATACGGGCCTAGGGGCATGGCAAGCCCAATATGCCTTCTAATGGTCCAGCCACTGAGAGACCTTCATTGAGGACAGAACTCATGCTGAGGGTCACAATGCGTGTTTATGCCCTCGTGGTACTCAAGCATGGGTGGGGACTCATGGTGCATGCTTGTTTCTCCTACACTGAATGATAGTCAACATGTCAACCACATGAGTTCTTGCCATGGGGAAGTATTAATTCTGATTTCTGCATGTCATTCACCCCTGGGTAGTGATTGGACATAAGGTCCAGGTTGTGAAGTCTGAAAACCGAGGTTGGGAAGAGATGACAACCTAAGGCCATGTCGGGTCCGATATGCTCAGCGTGGAGCCAGCTGTCTGGGTGTTGGTCAGGAGGTCCAAGCTTGGGCTGTGTCAGACAGGGCCTTAGTGCCCAGGGTAGATTGTATAATTGGGGTACAACTGAGTGCCGTGCAGGTTGATCTTTATTTGAAATTTCTGGGTAGCCCCAAGGGCAATGTTTTTCTTCTGGAGGACAGGCAGAGTGCTGCATTGTGGCTCCGGAATTTCCAAAGTGGATGCCTTGTGGACGGGGAGTGTGAGGATGGAAGTCTGAGAACACATGTTAGGCATAGGTTCTGGGCGAGGGCACGGCAGGCACCCTCTGCAGATCTGAATCGGGATATCATGAATCTGAAGTCAGGGCGAGGTTCAAACCTAGGCTTAGGTTTGAATTTCTGTCCATTCTGGCCACTTTATGAAGGGGACAGCATCTCCAGTCCATGGAGGTTTACCCACGATGGGAGTTGTGAGATGCTCCAAACAACAAGGATTCCTTCTGATCAACAATTGAGACCTTTTGTATCACTCCAGTACATACCATACAGAATGACACCAGAGCAGGGATCTTAGGATGGATGCATGGGAAGCCCGCCTCACATTGCAGTTGTCTCCTAGCAAATAGACAGGTTTGATATGCTGGCTCTGTCAGAGCAACCAAGGGGGCTGAGTTGAAATGGACTCTCCTGAGGATGGATGCTAATGTGGGTTTGTGTCCATGGAGACCTTGGAATGGGGCGTTGGTGCATGGGCCCTGAAGGATTCTCCTAACCGGAGGTTTTGAGACATCTCCAAAGGACAAGTTTCCCATGTGGAGACGAGATTTGTTCTGATTGGTGCCTCAGGAAACCCCCATATACTGTTATTGGAATATAGGCCTCTGAAGAGAGATAACTGGAAACCAAAGCAATGGCTCCGTTTAGAGCCTAGGGGCCTGTCCGGTTGAATCTTCTTCTCTGTGTACATCCATCTAAGGTATTAGTGGAGTTAGATGCTCAGCTGGTGTCAGATGGCCCTTGTTTGTCCCAGGCGGCCTACACTATTGTGAAGGCCTTGGGGACTTTGGAGGTTTCTCCTAATTTTATGATTATGGACAATGGAATGGGCAGAATTCCCGTGGAGAGGGAAGGCACAGTTTTGATGCGGCTCCAGGGGCCCCAGCCTGCAGGGTGTGTGCCTCAGGACTGTGGAGACAGAAGTCTAAAACACAAACTCAGTTTAGGTTTAGGGACGTAGGTATGGCAGGCCCGATCTACAGACCGTGAGGAGAATTCTTCCAGATATGAAGAAAGAGAGATTGTGAGGCACTTGTTCAGGCTTTTGTTTCTGGATTTTGTGTCAACGATGGGCGTGGAATGTCCAGGAGGCCTCATGGGCCATGGACGAGTCTTCCACTCTGTGGATTTGGCCCGATTCCAATTGTTTTGGGTCAAACTGTGGGATGGGAGGAGTCCTTTCAGTTTTGTTACCTCAGGTGTCCCACCAAAAGAGGGATTCCAAAGCCGAGCCCTGGGGAGGGGAGACTGGACAACCAGAAATCTGGTTAAAAATTGGGGCCTAGGGGCATGACAAGCCCAATATGCTGTCTTTTGGTCCAGCCACTGAGAGGCCTTACTTGAGAACTGGGCTCACGTTGAGGGTCAGAATGCATGTTTGTGAACGACTTGGTCCTCAAGCATCTGCAGGGCCTCATGGGCCACACTGGTTTCAACTACATTTTACGTTGGACAACATGCCAACCACAAGGTTTCTTGCCATGGGGAAGGAGTTCAGATTCCTGCATCATGTTCAACCCTGGGTGGTGACTGGAGATAAGGTTTAGGTTCTGAAGCCTGAAAACCGAGGTTGGAAAGAGATGATGACCTAAGGCCATGGCGGGTCTGATGTGCTCAGTGTGTGGCTAGCTGGGTGGGTGCGAGCCAGGAGGTTCAGTCTCAGGCTGTGCCAGAAAGGGCAGTAGTGCCCAGGGCAGCCTGTATAATTGGGGTCCAGTCAAGTGGCATGCAGGTTGATCCTCATTTGGGGAATCTGGGTAGACCCAGAGGGCAATGTTTTTCTTCCGGAAAGCAGGCAGAGTGCTGCCTTGTAGTTCTGGAATTGCCAAACTGGAGGGCTTGTGGGCCAGGAATGTGAGGATGGAAGTTGAGAACACAAACTAGACTTACGTTTCTGGGCAAGGGCACGGCAGACACACTCTGCAGAGCTGAATCAAGATGTCCTGCATCTGAAGTCAGGGCGAGGATCAGACGATCGATCAGGTTGGAGCTTCTGTCCCTGATGGCCCCTTCATGAAGCACAGGGGGCGGGATCACGAGGCCATGGAGGTTTGCCCACGATGGGAGTTGTGAGATGCTCCAAACAGTATAGATTCTTCTGCGGGACTATTGAGACCTGTTGGTTGGCACCAGGACTTCCCATACAGCATAATTCTGAGAATGGTTCTAAGTATGGATGTCTGGGAAGCCTGCCTCTCATTCCAATCATCTCCTAGCGACAAGACGGGTTAGATCTGCTGGATCAGGGGGAGCAACTGAGGGGGCTGAGTTGAAATGGACTCTCCTGTGGATGGGTCCTAATGTGGGTGTGTCTCCATGGAGACCTTGGAATGAGGCGCTGGCACCGGGAACCTGAAATGTCCTTCTAACCAGAGGCTTTGAGAGAGCTCCAACATGCAAGTTTCCCATGTGTAGACGAGATTTGTTCTGATGGGTGCCTCAGGAGAAGCCCTCAGCTGGTATTGGAAACCAGGCTTTTGAGGAGACATGCCTGTAAACCAAAGCTATGGATCCCATTATGGCCTGGGGTCCTGTCTGGTCAATCTTCTTCTCTGGGGACATCCATCTATGGTATGAGTGGAGGTAGATGCTCAGCTGGTGTCAGACGGCCCTTTTTTGTCCCAGACAACCTACACCATTGGTATGGCTTCAGGGAATTTGGAGGTTTCTCCTAATTTGTACGGTTTTGGATAATGGAATGGGCAGAATTCCCATGGATTGGTTAGGCACAGTCTTAATGTGTGGTTCCAGGGGCCCAGCCTGGAGGGTGTGTGGCCCAGGACTTTGAGGACAGAACTCAAAAAACACAAACTCAGCTTAGGTTTGGGAACGTAGGTATGGCACGGCCGAACTACAAATCATGATAAGAACTCTTCAGGATATGAAGAAAGAGCGAGTCTGAGGCGCTTAGTTAGGCTTTTGTCTCTGGATTTTGTATCAGCGATGGCCGTGGAATGTCGGAGAGGCCTCATGGGCCATGGACGAATCTTCCTCTCTGTGGATTTGGCCCTATCCCAATTCTTTTTCGTGAATCTGTGGGATGGGAGGACTCCTTTAAGGTTTGTTACCTGAGGTGTCCCACCAAAAGAGGAATTCCAAAGCAGAGCCCTGCGCAAGAGTGAAGGGACAACCCGAAATATGGTTAAAAATTAGGGTCTAGGGGCATGGCAAGCCCAATATGCTGTTTCTTCATGCAGCCACTGAGAGGCCTTGCCTGAGGACCGGGCTCAGGCTGAGGGTCACAATGTGTGTTTGAGACCAATGTTGCCCTCAAGCATGGGCTGGGTCTCATGTGCCACACTGGTTTCAACTACACTGAACGTTGGACAACATGCCAACCACGAGGTTTCATGCCAAGGGAACGAGTTCGGATTTCTGCAACATTTTGAAACCTGGGCAGTGATTGGAGATAAGGTCAAGGTTCTGAAGCCTGAAAACCGAGGTTGGGTAGAGATGACGACCTAAGGCCATGGCAGGTCCGATGTGCTCATTGTGCGGCCAGCTGTCTGGGTGGGGCCAGGAGTTCCAGGCTCAGGCTGTGTCAGAATGGGCAATTGTGCCCACTTCAGCCTATATATTTGGTGTACAGCCAAATGGCGTGCAGGTTAATCCTCATTTGGGGTTTCTGGGTAGCCCCAGAGGGCAATGTTCTTCTTCCAGGGAGCAGGCAGAGTGCCGCATTGTACTTCTGGATTGCCAAACTGGAGGGCTTGTGGGCCAGTAGTCTGAGGACTGAAGTCTGAGAACACAAGCTAGGCTTAGTTTTTATGGGTGAGGACATGGCAGGCACAATCTACAGACCTGAATCGAGATCTCGTGCATCTGAAGTTAGGGTGAGGATCAGACGATCTTCAGGTTGGACTTTCTGTCCCTGATGGCCCCTTCATGAAGGGGGGGAATCACGAGGCCATGGGGGTTTTCGCACGATGGGAGTTGTGAGAAGTTCCAAACTACAAAGATTCTTCTCCAGGACAATTGAGACCTGTTAGTTGGCGCCAGGCCAAGGATTCCAAGCATGGTTCTGAGGATGGATGGCTAGGTACCACACCTGGCATTCCAATTTTCTCCTAGCTACAAGAAAGGTTAGATCTGCTGGATCTGGGGGAGCAACTGAGGAGGCTGAGTTGAAATTGACTCTCCTGTGGATGTGTCCTAATATGTTTTTGTGTCTATGGAGACCTTGGAATGAAGCGGTGGCACTGGGTCCCTGATGGGTTCTTCTAAACAGAGAATTTGACACAGCTCCACCGTGCAAGTTTCCCATATGTAGATGAGATTTGTTCTGATGGGTGAGTCAAGAAACAGCCATATGCTGGTATTGAAATCCAGGCCTCTGAGGAGACATGCCTGGAAACCATAGCAATGGATCCGATTAGTGCCTAGTGGTCTGTTCATTCCTTTTTTCCTCTGGGGACATCAGTCTATGGGTCTGAGTGCGGGTAGGTGCTCTGATGTGCTCAGATTGCTCCTGTTTGTCCTGGGAAGCCACCACTATTGGGATGGCCTCAGGAACTTTGGGGGTTTATCCTATTAGTAGGATTGCGGCCATTGGAATGGGTACACACAATTCCCTTGGAGAGGGCAAGTACAGTCCTCAGGTTTGGCTCCAAGGGCCTGAGCCTTTGGGGTGTGTAGGCCACGGCTGTTTGGACAGTTGTCTGAAAACACAACCTCGGCTTATGTTTCGGGTCATAGGTATGGCAGGACTGATCTACAGAACATGAGAAGAACTCTTCGGGATATGAAATAAGGGTGAGTGTGAGGCTCTTGCTCAAGTTTATCTCTGGATATCGTGTGACTCATGGTCGTGAAATTTCCGGGTGACTTCATGGGAAATGGACGAGTCTTACTCTTTAGAAGGTTGGCCTCGTCCAAAGAGTTTGGTGTGTTTATGCCCTCGTCGCACTTGAGAATGGGCTGTGCCTCAGGGTGAATGCTGGTTTCTCCTACACTGAACGTTGGACAACATGCCAACCACAAGGTTTCTTGCCATGGGTAAGGAGGAGTTCTGATTTCTACATACCATCACCCCTGGGCAGTGATTGGAGAAAAGGTAGGTTCTGAAGCCTGAAAACTGAGGTATGGAAGAGATGATGTCCGAGGGCCATGGCTGGACTGTTGTGCTCAGTGTGTGGTCAGCTGTCTGTGTGTTAGTCAGGAGGACCAGGCTCAGGTGTGTCAGACCGTGCATTAGTGCACAGCTTAGAGTATATAATTTACGTACAGTCAAGTGGAGTGTAGGTTTATCCTCATATGATGTGCCTGGGCAGCTCATGAGGCATTTTTTTTCTAGAGGGCAGGCAGAGTGCTGCACAGTGGGTTCGGAATTGCCAAACTTGAGGTCTTCTGGGCCAGGAGTGTGAGGACGGAAGTCTGAGAACACAAGCTAGACTTGGGTTTCAGGTCGAGGGTACGGCAGGTACCTCGGCAGATCTGAACCAATATCTCATGCATCTGAATTCAGGGCGAGGATCAGACATTGGCTCTGGTTGGAGTTTCTGTACATGATGGCCCATTCATGAAGGGAGTGGAATCTCTAGGCCATGGAGGTTTTCCCACGTTGGGAGTTGTGAGATGGCCCTTCAAAGATTCCTTCTGCGGGACAATTGAGACCTGTTGGACAGCTCCAGGACATCACATATGGAATGACTCGAGAGCACCATTCGAGGATGAATGCCTGGGAAGCCCGCCTCGCATTCCAATTTTCTTCTAGCAACAAGACAGTATAGATCTGATGGCTCAGCAGGTGTTACCGGGGTGGCTGAGTTGAAATGGACTTTCCGGAGGATGGGTCCTAATGTTTGTTTGTGTCCCTGAGGGCCTTGGAATGGGACGGTGGCACCGGCACCCTGAAGTATTCTCCTAAGCCTTTGACATAGCTCCCATGCACAAGTTTCCTTGTGGAGACGAGATTTGTTCTGATGGGTGCCTCAGGAGAAGCCCTATGCTGGTATTGGAATCCAGGCTTTTGAGGAGACATGCCTGTAAACCAAAGCTATGGATCCCATTATGTCCTAGGGTCCTGCCTGGTTCAATCTTCTTCTCTGGGGACATCCATCTATGGTATGAGTGGAGGTTGATGCTCAGCTGGTGTCAGACGGCCCTTGTTTGTCCGGGACAACCTACACCATTGGGATGGCCTCAGGGACTATGGAGGGTTCTCCTAATTTGAACGGTTTGAGACAATGGCATGGGCAGAATTCCCATGGATTGGGTAGGCAGAGTACTAATGAGTGGCTCCAGGGGCTCAGTCTGGAGGGTATGTGGCCCAGGAATTTGAGGACAGAAAATAAAAAACACAAACTCATCTTAGGTTTGGGAACGTAGGTATGGCAAGCCCGGCCTACAAACCAGGAGAAGAACTCTTCAGGATATGAAGAAAGAGCGAGTCTGAGGCGCTTGCTCAGGCTTTTGTCTCTGGATTTTGTATCAGCGATGGCCGAGGAATGTCGGGGAGGCCTCCTGGGCCATGGACGGATCTTCCTCTCTGTGGATCTGGTCCGATCACAATTCTTTTTCGTGAATCTGTGGGATGGGAGGACTCCTTTCAGGTTTGTTACCTGAGGTGTCCCACCAAAAGAGGAATTCCAAAGCAGAGCCCTGGGCAAGAGTGAAGGGACAACCCGAAATATGGTTAAAAATTGGGGTCTAGGGGCATGGCAAGCCCAATATGCTGTTTCTTCATGCAGCCACTGAGAGGCCTTGCCTGAGGACCGGGCTCAGGCTGAGGGTCACAATGTGTGTTTGAGACCAATGTGGCCCTCAAGCATGGGCTGGGTCTCATGTGCCACACTGGTTTCAACTACACTGAACGTTGGACAACATGCCAACCACGAGGTTTCTTGCCAAGGGAACGAGTTCTGATTTCTGCAACATTTTCAAACCTGGGCAGTGATTAGAGATAAGGTCTAGGTACTGAAGCCTGAAAACCGAGGTTGGGAAGAGATGACGAACTAAGGCCATGGCGGTTCCAATGTGCCTAGTGTGCGGCCAGCTGTCTGGGTGGGGCCAGGAGGTCCAGCTCAGGCTGTGTCAGAGAAGGCAATGATGCCCAGATCAGCCAATATATTTGGTGTACAGCCAAATGGCGTGCAGGTTGATCTTCATTTGGGGTTTCTACGTAGCCCCAGAGGGCAATGTTTTTCTTGGAGGGCCCACAGAGTGCTGCATTTTACTTCCGGATTGCCAAACTGGAGGGCTTGTGGGCCGGTAGTCTGAGGACGGAACTCTGAGAACACAAGCTAGGCTTAGGTTTTATGGTGAGGACATGGCAGGCACAATCTACAGACCTGAATCGAGATCTCGTGCACCTGAAGTCAGGTTGAGCATCAGACGATGCCTCAGGTTTGACTTTCTGTCCCTGATGGCCCCTTCATAAAGGGGGGGATTCACGAGGCCGTGGGGGTTTTCCCACCATGGGAGTTGTGAGAAGCTCCAAACTGCAAAGATTCTACTGTGGGACAATTGAGACCAGTTGGTTGGCTCCAGGCCAACGATTCTGAGCAGGGTTCTAAGGATGGATGGCTGGGTAGCCCACCTCGCATTCCAATATTCTCCTAGCTACAAGATAGGCTAGATCTGTTGGATCTCGGGGAGCAACCGAGGAGGCTGAGTTTAAATGGACTCTCCTGTGGATGGTTCCTAATATGTTTTTGTGTCTATGGAGACTGTGGCATTAAGCGGTGGCACTAGGGCCCTGAAGGCTTCTCCTAAACAGAGGTTTGACACAGCTCCACCATGCAAGTTTCCCATGTGTAGAGGAGATTTGTTCTGATGGGTGAGTCAAGAAACAGCCATATTCTGGTATTGAAATCCAGGCCTCTGAGGAGAGATGCCTGGAAACCAAAGCAATGAATCCGATTAGTGCCTAGGGGCCTGTTGGTTTCTTTTTACCTCGGGCGACATCTATCTATGGGTCAGAGTGCAGGTAGGTGCTCAGATGAACTCAGATTGCCCGTGTTTGTCCTTGGAAGCCAACACTATGGGATGGCATCAGGGAATTTAAAGGTTTATACTTTTAGTTGCGTTGTCGCCATTGGAATGGGCTCACACAATTCCCTTGCGAGGGCAAGAACAGTCCTCAGGTTTGGCTTCAGGGGCCTGAGCCTATAGGGTGTGTAAGCCAGGGCTGTTTGGACAGTTGTCTGAAAACACAAACTCGACTTCTGTTTCGGGTCATAGGTAGGGCATGACTGATCTACAGACCATGAGGAGAACATTTTGGTATATGAAAAAAAAGCGAGTGTGAGGCTATTGCTCATGTTTTTGTCTCTGCATATCATGTCACTCATGGTCGTGAAATTTCCGGGTGATTTCATGGGAAATGGACGAGTCTTACTCTCTGGGTATTTGGCCCCTTCCAAAGAGGTTGGGGTCATTCTGTGGGATGGAAGAAGTCGTTTTTTTTGTTGTTGTTGCTTTGTTTTGTTTCATTTTTTAACCTCCGTTGTCCCACCAAATGAGGAATTCCAGAGTAGAGCTCTGGGGAGGGGTGACTGGACAAACAGAAATCTGGTTAAAAATTGGGGCCTAGGGCTATGTCAAGCCCATTATGACATCTAGTGATCCAGGCTCTGAGAGGACTTACTAGAGGACAGGACTCACCCTGAGGGTCACAATGCATATTTATGCCCTCGTCGCACTGAAGAATAGGCGGGCCTCAGGGTGAATGCTAGTTTCTCCTACAATGAACGTTGGACAACATGCCAACCACAAGGTTTCTTGCCATGTGTAAGGAGAAGTTCTGATTTCTGCATCACACTCACCCCTGGGCAGTGATTGGAGATAAAGTCTAGTTTCTGAGGCCTGAAAACTGAGGTAGGGAAGAGATGATGACCTAAGGCCATGGCGGTTCTGATGTGCTCAGTGTGCGGTCAGCTGTCTGGGTGTTGGTCAGGAAGTCCGGGCTCAGGTTGTGTCAGACAGTGCATTAGTGCCCAGGTTAGACTATATAATTCGGGCAAAGTCGAGTACCGTGTAGGTTTATCTTCATATAAGGTGCCTTGGCAGCTCTTTAGGCAATATTTTTTTTCCAGAAAGCAGGCCATGTGCTGCATTGTGGGACCGGATTTACCAATCATGAGGGCTTTGAGGCCAGGAGAGTGAGGTCGGAATTCTGAGAACAAAAGCTATACTTGGGCTCAGGGCAAGGGCACGGCAGGTACCCCCTGCAGATCTGAACCAATATCTCATCCATTTCAAGTCAGGGAGAGAATTAGACTTTGGCTTAGGTTGGAGTTTCTGTGCCTGACGGCCCCTTCATGAAGGGAGCTGGAATCTCGTGTCCATGGAGTTTTTCCCACGTGGGAGTTGTGGGTTGCCCCCTTCAAGAATTCCTTCTGCGGGACAATTGAGACCTTTGGGCAGCTCCAGGACATCCCATATGGAATGACTCCAGAGCACCGTTCGAGGGAGGATGCCTGGGAAGCCAGCCTCGCATTCCAATTGTCTCCTAGCAACAAGCCAGTTTAGATCTGATGGCTCTGCGGGAGCAACCGGGGTGGCTGACTTGATATGGACTTTCCTGAGGATGGGTCCTAATGTGTCTTTGTGTCCATGGGGCCTTGGAATGGGGCCGTGGCACCAGGACCCTGAAGTATTCTCCTAAGCTTTTGACATAGCTCGATGCACATGTTTCCTTGTGGAGACGAGATTTGTTCTGATTGCTGCCTCAGGAAAACCCCTATGCTGGTATTGGAATCCAGGCTTTTGAGGAGACATGCCTGTAACCAAAGCAATGGATCCGATATGGCCAGGGTCCTGTCTGGTTCAATCTTCTTCTCTGCAGACATCCATCTATGGTATGAGTGGAGGTTGATGCTCAGCTGCTATCAGACCGCGCTTGTTTGTCACGGGCGACATGCCCTATTGGGATGGCCTCAGGGATTTGGAGGGTTCTCCTAATTTTACGGTTTTGGACAATGGAATGGGCAGAGTTCCCATGGATTGGGTAGGCACAGTCCTTATGTGTGGCTCCAGGGACCGCAGCGTGGAGGGTGTGTGGCCCAGGACTTTGAGGACAGAAGTCTGAAAACATAAACTCAGCTTAGGTTTGGAGACGTAGGTATGGCAGGCCCGATCTATAAACCATGAGAAGAACTCTTCAGGATATGAAGAAAGAGCGAGTCTGAGGTGCTTGTTCAGTCTTTTGTCTCTAGATTCGGTATCCGTGATGGCCGTGGATTGTCTGGGAAACCTCATGGGACATTGACGAATCTTCCTCTCTGTGGAATTGGCCCGATCCCAATTCTTTTTGTCAATCTGTGGAATGGGAGGTCTCCTTTCAGGTTGGTTACCTTAGGTGTCCCGCCAAAAGAGGAATTCCAAAGAAGAGCCCTGTGGAAAAGCGAAGGGACAACCCGAACTATGGGTAAAATTTGGGGCCTAGGGGCATGGCAAGCCCAATATGCTGTCTCTTCATCCAGCCACTGAGAGGCCTTACCTGAGGACTGGGATCAGGCTGAGGGTCACAATGTGTGTTTGTGACCAATGTGGCCCATAAACATGGGCGGGGCCTCATGGGCCACACTGGTTTCAACTACACTGAACATTGGAAAACATGCCAACCACATGGTTTCTAGCCACGGGGAAGGAGTTGTGATTTCTGCATCACTTACAAGCCTGGGCAGTGATTGGAGATAAGGTCTAGGTTCTGAAACTTGAGAATCGAGGTTGGGAAGAGATGACGACGTAAGGACATGGCTCATCCGGCGTGCTCAGTGTTCGACCAGCTTTCTGGGTGGGGCCAGGAAGTCCAGGCTCAGGCTGTGTAGAAAGGGCAATAGTGCCCAGGTCAGCCTATATATTTGGGGTACAGTCGAATGGCGTGCAGGTTGATCCTCATTTGGAGTTTCTGGGTAGCCCCACAGGGCAATGTTTTTCTTCCTGAAGGGTGGAAGAGTGCTGCATTATAGTTCTGGTTTGCAAACTGGAGGCTTGTGGGCCAGTAGTCTGAAGACGGAAATCTGAGAACACAAGCTAGGCTTAGGTTTCTGGGTGAGGACAAGGCAGGAACAATCTACAGACCTGAATCGAGATCTCGTGCTTCTGAAGTCAGGGCGAGGATCAGAAGATCGCTCAGGTTGGTGTTTCTGTCCCTGATGGCCCCTTCATGAAGGGGCGGGGGGGTCAAGAGGCCATGGGGGTTTTCCCACGATGTTAGTTGTGAGAAGCTCCAAACTGCAAAGATTCTTGTGCAGGACAATTGAGACATGTTGGTTGGCTCCAGGCCAACGATTCCGAGCAGGGTTCTAAGGATGGATGCCTGGGTAGCCCACCTTGCATTCCAATTGTGTCCTAGCAACAAGACAGGTTATATCTGCTGGATCTGGGCGAGCAATCTGGATCTGAGTTGAAATGGACTCTCCTGTGGATGGATCCTAATATGTTTTTGTGTCTATGGAGACCTTGGAATGAAGCGGTGGCACTGGGGTCCTGAAGGGTTTTTTCAAACAGAGGCTTTGACACAGCTCCAACGTGCAAGTTTCCCATATATAGATGAGATTTTTTATGCCGGATGAGTCAGGAAACAGCCATATGCTGGTATTGAAATCCAGGCCTCTGAGGAGAGATGACTGGATACCACAACAATGAATCCGAATAGTGCCTAGGGGCCTGTTCGTACCTTTTTACCTCTGGGAACATCAGTCTATGCGTCTGAGTGCATGTAGGTGCTCAGATGGGCTCAGATTGCCCGAGTTTGTCCTGGGAAGCCACCACTATTGGGATGGCCTCAGGGAGTTTGCAGGTTTATCCTATTAGTAGGTTGTGGCCATTGGAATGGGCACATACAATTCCCTTGGAGAGGGCAAGTACAGTCCTCAGGTTTGGCTCCAGGGGCCTGAGCCTGTAGGGTGTGTAGGCAGAGCTGTTTGGACAGTCATCTGAAAACACAAACGCGGCTTCTGTTTCAGGTCATAGATATGGCAGGATTGATCTACAGACCATGAGGAGAACTCTTCGGGATATGAATAAGGGGCGAGTGTGAGGCTCGTGCTCAAGTTTTTGTCTCTGGATATCGTGTCACTCATGGTCGTGAAATTCCCTGGTGACTTCATGGGAAATGGACGAGTCTTACACTCTGGGGGTTTGGCCCCGTCCAAAGAGTTTGGGGTCATTCTGTGGGATGGAAGAAGTCCGTTTTGTTGTTGTTGTTGATTTGCCATGTTTTGTTTTTTAACCTCAGGTGTCCCACCAAATGAGTGATTCCAGAGTAGAACCCTGGGGAGGGCCTTACGGACAACCAGAAATCTGGTTAAAAATCATGGCCTAGGGACATGTCAAGCCCATTATGACATCTAATAGTCGAGCCACTGAGAGGACTTACTAGAGGACAGGACTCACGCTGAGGGTCACAATGCGTGTCTATGCCCACTTCGCAAACAAGAATGGGCAGGGCCTCATGGTGAATCCTGGTTTCTCCTACACTGAACGTTGGACAACATGCCAACCACAAGGTTTCTTGCCATGGGTAAGGAAGAGTTCTGATTTCTGCATCACAGGCACCCCTGGGCAGTGATTGGCGATAAGGTCTAGGTTCTGAAGCCTAAAAACTGTGGTAGGGAAGAGATGATGACCTAAGGCCATGGCAGGTCTGATGTGCTCAGTGTGCGGTCAGCTGTCTGGGTGTTGGTCAGGAGGTCCGGGCTCAGGTTGTGTCAGACAGTGCATTAGTGCCCAGGTTAGACTATATAATTTGGGTACAGTCGAGTGCCATGTAGATTTATCCTCATATAAGTTGTCTGGGCAGCTCATTAGGCAAAATTTGTTTTCTAGAGGGCAGGCAGAGTGCTTCATTGTCAGTCCGGAATTGCTAAACTTGAGGGCTTCGTGTAGAGGAGTGTGAGGACGGAAGTCTGAGAACACAAGCTAGACTTGGGTTTCAGGTCGAGGACACGGCAGGTACCACTGTAGATCTGAACCAATATCTCATGCATCTGAAGTCAGGGCGAGGATCAGACGTTGGCTCAGGTTGGAGTTTCTGTGCATGACGGACCCTTCATGAAGGGAGCGGAATCTCAAGGCCATGGAGTTTTTCCCACGTTGGGAGTTGTGGGATGCCCCCATCAAGGATTCCTTCTGCGGGACAATTGAGACCTGTTGGGCAGCTTCAGGACATCAGGGCACTGTTCGAGGATGGACGCCTGGGAAGCCGGCCTCGCATTCCAAATGTCTCCCAGCAACAAGACAGTTTAGATCTGATGGCTCTGCGGGAGCAACCGGGGTGGCTGACTTGATATGGACTTTCCTGAGGATGGGTCCTAATGTGTGTTTGTGTCCATGAGGGCCTTAAAAAGGGGCGGTGGCACCGGGACCCTGAAGTATTCTCCTAAGCTTTTGACATAGCTCGATGCACAAGGTTCCTTGTGGAGACGAGATTTGTTTTGATGGCTGCCTCAGGAAAACTTCTATGCTGGTATTGGAATCCAGGCTTTTGAGGAGACATGCCTGTAATCCAAAGCAATGTATCCGATTATGGCCTAGGGTCCTGTCTGGTTCAATCTTCTTCTCAGGGGACATCCATTTATGGTATGAGTGGAGGTAGATGCTCAGCAGGTATCAGACCGCCCTTGTTTGTCCCGGGCAACCTGCACTATTGGATGGCCTCAGGGATTTGTAGGGTTCTCCAAATTTTACTGTTTTGGACAATGGCATCAGCAGAATTCCCATGGATTGGGTTGGCACAGTCCTAATGTGTGACTCCAGGGGCCCCAGCCTGGAGGGTGTGTGGCCCAGGACTTTGAGGACAGAAGTCTGAAAACACAAACTCAGCTTAGGTTTGGGGATGTATGTATGAAGGCTCGATCTACAGACCGTGAGAATTTTCCGGGCTATGAACAAAGGGCGAGTATGTGGCGCTTGCTCAGGGTTTTGTCTCTGGATTTTGTGTCAATGGTGGCCGTGGAATTTCAGGATGTCCTCAAGGGCCATGGACAATTCTTTCTCTGGTGATATGGCCTGATCCCAAGTGGTTGGGATCATTCTGTGGATTGGAAGAGTCCTTTCTGTATATATATATATATATATATATATATATATATATATATATATATATTTTTTTTTTTTTTTTTACCTCAGGTGTCCCACCAAAGAGGGATTCCAGAGAAGAGCCCTGAGTAGGGGTGACTAGACATCTCGAACTCTGGTTGAGATTGGGGGACTAGGGGACTGGCAAGCCCCATATGTGGGCTGTTGTTCCAGTCACTAAGAGGCTTTACATGAGGATAGGGCTCACGCTGAGGGTCACAATGTGTGTTTGTGCAAATTATGGCCCTCAGGGATAGGTGGGGCCTCATAGTCCATGCTGCTTTCTCCTACAATGAACATTGGACAACATGCCAACCACTAGGTTTCTTGCCAAGGCGAAGGAGAAGTTCTGATTCTTGCATCACGTTCACTCCTGAACAGTGAGTGGAGATAAGGTCTAGGTTCTGAAGGTGAAAACTGAGGTTGGGTAGAGATGATGGCCTAAAGCCATTGTGGGTGTGATATGCTCTGTGTACGGCCAGCTGTATGGGTGTTGGACTGGAGGTCTGCCCTGAGGCTGTTTCAGACAGGGCTTTAGTGCACAGGCTAGACTGTATAATTGGGGTATGGTCGAGTGGCATGCAGGTTGTTACTCATTTGGCGTTTCCGGTTAGCCCTATAGGGCAACATTTTTCTTCTGGAGGACAGGCAGAGTCCTGCATTGTGTCTCCAGAATTGCCAAACTGGAGGGGTGTGGCCAGGATTGTGAGGAAAGAAGTCTGAAAACACAAGCTAGCACGAGTTTTGGGGCCAAGAGCATGGCAGGCCCACTCTACAGAGGCTGAATCGAGATCTCCTGCAGGTGAGGTCAGGGCGAGTATCAGATGTTGCCTCAAGCTGGAGTTTGTGTCCATGACGGCCCCTTCCTGAAGGGGGTGGGGGCGTCATGAGGCCAGGGAGGATTCCCTACGCTGGGAGTTGTGAGCTGCTCCAAACTTCAAAGTTTCCTTCTTCAGGACAGTCGAGTACTATTGGATGGTTCCAGGATGCCCCATACAGAAAGACGCGAGAGCAGGGGCCTAAGCATGGATGCCGAGAAACGCCAACTCACCTTCCCATTGCCTGGTCGAGACAAGGCACGCTAAATCTGCGGGCTCTTGGGTGACCTACCCAGAAGGCTGAGTTTAAATGGACTCTCCTGAGGATGAGTCATAATGTGGGTTGGGGGCCATGGAGACCTTGGAATGTGGCAGTAGCTAAGGAACTCTGCAGGATTCTCCAACCCGAAGAGCTTGACACAACTCCAACAAGGAAGCTTCCCATGTGGAGATGAGAGGTCTTCTGTCTGGTGCCTCAGGAAAGCCCCGTATGCTGGTCTTCGAACCCAGGCCTCTGAGGAGTGATACCTGGACACCAAAGCAAGAGTTCATAATAGGGCCTAGGGGCCTGTCTGGTTCAATCTTCTGTCTCTGCGGATATCTGTCTGTGTGTCTGCATGGAGGTAGTAGTTGCTCAGCTTGTGTCATAATGCCCCTATTTGTCCAGTGCGGCTTGCGGTAGTGGGATGTCCTTGGGGACCTTGAGGTTTCTACTATTTTGTAGAGTTGTGGCCAATGGAATGGGCAGTTTCTTAGGAGAGAGCAGGCACAGTTCTGGGTGTGGGTCCAGAGACCCCAGCCTGGAGGCTGTGTGGGCCATGGCTGTGCAGACAGACATCCAAAAACCCTAACTCAGCTCAGGTTTGAGGCTGAGGTTACGGCAGGCCTGATCTACAGTCCATGAGGGGAGCTCCTCTGGATATGAAAGAAGGGTGAGAGGGAGGCAGTCGCTCAGGCTTTTGTCTCTGGATGTTTTGTCCACAATGGCCGTTTAATGTAGGAGTTGCCTCATGGGTCGTAGAAGTCTCCCTCTCTGGTAGTTTGTCCAGCCCCCAAGAGTTTGGGGTCATTCTGTGGGAAGGGAAGTGTCCTGTTTTCTGCTTCATGTGTCCCTCCAGTAGAGGAATTCTAGAGCATAGCAGTGGGTACTGACAACTGGAATACTCGCCCTCTGGTTAAGCCTGGGGGCCTATGGATATGACAAGCCCCATATGCAGGATCTTGGTCCAGCCACTGAGAGGCGTTACTTTAATACGGGACTCACGCTGCAGGTCACAATGCATGTCTGTGCCCTAGGCGGCCCTCAAGCACTGGCGTGGCCTTTCGGACAATGCAGGTTTTCCCACATTGAACGTTGGACAACATGCCAACCACAAGGTTTCTGGCCATGGGGAAGGAGGAATTCTAATTTCTGCATCACGTTCACCCCTGGGCAGTGATTGGAGATAAGGTCTAGGTTCTGAAGCCTGAAAACCGAGGTTGGGAAGAGATGACGACCTACAGCCATAGCGGGTCCTATGTGTCCAGGTTGGGGCCAGCTGTCTGGGTGTCGTTTGGGATGTCTTGTCTCAGGCTGTGCCAGACAGGGCATTAGTATACAGGGTGGGCTGTATAATTGCTTTACAATCGAGTGGCATGCATTAGAAAATCATTTGGGGTTTCTTATTAGCAGCATAGGGCAAAGTTTTTCTTCTGGAGGGCAGGCAGAGTGCTGCATTGTGGCTTCGGAATTCCCAAACTGGAGGGCTTGTTGGCCAGGAGAGTGAGGACAGAAGTCTGAGAACACAAGCTAGGCTTAGGTTTCGGGACAAGGACATGGCAGGCACACTCTGCAGAGCTGAATTGAGATCTCATGCGTCTGAAGTCAGGTCGAGGTTCAGACTTTGGCTCAGGTTTGAGTTTCTGTCCATGTTGGCCCCATCAAGAAGGGGGGGCATTATGAGGCCATGGGGGTTTTCCCACTATTGGAGTTGTGAGATGCTCCAAACCGCAAGGATTCCTTCTGTGGGACAATTAAGATTTGTTGGATGGCTCCAGGACGTCTTATAAGGTATTTTTCCAGAACAGGTTTCTAAGTTTGGATGCCTGGGCAGCCAGCCTCACATTCCAATTGTCTCCTAGCAACAAGAAACGTTTGATCTGCTGGCTTGGGGTAGCAACAGAGTGGCCTGAGTTGAAATGTACTTTCCTGAGGATGGTCTTAATGTTGGTTTGAGTCCATGGAGACCTTGGTATGGGGTAGTGGCACCAGGGCCCTGAAGGATTCTCCTAACCAGAGGTTATGACAAAGCTCCAATGAGCAAGTTTCCATGGGGAGACGAGATTTGTTCTTATTGGTGCCTCAGGAAACCACCATATGCTGGTATTGGAAACGAGGCCTCTGAGGAGAGATGCCTGGTAACCAAAGCAATGGATCTGATTAGGGCCTAGGGGCCTGTCCGGTTCAATATTCTTCTCTGGGGACATCTGTTGTCTGAGTGGAGGTAGTTGCTCAGCTGGTTTGAGATCACCCCTGTTTGTCCTGGGCGGCCTACACTATTGGGATGGCCTCGGTGACTTTGGAGATTTTTCCTAATTTGCAAGGTTGTGGCCAATGGAATGGGAAGAATTCCCTTGAAAGGGAAGCACAGTCCTGAGGTGTGGCTCCAGGGACCCAAGTGTGGAGAGTGTGTGGTCCAGCGCTATTTGGACAAAAGTCTGAAAACACAAACTCCACTTAGGTTGGGGGATGTAGGTATGGCCGGCCCCATCTATAGACCGTGAGGAGACCTCTTCGGGATATGAACAAAGGGCGAATGTGATGTGCATGCTCATGGTTTTTTTTTTTTTTTTTTTTTTTTTTCTGGAAATGTGTCACCGATTGCCATGGAATGTCGCGGTGTCCTCATGGTCCATCGATGATGCTCCCTTTCGGGGGATTTGACCCGATCCCAAGAGATTGGGGTCATTCTATGGGAAGGGAGGAGGCCTTTTTTTTGTTTGTTTATTTTTTTTTTGTTTTTTGTTTTTTGTTTTTTTAACCTCAGGTGGTCCACCAAAAGAGGGATTCCAGAGCAGAGTCGTGGGTGGGGGCAACTGCACAACCAGAACTCTGGTTAACATTGGGACCTAAGAACATGGCAAGCCCTATATGTGGGCTATTAGTCCAAACACTGAGAGGCCTTCCTTGTGATAGGTCTCACACTGAGTTTCACAATGTGTTTTTGTGCCCAAGGAGCCCCTCAAGTCAGGGCGTGGCCTAATGTACCATGCTGGTTTCTCCTACACTGAACGTTGCACAGTATGGGAACCACAAGTTTTCTGGCAATGGGGAAGATGGAGTTCTAATTTCTGCAACAATTTCACTCCTGGACTGTGATTGGATTTAAGGTCTAGGTTCTAAAGCCTGAAAACTGAGGTTGGGAAGAGATGAAGCCCTAAGGCCATGGTGTGTCTGATGTGCTCAGTGTTCGGCCAGCTGTTGAGTGTGGGTTGGGAGGTGCAGGCTCAGGCTGTGGCAGACAGGGAATTAGTGCCCAGGCTAGACTGTATCATTGGGGTGCAGTCGAGTTTCGTGCAGGATAGTACTCATTAGTGGTTACTGGGTAGCCCCAGAGGGCAACGTTTTTCTTCTGGAGGGAAGACACAGTGCCACATAGTGGCTGCAGAATTCCCAAACTGGAAGGCTTGTGGGCCAGGAGTGTGAGGAAAAAATTCTGAGAACACAAGCCAGATTTAGATTTCGGGGTGAGGGGACGGCAGGCACCCTCTGCAGAGATGATTCGAGATCCCGGATACCTGAAGACAGAGCTAGGATCAGACGTTTTCTTAGGTCGGAATTTCTTTCCATGACGGCCCCTTCATGAAGGGAAGGGTGTCACGAGGACATGGAGGTTTTCCCACGATGGGAATTGTGAGATGCTCCAAACCACAATGATTCCTTCTGTGGGACAGTCGAGACCTGTTGGATGGCTCTAGGACATCCCATAAGGAAGTTATCCAGAGCAGGGTTCTAAGGATGGATGCCTGGGCAGCCTGCCTCCCATTCCAGGTGTCTCATAGAGCCAAGGCAAGTTCGATCTGCTGGATCTAGGGGAGCAACCGAGGCGGGTGTTTTGAAATGGGTGAGTTGAGGATGGGTCATAATGTGCATTTCTGTCCATGTAGACCTTGGAATGGGGTGCTTGATCCGGGGCCTTGAGAGATGTTCATAACCGGAGGTTTTTATGGAGCTCTAAAGAGTATATTTCCTATGTAGAGAAGAGAATTGTTTTGATGAGTGCCTAAGGAATCTCCCATATGCTGGTATTGGAAACCAGGCCTCTGACGAGAGATGACTGGAATCAAAATCAATGGATCTGATTAGAGCCTCAGTGCCCGTCCAGTTCAATCTTATTCTATGGGAATATCTGTCTCTGGGTCTGAGTGGAGGTGGTTTCCTAACATGTGAAAGATCATCCCTGTGTGTCCTGGGCAGCCAACACAATTCGGATGGCCTGGGGGAGTTTGGAGGATTCTCCTAATCTATAGGGTTGTGGCCAATGGAAATGGCAGAATTCCCCTGGAGAGGGAAGCCACAGTCCTGAGGTGTGGCTCCAGGGGCCCCAGCTTGGATGGTGTGTGGGCCAGGACTGTGGGGACAGAAGTCTGAAAACACAAACTCAGCTTAGGTTTGGGGATGTATGTATGAAGGCTCGATCTACAGACCGTGAGAATTTTCCGGGCTATGAACAAAGGGCGAGTATGTGGCGCTTGCTCAGGGTTTTGTCTCTGGATTTTGTGTCAACGGTGGCCGTGGAATGTCGGGGTGTCCTCAAGGGCCATGGACAATTCTTTCTCTGGTGATTTGGCCTGATCCCAAGGGGTTGGAATCATTCTGTGGATGGGAAGAGTCCTTCCTGTATTTTTCTTTTTTTACCTCAGGTGTCCCACCAAAAAGGGATTCCAGAGTAGAGCATTGAGTAGGGGTGACTAGACATCTCGAACTCTGGTTGAGATTGGGGGACTAGGGGCTTGGCAAGCCCCATATGTGGGCTGTTGTTCCAGTCACTAAGAGGCTTTATATGAGGATAGAGCTCACGCTGAGGGTCACAATGTGTGTTTGTGCAGATTGTGGCCCTCAGGGATAGGTGGGGCCTCATAGTCCATGCTGCTTTCTCCTACAATGAACATTGGACAACATGCCAACCACTAGGTTTCTTGCCAAGGCGAAGGAGAAGTTCTGATTCTTGCATCACGTTCACTCCTGAGCAGTGAGTGGAGATAAGTTCAAGGTTCTGAAGGTGAAAACTGAGGTTGGGTAGAGATGATGGCCTAAAGCCATTGTGGGTGTGATATGCTCTATGTATGGCCAGCTGTCTGGGTGTTGGACTGGAGGTCTGCCCTCAGGCTCTGTCAGACAGGGCTTTAGTGCACAGGCTAGACTGTAAAATTGGGGTATGGTCGAGTGGCATGCAGGTTGTTACTCATTTGGCGTTTCTGGTTAGCCCTATAGGGCAACATTTTTCTTCTGGAGGGCAGGCAGAGTGCTGCATTGTGTCTCCAAAATTGCCAAACTGGAGGGGTGTGGCCAGGATTGTGAGGAAGGAAGTCTGAAAACACAAGCTAGCACGAGTTTTGGGGCCAAGAGCATGGCAGGCCCACTCTGCAAAGGCTGAATCGAGATCTCCTGCAGGTGAGGTCAGGGCGAGTATCAGACATTGCCTCAAGCTGGAGTTTGTGTCCATGACGGCCCCTTCCTGAAGGGGGTGGAGGCGTCATGAGGCCAGGGAGGTTTCCCTACGCTGGGAGTTGTGAGCTGCTCCAAACTTCAAAGTTTCCTTCTTCAGGACAGTCGAGTATTATTGGATGGTTCCAGGATGCCCCATACAGAAAGACTCGAGAGCAGGGCCCTAAGCATGGATGCCGAGAAACGCCAACTCACCTTCCCATTGCCTGGTCGAGACAAGGAACGCTCAATCTGCGGGCTCTTGGGTGAGCTACCCAGAAGGCTGAGTTTAAATGGACTCTCCTGAGGATGAGTCATAATGTGGGTTGGTGGCCATGGAGACCGTGGAATGTGGCAGTAGCTAAGGGACTCTGCAGGATTCTCCAACCCGAAGGGCTTGACACAACTCCAACAAGGAAGCTTCCCATGTGGAGATGAGAGGTCTTCTGTCTGGTGCCTCAGGAAAGCCCTGTATGCTGGTCTTCGAACCCAGGCCTCTGAGGAGTGATACCTGGACACCAAAGCAAGAGTTCATAATAGGGCCTAGGGGCCTGTCTGGTTCAATCTACATGGCTCCCATGCACAGGTTTCCTTGTGGAGACGAGATGAGTTCTGATGGGTGACTCAGGAAAACCCCTATGCTCGTATTGGAATCAGGCTTTTGAGGACACATGCGTGTAACCCAAAGCAATGGATCCTATAATGGCCTAGGTTCTGTCTGGTTCAATCTTCTTCTCTGGGGACATCCATCTATGGTATGAGTGGAGGTCGATTATCAGCTGTTGTCAGACAGCCCTTGTTTGTTCCGGGCGACCTACACTATTGGGATGGCCTCAGGGACTTTGGAGGTTTCTCCTAATTTGTACGATTTTGGACCATGGAATGGGCAGAATTTTCATGGATTGGTAGGCACAGTCCTAATGTGTGGCTTCAGGGGCAACCTGGAGGGTGTGTGGCCCAAGACGTTGAGGACAGAAGTCTGAAAACACAAACTCAGCTTAGGTTTGGGGATGTAGGTATGGCAGGCCCGATCTACAAACCATGAGAAGAACTCTTCAGGATATGAAGAAAGTGCAAGTCTGAGGCGCTTGCTCAGGCCTTTGTCTCTGGATTTTGTATCAGCGATGGCCGTGGAATGTTGGGGAGGCCTCATGGCCATGGACGAATCTACCTCTCTGAGGATTTGGCCCGATTCCCAATTGCTTTTCATCAATCTGTGGGATGGGAGGACTCATTTCAGTTTTGTTACCTCAGGTGTCCGACCAAAAGAGGAATTCCAAAGCCAAGCCGTGGAGAAGACTGAAGGGACAACCCAAACTATGGTTAAAAATTGGGGCCTAGGGGCATGGCAAGCCCAATATGCTATCTCTTCATCCAGCCATTGAGTGGCCTTACTTGAGGACTGGGCTCAGCCTGAGGTTCACAATGTGTGTTTGTGACCAATGTGGCCCGCGAGCATGGGCGTGGCCTCATGGGCCACACTGGTTTCAAGGACACTGAACGTTGGACAACATGCCAACCACAAGGTTTCTTGCCATGGGGAAGGAGTTCTGATCTCTGCATCACCTTCAACCCTGCGCAGTGATTGGAGATAAGGTCTAGGTTCTGAAACCTGAAAACCGAGGTTGGGAAGAGATGACGACCTGAGTCCACGGCGGCTCGATGTGCTCAGTGTGCGGCCAGCTGTCTGGGAGGGTCCAGGGGGTCCCGGCTCAGGCTGTGTCAGAAAGGGCATTAGTGCCCTGGTCAGCCTATGTATTTGGGGTACAGCCAAGGTCGGTGCAGGTTGATCCATCATTTGGGGTTAGTGGGTTGCCCCAGAGGACAAAGTTTTTCTTCTGGTTGGCAGGCAGAGTGCTGCATTGCAGTTCTGGTTTGCCAAACTGGAGGGCTTGTGGGCCAGTAGTCTGACGAAAAAAGTCTGAGAACACAAGCTAGGCTTAGGTTTCAGGGTGAGGCCATGGCAGGCAAAATTTACAGACCTGAATCGAGATCTCGTGCATCTGAAGTCAGGGCGAGGATCAGACGATCGCTCAGTTTGGAGTTTCTGTCCCTGATGGACGCTTCATGAATGGGGGGGCATCACGAGGCCTTGGGTGTTTTCCCACGATGGGAGTTGTGAGAAGCTCCAAACTGCAGAGAGTCTTCTGCAGGACAATTGAGACCTGTTTTTTGGCTCCAGGCCAATGATTCTGAGCAGGGTCCTAAAGATGGATGGCTGGGTAGCCCACCTCGCATTCCAATTGTCTCCTAGCAACAAGACAGGTTAGACCTCCTGGATCTGTGGGGAGCAACCGAGGACGCTGAGTTGAAATGGACACCCCTGGGGATGGGTCCTAATGTGCTTTTGTGTCTATGGAGACCTTGGAATGAAGCGGTGGCACTGGGGCCCTAAAGGGTTCTCCTAAACAGAGGCTTTGACACAGCTCCAACGTGCAAGTTTCCCATGTGTAGATGAGATGTTTTCTGATGGGTGAGTCAAGAAACAGCTATATGCTGCTTTAGAAATCCAGGCCTCGGAGGAGAGATGCCTGGAAACCAAATCAATGGATCTGATTAGTGCCTAGGGGCCTGTTCTTTCCTTTTTACCTCTGGGGACATCTGTCTATGGGTCTGAGTGCAGGTAGGTGCTCAGTTGGGCTCAGATTGCCCCTGTTTTTCCTGGGAAGCCACCACTATTGAGATGCATCAGGGACTTTGGAGGTTTATCCTATTAGAAGGGTTGTGGCCATTGGAATGGGCACACACAAATCCCTTGGAGAGGGCAAGTACAGTCCTGAGGTTTGGCTCCAGGGGCCTGAGCCTGTAGGTTGTGTAGGCCAGGGCTGTTTGGACAGTTGTCTGAAAACACAAACTCGGCTTATGTTTCAGGTCATAGGTATGGCAGGACTGATCTACAGACCATGAGGAGAACACATCGGGATTTGAATGAAGGGCGAGTGTTAGGCTCCTGCTCAAGTTTTTGTCTTGGATATCGTGTCACTCATGGTCGTGGAATTTCTGGGTGACTTCATGGGAAATGGACGAGTCTTACTCTCTGGTGGTTTGGCCCCGTCCAAAGAGATTGGGGTCATTCTGTGGGCTGGAAGAAGTCTGTTTTTTTTTTGTTGTTGTTGTTGTTGTTGTTTTATTTTTTAACCTCAGGTGTCCCACCAAATGAGGATTCCAGAGTAGAGCCCTGGGAGGGGCGACTGGACAATCAGGAATCTGGTTAAAAATTGGGGCCTAGGGACATGTCAAGCCAATTATGACATCTAAAGGTCCAGCCACTGAGAGGACTTACTAGAGAACAGGACTCATGCTGAGGGTCTCAATGCGTGTGTATGCCCTCCTAACACGCAAGAATGGGCGGGAACTCAGGGTGAATGCTGGTTTCTCCTACACTGAACGTTGGACAACGTGCCAACCACAAGGGTTCTTGCCATGGGTAAGGAGGAGTTCTGATTTCTGCATCACACTGACTTCTGGGCAGTTATTGGAGATAAGGTCTCGGTTCTGAAGCCTGAAAACTGAGGTAGGGAAGAGATGATGACCTAAGGCCATGCTGGGTTTTATGTGCTCAGTGTGCGGTCAGCTTTCTGGGTGTTGGTCAGGAGGTCCGGGCTCAGGTTGTGTTCGACAGTGCATTAGTGACCAGGTTATACTATATAATTTGGGTAAAGTCGAGTGCTGTGTAGGTTTATCCTCATTTAAGGTGCCTGGGCAGCTCATGAGGCAATAATTTTTTTTCTAGAGGGCAGGCAGAGTGCTGCATTGTGGGTCCGGATTTGCTAAACTTGAGGGCTTTGGGGCCACGAGTGTGAGGACGGACGTCTGAGAAGACAAGCTAGACTAGGGTTTTAGGCCGAGGGCAAGGCAGGTAACCCCTGCAGATCTGAACCAATATCACATGCATCTGAAGCCAGGGCGAGGATCAGACGTTGGCTCAGGTTGTATTTCTGAGCATGACGGCCGCTTCATGAATGGAGCGGAATCTCGAGGCCATTGAGGTTTTCCCACGTTGGGAGTTGTGTGATGACCCCTTCAAGGATTCCTTCTGCGGGACAATTGAGACCTGTTGGACAGCTCCAGGACATCCCATATGGAATGACTCCAGAGCACCGTTCGCGGATGGATGCCTGGGAAGCCGCCTCGCATTCCTATTGTCTACTAGCAACAAGACAGTTTAGATGATGGCTCTGCGGGAGCAACCGCGGTGGCTGAGTTGAAATGGACTTTCCTGAGGATGGGTCCTAATGTGTTTTTGTGTCCATGAGGGCCTTGGAAGGGGGCGGTGGCACCGGGAACCTGAAGTACTCTCCTAAGCTTTGGACATGGCTCCCATGCACAGGTTTCCTTGTGGAGACGAGATGAGTTCTGATGGGTGCCTCAGGAAAACCCCTATGCTCGTATTGGAATCAGGCTTTTGAGGACACATGCCTGTAACCCAAAGCAATGGATCCTATTATGGCCTAGGTTCCTGTCTGGTTCAATCTTCTTCTCTGGGGACATCCATCAATGGTATGATTGGAGGTAGATTATCAGCTGGTGTCAGACAGCCCTTCTTTGTTCCGGGCGACCTACACTATTGGGATGGCCTCAGGGACTTTGGAGGTTTTTCCGAATTTGTACGATTTTGGACCATGGAATGGGCAGAATTCCCATGGATTGGTAGGCACAGTCCTAATGTGTGGCTCCAGGGGCCCAGCCAGGAGTGTGTGTGGCCCAAGACTTTGAGGACAGAAGTCTGAAAACACAAACTCAGCTTAGGTTTGGTGACGTAGGTATGGCAGGCCCGATCTACAAACCATGAGAAGAACTCTTCAGGATATGAAGAAAGTGCGAGTCTGAGGCGCTTGCTCAGGCTTATGTCTCTGGATTTTGTATCAGCGATGGCCGTGGAATATCGGGGAGGCCTCATGGGCCGTGGACGAATCTTCCTCTCTGAGGATTTGTCCCGATTTCCAATTGCTTTTCGTCAATCGGTGGGATGGGAGGTCTCCTTTCAGGTTTGATACCTCAGTTGTCCCACCAAAGGAGGAATTCCAAAGCCAAGCGGTGGGGAAGACTGAAGGGACAACCCGAACTATGGTTAAAAATTGGGGCCTAGGGGCACGGGAAGCCCAATATACTATCTCTTCATCCAGCCACTGAGTGGCCTTACTTGAGGACTGGGCTCAGCCTGAGGGTTACAATGTGTGTTTGTGACCAATGTGGCCCACAAGCATGGGCGGGGCCCCATGGGCCACACTGGTTTAAACGACACTGAAAGTTGAAAAACATGCCAACCATAAGGTTTCTTGCCATGGGGAAGGAGTTCTGATTTCTGCATCACCTTCAACCTGGGCAGTGATTGGAGATAAGGTCTAGGTTCTGAATCCTGAAAACCGAGGTTTGGAAGTGATGACGACCTAAGGCCAAGGCGGATGGATGTGCTCAGTGTGCGGCCAGCTGTCTGGGAGGGGCCAGGGGGTCCAGGCTCAGGCTGTGTCAGAAAGGGCATTAGTGCCCTGGTCAGCCTATGTATTTGGGGTACAGCCAAGGTCGGTGCAGGTTGATCCTCATTTGGGGTTACTGGGTAGCCCCAGTGGACAATATATTTCTTCTGGAGGGCAGGCAGAGTGCTGCATTGTAGTTCTGGATTGCCAAACTGGAGGGCTTGTGGGCCAGTAGTCTTAGGACAAAAGTCTGAGAACACAAGCTAGGCTTAGATTACTGGATGAGGCCACGGCAGGCACAATCTACAGACCTGAATCGAGATCTCGTGCATCTGAAGTCAGGGCGAGGATCAGATGATCGTTCAGGTTGGAGTTTCTGTCCCTGTTGGCCCCTACATGAATTGGGGGGCATCACGCGGCCATGGGGGTTTTCCCACGATGGGAGTTGTGAGAAGCTCCAAACTGCAGAGAGTCTTCTGCAGGACAATTGAGACCTGTTGTTTGGCTCCAGGCCAATGATTCTGAGCAGGGTTCTAAGGATGGATGGCTGGGTAGCCCACCTCGCATTCCAATTGTCTCCTAGCAACAAGACAGGTTAGATATCCTGGATCTGTGGGGAGCAACCGAGGACGCTGAGTTGAAATGGACACCCCTGGGGATGGGTCCTAATGTGCTTTTGTGTTTTTGGAGTCCTTGAAATGAAGCGGTGGCACTGGGGCCCTAAAGGGTTCTCCTAAACAGAGGCTTTGACACAGCTCCAACGTGCAAGTTTCCCATGTGTGGATGAGATGTTTTCTGAAGGGTGAGTCAAGAAACAGCTATATGCTGCTTTAGAAATCCAGGCCTCTGAGGAGAGATGCCTGGAAACCAAAGCAATGGATCTGATTAGTGCCTAGGGGCCTGTTCTTTCCTTTTTACCTCTGAAGACATCTGTCTATGGGTCTGAGTGCAGGTAGGTGCTCAGTTGGGCTCAGATTGCCCCTGTTTTTCCTGGGAAGCCACCACTATTGAGATAGATCAGGGACTTTGGAGGTTTATCCTATTAGAAGGGTTGTGGCCATTGGAATGGGCACACAGAATTCCCTTGGAGAGGGCAAGTACAGTCCTCAGGTTTGGCTCTAGGGGCCTGAGCCTGTAGGTTGTGTAGGCCAGGGCTGTTTGGACAGTTGTCTGAAAACACAAACTCGGCTTATGTTTCGGGTCATAGGTATGGCAGGACTGATCTACAGACCATGAGGAGAACTCTTCGGGATTTGAAATAAGGGCGACTGTGAGGCTCCTGCTCCAGTTTTTTTCTCTGGATATCGTGTCACTCATGGTCGTGGAATTTCTGGGTGACTTCATGGGAAATGGACGAGTCTTACTCTCTGGTGGTTTGGCCCCGTCCAAAGAGTTTGGGGTCATTCTGTGGGCTGAAAGAAGTCCGTTTTTTTTTGTTGTTGTTGTTGTTGTTGTTGTTTTCTTTTTTAACCTCAAATCAGAAATCTGGTTAAAAATTGGAACCTAGAGACATGTCAAGCCCATTGTGACATCTAATGGTCCAGCCACTGAGAAGACTTACTAGATGACAGGACTCAAGCTGAGGGACACAATGCGTGTATATGCCCTCATAAAACTCAAGAATGGGCGGGGCCTCAGGATGAATGCTGGTTTCTCCTACACTGAACGTTGGACAACGTGCCAACCTCAAGGGTTCTTGCCATGGGTAAGGAGGAGTTCTGATTTCTGCATCACACTCACCCCTGGGCAGTGATTGGAGATAAGGTCTCTGTTGTGAAGCCTGAAAACTGAGGTAGGGAATAGATGATGACCTAAGGCCATGGCGGGTTTTATGTGCTCAGTGTGCGGTCAGCTTTCTGGGTGTTGGTCAGGAGGTCCGGGCTCAGGTTGTGTTCGACAGTGCATTAGTGCCCAGGTTAGACTATATAATTTGGGTAAGTCGAGTGCTGTGTAGGTTTGCCCTCATTTAAGGTGCCTGGGCAGCTCATGAGGCAATAATTTTTTTTCTAGAGGGCAGGCAGAGTGCTGCATTGTGGGTCCGGAATTGCCAAACTTGAGGGCTTCGGGGCCAGGAGTGTGAGGACGGAAGTCTGAGAAGACAAGCTAGACTTGGGTTTCAGGTTGAGGGCACGGCAGGTACCCCATGAAGATCTGAACCAATATCTCATGCATCTGAAGTCAGAGCGAGGATCAGACGTTGGCTCAGGTTGGATTTTCTGAGCATGACGTCTGCTTCATGAAGTGAGCGGAATCTCGAGGCCATTGAGGTTTTCCCACGTTGGGAGTTGTGGGATGCCCCCTTCAAGGATTCCTTCTGTGGGACAATTGAGACCTGTTGGACAGCTCCAGGACATCCCATATGGAATGACTCCAGAGCACCGTTCGCGGATGGATGCCTGGGAAGCCCGCCTCGCATTCCAATTGTCTCCTAGCAACAAGACAGTTTGGATCTGATGGTTCTGCCGGAGCAACTGGGGTGGCTGAGTTGAAATGGACTTTCCTGAGGATGGGTTCTAATGTGTTTTGGTGTCCATGAGGGCCTTGGAATGGGGTGGTGGCACCGGGACCCTGTAGTACACTCCTAAGCCTTGAGCATGGCTCCCATGCACAGGTTTCCTTGTGGAGACGAGATAAGTTCTGATGGGTGCCTCAGGAAAACCCCTATGCTCGTATTGGAATCAGGCTTTTGAGGACACATGCCTGTAACCCAAAGCAATGGATCCTATTATGGCCTAGGGTCCTGTCTGGTTCAATCTTCTTCTCTGGGGACATCCATCTATGGTATGAGTGGAGGTCGATTATCAGCTGGTGTCAGACAGCCCTTGTTTGTTCCGGGCTACCTACACTATTGGGATGGCCTCAGGGACTTTGGAGGTTTCTCCTAATTTGTACGATTTTGGACCATGGAATGGGCAGAATTCCCATGGATTGGTAGGCACAGTCCTAATGTGTGGCTCCAGGGGCCCAGCCTGGAGGTTGTGTGGCCCAAGACTTGAGGACAGAAGTCTGATAACACAAACTCAGCTTAGGATTGGGGAGGTAGATATGGCAGGCCCGATCTACAAACCATGAGCAGAACTCTTCAGGATATGAAGAAAGGCTAGTCTGAGGCGCTTACTCAGGCTTTTGTCTCTGGATTTTGTACCAGCGATGTCCGTGGAATGTCGGGGAGGCCTCATGGGCCATGGACGAATCTTCCTCTCTGAGTATTTGGCCCGATTCCCAATTGCTTTTCGTCAATCTGTGGGATGGGAGGACTTATTTCAGTTTTGTTACCTCAGGTGTCCCACCAAAAGAGGAATTCCAAAGCCAAGCCGTGGGGAAGACTGAAGGGACAACCTAAACTATGGATAAAAATTGGGGCCAAGGGGCATGGCAAGCCCAATATGCTATCTCTTCATCCAGCCACTGAGTGGCTTTACTTGAGGACTGGGCTCAGCCTGAGGGTCACAATGTGTGTTTGTGACCAATGTGGCCCGTGAGCATGGGCGGGGCCTCATGGGCCACACTGGTTTCAATTACACTGAACGTTGGACAACATGCCAACCACAAGGTTTCTTGCCATGGGGAAGGAGTTCTGATTTCTGTATCACCTTCAACCCTGGGCAGTGTTTGGAGATAAGGTCTAGGTTCTGAACCCTGAAAACCGAGTTTGGGAGAGATGACGACCTAAGTCCATGGGGGCTAGATGTGCTCAGTGTGCGGCCAGCTGCCTGGGAGGGGCCAGGGGGTACAGGCTCAGGCTGTGTCAGAAAGGGCATTAGTGCCCTGGTCAGCCTATGTATTTGGGGTACAGCCAAGGTCGGTGCAGGTTGATCCTCATTTGGGGTTACTGGGTAGCCCCAGAGGACAATGTTTTTCTTCTGGAGGTCCGGCAGAGTGCTGCATTGTAGTTCTGGATTGCCAAACTGGAGGGCTTGTGGGCCTGTAGTCTGACGACAAATGTCTAAAACACAAGCTAGGCTTAGGTTTCTGGGTGAGGATATGGCAGGCACAATCTACAGACCTGAATCGAGATCTCGTGCATCTGAAGTCAGGGCAAGGATTAGACGATCGCTCAGGTTGGAGTTTCTGCCCCTGATGGCCCCTTCATGAATGGGGGGGCATCACGAGGCCATGGGGGTTTTCCCACGATGGGAGTTGTGAGAAGCTCCAAACTGCAGAGAGTCTTCTGCAGGACAATTGAGACCTGTTGTTTGGCTCCAGGCCAATGATTCTGAGCAGGGTTCTAAGGATGGATGGCTGGGTAGCCCACCTCGCATTCCAATTGTCTCCTAGCAACCAGACAGGTTAGATCTCCTGGATCTGTGGGGAGCAACCGAGGACGCTGCATTGAAATGGACACCCCTGGGGATGGGTCCTAATGTGCTTTTGTGTCTAAGGAGACCTTGGAATGAAGCGGTGGCACTGGGGCCCTAAAGGGTTCTCCTAAACAGAGGCTTTGACACAGCTCCAACCTGCAAGTTTCCCATGTGTAGATGAGAAGTTTTCTGTTGGGTGAGTTAAGAAACCGCTATATGCTTGTTTTGAAATCCAGGCCTCTGAGGAGAGATGCCTAGAAACCAATGCAATGGATGTGATTAGTGCCTAGGGGCCTGTTCTTTCCTTTTTACCTCTGGGACATCTGTCTATGGGTCTGAGTGCAGGTAGGTGCTCTGTTGGGCTCAGATTGCACCTGTTTTTCCTGGGAAGCCACCACTATTGAGATGGATCAGGGACTTTGGAGGTTTATCCTATTAGAAGGGTTGTGGCCATTGGAATGGGCACACACAATTCCCTTGGAGAGGGCAAGTACAGTCCTCAGGTTTGGCTCCAGGGGCCTGAGCCTGTAGGTTGTGTAGGCCAGGGCTGTTTGGACAGTTGTCTGAAAACACAAACTCGGCTTATGTTTCGGGTCATAGGTATGGCAAGACTGATCTACAGACCATGAGGAGAACTCTTCGGGATTTGAAAGAAGGGCGAGTGTGAGGCTCCTGCTCAAGTTTTTGTCTCTGGATATCGTGTCACTCATGGTCATGGAATTTCTGGGTGACTTCATGGGAAATGGACGAGTCTTACTCTCTGGTGGTTTTGTCCCGTCCAAAGAGTTTGGGGTCATTCTGTGGGCTGGAAGAAGTCCGTTTTTTTTTTTGTTGTTGTTGTTGTTGTTGTTTTTTTCTTGTTTAACCTCAGGTGTCCCACCAAATGATGGATTCCAGAGTAGAACCCTGGGGAGGGGCGACTGGACAATCAGAAATCTGGTTAAAAATTGGGGCCTAGGGACATGTAAAGCCCATTATGACATCTAATGATCCAGCCACTGAGAAAACTTACTAGAGGACAGGACTCATGCTGATGGTCACAATGCGTGTGTATGCCCTTGTCGCACTCAAGAATGGGCGGGGCCTCAGGGTGAATGCTGTTTTCTCCTACACTGAACTTTGGACAACGTGCCAACCACAAGGGTTCTTGCCATGGGTAAGGAGGAGTACTGATTTCTGCATCACACTCATTCCTGGGCAGTGATTGGAGATAAGGTCTCGGTTCTGAAGCCTGAAAACTGAGGTAGGGAAGAGATGATGACCTAAGGCCATGGCGGGTTTTATGTGCTCAGTGTGTGGTCAGCTTTCTGGGTGTTGGTCAGGAGGTCCGGGCTCAGGTTGTGTTCGACAGTGCATTAGTGCCCAGGTTAGACTATATAATTTGGGTAAAGTCGAGTGCTGTGTAGGTGTATCCTCATTTAAGGTGCCTGGACAGCTCATGAGGCAATAATTTTATTTCTAGAGGGCAGGCAGGGTGCTGCATTGTGTGTCCGGAATTGCCAAACTTGAGGGCTTCGGGGCCAGGAGTGTGAGGACGGAAGTCTGAGAAGACAAGCTAGACTTGGGTTTCAGGGCGAGGGCACGGCAGGTACCCCCTGCAGATCTGAACCAATATCTCATGCATCTGAAGTCAGGGCGAGGATCAGACGTTGGATCAGGTTGGAGTTTCTGTGCATGACGGCCGCTTCATGAAGGGAGCGGAATCTCGAGGCCATTGAGGTTTTCCCACGTTGGGAGTTGTGGGATGCCCCCTTCAAGGGTTCCTTCTGCGGGACAATTGAGACCTGTTGGACAGCTCCAGGACATCCCATATAGAATGACTCCAGAGCACCGATCGCGGATGGATGCCTGGGAAGCCCGCCTCGCATTCCTATTGTCTCCTAGCAACAAGACAGTTTAGATCTGATGGCTCTGCGGGAGCAACCGGGGTGGCTGAGTTGAAATGGACTTTCCTGAGGATGGGTCCTAATGTGTTTTGGTGTCCATGAGGGCCTTGGAATGGGGCGGTGGCACCGGGACCCTGAAGTACCCTCCTAAGCTTTGGACATGGCTCCCATGCACAGGTTTCCTTGTGGAGACGAGATGAGTTCTGATGGGTGCCTCAGGAAAACCCCTATGCTCGTATTGGAATCAGGCTTTTGAGGACACATGCCTGTAACCCAAAGCAATGGATCCTATTATGGCCTAGGGTCCTGTCTGGTTCAATCTTCTTCTCTGGGGACATCCATCTATGGTATGAGTGGAGGTCGATTATCAGTTGGTGACAGACAGCCCTTGTTTGTTCCGGGCAACCTACACTATTGGGATGGCCTCAGGGACTTTGGAGGTTTCTCCTAATTTGTACGATTTTGAACCATGGAATGGGCAGAATTCCCATGGATTGGTAGGCACAGTCCTAATGTGTGGCTCCAGGGGCCCAGCCTGGAGGGTGTGTGGCCCAAGACTTTGAGGACAGAAGTCTGAAAACACAAACTCAGCTTAGGTTTGGGGACGTAGGTATGGCAGGCCCGGTCGACAAACCATGAGCAGAACTCTTCAGGATATGAAGAAAGTGCGAGTCTGAGGCGCTTGCTCAGGCTTTTGTCTCTGGATTTTGTATCAGCGATGGACGTGGAATGTCGGGGAGGCCTCATGGGCCATGGACGAATCTTCCTCTCTGAGGATTTGGCCCGATTCCCAATTGCTTTTCGTCAATCTGTGGGATGGGAGGACTCATTTCAGTTTTGTTACCTCAGTTGTCCAACCAAAAGAGGAATTGCAAAGCCAAGCCATGGGGAAGACTGAAGGGACAACCTGAACTATGGTTAAATATTGGGGCCTAGGGGCATGGCAAGCCCAATATGCTATCTCTTCATCCAGCCATCGAGTGGCCTTACTTGAGGACTGGGCTCAGCCTGAGGGTCACAATGTGTGTTTGTGACCAATGTGGCCTGCGAGCATGGGCCGGGCCTCATGGGCCACACTGGTTTCAACTACACTGAACGTTGGACAACATGCGAACCAAAACGTTTCTTGCCATGGGGAAGGAGTTCTGATTTCTGCATCACCTTCAACCCTGGGCAGTGATTGGAGATAAGGTCTAGGTTCTGAAACATGAAAACTGTTGTTGGGAAGAGATGACGAGCTAAGGCCATGGCAGCTCGATGTGCTCAGTGTGCGGCCAGCTGTCTGGGAGGGGCCAGGGAGTCCAGGCTCAGGCTGTGTCAGAAAGGGCATTAGTTCCCTGGTCAGCCTATGTATTTGGGGTACAGCCAAGGTCGGTGCAGGTTGATCCTCATTTGGGGTTACTGGGTAGCCCCAGTGGACAATATATTTCTTCTGGAGGGCAGGCAGAGTGCTGCATTGTAGTTCTGGATTGCCAAACTGGAGGGCTTGTGGGCCAGTAGTCTTAGGACAAAAGTCTGAGAACACAAGCTAGGCTTAGATTACTGGATGAGGCCACGGCAGGCACAATCTACAGACCTGAATCGAGATCTCGTGCATCTGAAGTCAGGGCGAGGATCAGATGATCGTTCAGGTTGGAGTTTCTGTCCCTGTTGGCCCCTACATGAATTGGGGGGCATCACGCGGCCATGGGGGTTTTCCCACGATGGGAGTTGTGAGAAGCTCCAAACTGCAGAGAGTCTTCTGCAGGACAATTGAGACCTGTTGTTTGGCTCCAGGCCAATGATTCTGAGCAGGGTTCTAAGGATGGATGGCTGGGTAGCCCACCTCGCATTCCAATTGTCTCCTAGCAACAAGACAGGTTAGATATCCTGGATCTGTGGGGAGCAACCGAGGACGCTGAGTTGAAATGGACACCCCTGGGGATGGGTCCTAATGTGCTTTTGTGTTTTTGGAGTCCTTGAAATGAAGCGGTGGCACTGGGGCCCTAAAGGGTTCTCCTAAACAGAGGCTTTGACACAGCTCCAACGTGCAAGTTTCCCATGTGTGGATGAGATGTTTTCTGAAGGGTGAGTCAAGAAACAGCTATATGCTGCTTTAGAAATCCAGGCCTCTGAGGAGAGATGCCTGGAAACCAAAGCAATGGATCTGATTAGTGCCTAGGGGCCTGTTCTTTCCTTTTTACCTCTGAAGACATCTGTCTATGGGTCTGAGTGCAGGTAGGTGCTCAGTTGGGCTCAGATTGCCCCTGTTTTTCCTGGGAAGCCACCACTATTGAGATAGATCAGGGACTTTGGAGGTTTATCCTATTAGAAGGGTTGTGGCCATTGGAATGGGCACACAGAATTCCCTTGGAGAGGGCAAGTACAGTCCTCAGGTTTGGCTCTAGGGGCCTGAGCCTGTAGGTTGTGTAGGCCAGGGCTGTTTGGACAGTTGTCTGAAAACACAAACTCGGCTTATGTTTCGGGTCATAGGTATGGCAGGACTGATCTACAGACCATGAGGAGAACTCTTCGGGATTTGAAATAAGGGCGACTGTGAGGCTCCTGCTCCAGTTTTTTTCTCTGGATATCGTGTCACTCATGGTCGTGGAATTTCTGGGTGACTTCATGGGAAATGGACGAGTCTTACTCTCTGGTGGTTTGGCCCCGTCCAAAGAGTTTGGGGTCATTCTGTGGGCTGAAAGAAGTCCGTTTTTTTTTGTTGTTGTTGTTGTTGTTGTTGTTTTCTTTTTTAACCTCAAATCAGAAATCTGGTTAAAAATTGGAACCTAGAGACATGTCAAGCCCATTGTGACATCTAATGGTCCAGCCACTGAGAAGACTTACTAGATGACAGGACTCAAGCTGAGGGACACAATGCGTGTATATGCCCTCATAAAACTCAAGAATGGGCGGGGCCTCAGGATGAATGCTGGTTTCTCCTACACTGAACGTTGGACAACGTGCCAACCTCAAGGGTTCTTGCCATGGGTAAGGAGGAGTTCTGATTTCTGCATCACACTCACCCCTGGGCAGTGATTGGAGATAAGGTCTCTGTTGTGAAGCCTGAAAACTGAGGTAGGGAATAGATGATGACCTAAGGCCATGGCGGGTTTTATGTGCTCAGTGTGCGGTCAGCTTTCTGGGTGTTGGTCAGGAGGTCCGGGCTCAGGTTGTGTTCGACAGTGCATTAGTGCCCAGGTTAGACTATATAATTTGGGTAAGTCGAGTGCTGTGTAGGTTTGCCCTCATTTAAGGTGCCTGGGCAGCTCATGAGGCAATAATTTTTTTTCTAGAGGGCAGGCAGAGTGCTGCATTGTGGGTCCGGAATTGCCAAACTTGAGGGCTTCGGGGCCAGGAGTGTGAGGACGGAAGTCTGAGAAGACAAGCTAGACTTGGGTTTCAGGTTGAGGGCACGGCAGGTACCCCATGAAGATCTGAACCAATATCTCATGCATCTGAAGTCAGAGCGAGGATCAGACGTTGGCTCAGGTTGGATTTTCTGAGCATGACGTCTGCTTCATGAAGTGAGCGGAATCTCGAGGCCATTGAGGTTTTCCCACGTTGGGAGTTGTGGGATGCCCCCTTCAAGGATTCCTTCTGTGGGACAATTGAGACCTGTTGGACAGCTCCAGGACATCCCATATGGAATGACTCCAGAGCACCGTTCGCGGATGGATGCCTGGGAAGCCCGCCTCGCATTCCAATTGTCTCCTAGCAACAAGACAGTTTGGATCTGATGGTTCTGCCGGAGCAACTGGGGTGGCTGAGTTGAAATGGACTTTCCTGAGGATGGGTTCTAATGTGTTTTGGTGTCCATGAGGGCCTTGGAATGGGGTGGTGGCACCGGGACCCTGTAGTACACTCCTAAGCCTTGAGCATGGCTCCCATGCACAGGTTTCCTTGTGGAGACGAGATAAGTTCTGATGGGTGCCTCAGGAAAACCCCTATGCTCGTATTGGAATCAGGCTTTTGAGGACACATGCCTGTAACCCAAAGCAATGGATCCTATTATGGCCTAGGGTCCTGTCTGGTTCAATCTTCTTCTCTGGGGACATCCATCTATGGTATGAGTGGAGGTCGATTATCAGCTGGTGTCAGACAGCCCTTGTTTGTTCCGGGCTACCTACACTATTGGGATGGCCTCAGGGACTTTGGAGGTTTCTCCTAATTTGTACGATTTTGGACCATGGAATGGGCAGAATTCCCATGGATTGGTAGGCACAGTCCTAATGTGTGGCTCCAGGGGCCCAGCCTGGAGGTTGTGTGGCCCAAGACTTGAGGACAGAAGTCTGATAACACAAACTCAGCTTAGGATTGGGGAGGTAGATATGGCAGGCCCGATCTACAAACCATGAGCAGAACTCTTCAGGATATGAAGAAAGGCTAGTCTGAGGCGCTTACTCAGGCTTTTGTCTCTGGATTTTGTACCAGCGATGTCCGTGGAATGTCGGGGAGGCCTCATGGGCCATGGACGAATCTTCCTCTCTGAGTATTTGGCCCGATTCCCAATTGCTTTTCGTCAATCTGTGGGATGGGAGGACTTATTTCAGTTTTGTTACCTCAGGTGTCCCACCAAAAGAGGAATTCCAAAGCCAAGCCGTGGGGAAGACTGAAGGGACAACCTAAACTATGGATAAAAATTGGGGCCAAGGGGCATGGCAAGCCCAATATGCTATCTCTTCATCCAGCCACTGAGTGGCTTTACTTGAGGACTGGGCTCAGCCTGAGGGTCACAATGTGTGTTTGTGACCAATGTGGCCCGTGAGCATGGGCGGGGCCTCATGGGCCACACTGGTTTCAATTACACTGAACGTTGGACAACATGCCAACCACAAGGTTTCTTGCCATGGGGAAGGAGTTCTGATTTCTGTATCACCTTCAACCCTGGGCAGTGTTTGGAGATAAGGTCTAGGTTCTGAACCCTGAAAACCGAGTTTGGGAGAGATGACGACCTAAGTCCATGGGGGCTAGATGTGCTCAGTGTGCGGCCAGCTGCCTGGGAGGGGCCAGGGGGTACAGGCTCAGGCTGTGTCAGAAAGGGCATTAGTGCCCTGGTCAGCCTATGTATTTGGGGTACAGCCAAGGTCGGTGCAGGTTGATCCTCATTTGGGGTTACTGGGTAGCCCCAGAGGACAATGTTTTTCTTCTGGAGGGCCGGCAGAGTGCTGCATTGTAGTTCTGGATTGCCAAACTGGAGGGCTTGTGGGCCTGTAGTCTGACGACAAATGTCTAAAACACAAGCTAGGCTTAGGTTTCTGGGTGAGGATATGGCAGGCACAATCTACAGACCTGAATCGAGATCTCGTGCATCTGAAGTCAGGGCAAGGATTAGACGATCGCTCAGGTTGGAGTTTCTGCCCCTGATGGCCCCTTCATGAATGGGGGGGCATCACGAGGCCATGGGGGTTTTCCCACGATGGGAGTTGTGAGAAGCTCCAAACTGCAGAGAGTCTTCTGCAGGACAATTGAGACCTGTTGTTTGGCTCCAGGCCAATGATTCTGAGCAGGGTTCTAAGGATGGATGGCTGGGTAGCCCACCTCGCATTCCAATTGTCTCCTAGCAACCAGACAGGTTAGATCTCCTGGATCTGTGGGGAGCAACCGAGGACGCTGCATTGAAATGGACACCCCTGGGGATGGGTCCTAATGTGCTTTTGTGTCTAAGGAGACCTTGGAATGAAGCGGTGGCACTGGGGCCCTAAAGGGTTCTCCTAAACAGAGGCTTTGACACAGCTCCAACCTGCAAGTTTCCCATGTGTAGATGAGAAGTTTTCTGTTGGGTGAGTTAAGAAACCGCTATATGCTTGTTTTGAAATCCAGGCCTCTGAGGAGAGATGCCTAGAAACCAATGCAATGGATGTGATTAGTGCCTAGGGGCCTGTTCTTTCCTTTTTACCTCTGGGACATCTGTCTATGGGTCTGAGTGCAGGTAGGTGCTCTGTTGGGCTCAGATTGCACCTGTTTTTCCTGGGAAGCCACCACTATTGAGATGGATCAGGGACTTTGGAGGTTTATCCTATTAGAAGGGTTGTGGCCATTGGAATGGGCACACACAATTCCCTTGGAGAGGGCAAGTACAGTCCTCAGGTTTGGCTCCAGGGGCCTGAGCCTGTAGGTTGTGTAGGCCAGGGCTGTTTGGACAGTTGTCTGAAAACACAAACTCGGCTTATGTTTCGGGTCATAGGTATGGCAAGACTGATCTACAGACCATGAGGAGAACTCTTCGGGATTTGAAAGAAGGGCGAGTGTGAGGCTCCTGCTCAAGTTTTTGTCTCTGGATATCGTGTCACTCATGGTCATGGAATTTCTGGGTGACTTCATGGGAAATGGACGAGTCTTACTCTCTGGTGGTTTTGTCCCGTCCAAAGAGTTTGGGGTCATTCTGTGGGCTGGAAGAAGTCCGTTTTTTTTTTTGTTGTTGTTGTTGTTGTTGTTTTTTTCTTGTTTAACCTCAGGTGTCCCACCAAATGATGGATTCCAGAGTAGAACCCTGGGGAGGGGCGACTGGACAATCAGAAATCTGGTTAAAAATTGGGGCCTAGGGACATGTAAAGCCCATTATGACATCTAATGATCCAGCCACTGAGAAAACTTACTAGAGGACAGGACTCATGCTGATGGTCACAATGCGTGTGTATGCCCTTGTCGCACTCAAGAATGGGCGGGGCCTCAGGGTGAATGCTGTTTTCTCCTACACTGAACTTTGGACAACGTGCCAACCACAAGGGTTCTTGCCATGGGTAAGGAGGAGTACTGATTTCTGCATCACACTCATTCCTGGGCAGTGATTGGAGATAAGGTCTCGGTTCTGAAGCCTGAAAACTGAGGTAGGGAAGAGATGATGACCTAAGGCCATGGCGGGTTTTATGTGCTCAGTGTGTGGTCAGCTTTCTGGGTGTTGGTCAGGAGGTCCGGGCTCAGGTTGTGTTCGACAGTGCATTAGTGCCCAGGTTAGACTATATAATTTGGGTAAAGTCGAGTGCTGTGTAGGTGTATCCTCATTTAAGGTGCCTGGACAGCTCATGAGGCAATAATTTTATTTCTAGAGGGCAGGCAGGGTGCTGCATTGTGTGTCCGGAATTGCCAAACTTGAGGGCTTCGGGGCCAGGAGTGTGAGGACGGAAGTCTGAGAAGACAAGCTAGACTTGGGTTTCAGGGCGAGGGCACGGCAGGTACCCCCTGCAGATCTGAACCAATATCTCATGCATCTGAAGTCAGGGCGAGGATCAGACGTTGGATCAGGTTGGAGTTTCTGTGCATGACGGCCGCTTCATGAAGGGAGCGGAATCTCGAGGCCATTGAGGTTTTCCCACGTTGGGAGTTGTGGGATGCCCCCTTCAAGGGTTCCTTCTGCGGGACAATTGAGACCTGTTGGACAGCTCCAGGACATCCCATATAGAATGACTCCAGAGCACCGATCGCGGATGGATGCCTGGGAAGCCCGCCTCGCATTCCTATTGTCTCCTAGCAACAAGACAGTTTAGATCTGATGGCTCTGCGGGAGCAACCGGGGTGGCTGAGTTGAAATGGACTTTCCTGAGGATGGGTCCTAATGTGTTTTGGTGTCCATGAGGGCCTTGGAATGGGGCGGTGGCACCGGGACCCTGAAGTACCCTCCTAAGCTTTGGACATGGCTCCCATGCACAGGTTTCCTTGTGGAGACGAGATGAGTTCTGATGGGTGCCTCAGGAAAACCCCTATGCTCGTATTGGAATCAGGCTTTTGAGGACACATGCCTGTAACCCAAAGCAATGGATCCTATTATGGCCTAGGGTCCTGTCTGGTTCAATCTTCTTCTCTGGGGACATCCATCTATGGTATGAGTGGAGGTCGATTATCAGTTGGTGACAGACAGCCCTTGTTTGTTCCGGGCAACCTACACTATTGGGATGGCCTCAGGGACTTTGGAGGTTTCTCCTAATTTGTACGATTTTGAACCATGGAATGGGCAGAATTCCCATGGATTGGTAGGCACAGTCCTAATGTGTGGCTCCAGGGGCCCAGCCTGGAGGGTGTGTGGCCCAAGACTTTGAGGACAGAAGTCTGAAAACACAAACTCAGCTTAGGTTTGGGGACGTAGGTATGGCAGGCCCGGTCGACAAACCATGAGCAGAACTCTTCAGGATATGAAGAAAGTGCGAGTCTGAGGCGCTTGCTCAGGCTTTTGTCTCTGGATTTTGTATCAGCGATGGACGTGGAATGTCGGGGAGGCCTCATGGGCCATGGACGAATCTTCCTCTCTGAGGATTTGGCCCGATTCCCAATTGCTTTTCGTCAATCTGTGGGATGGGAGGACTCATTTCAGTTTTGTTACCTCAGTTGTCCAACCAAAAGAGGAATTGCAAAGCCAAGCCATGGGGAAGACTGAAGGGACAACCTGAACTATGGTTAAATATTGGGGCCTAGGGGCATGGCAAGCCCAATATGCTATCTCTTCATCCAGCCATCGAGTGGCCTTACTTGAGGACTGGGCTCAGCCTGAGGGTCACAATGTGTGTTTGTGACCAATGTGGCCTGCGAGCATGGGCCGGGCCTCATGGGCCACACTGGTTTCAACTACACTGAACGTTGGACAACATGCGAACCAAAACGTTTCTTGCCATGGGGAAGGAGTTCTGATTTCTGCATCACCTTCAACCCTGGGCAGTGATTGGAGATAAGGTCTAGGTTCTGAAACATGAAAACTGTTGTTGGGAAGAGATGACGAGCTAAGGCCATGGCAGCTCGATGTGCTCAGTGTGCGGCCAGCTGTCTGGGAGGGGCCAGGGAGTCCAGGCTCAGGCTGTGTCAGAAAGGGCATTAGTTCCCTGGTCAGCCTATGTATTTGGGGTACAGCCAAGGTCGGTGCAGGTTGATCCTCATTTGGGGTTACTGGGTAGCCCCAGTGGACAATATATTTCTTCTGGAGGGCAGGCAGAGTGCTGCATTGTAGTTCTGGATTGCCAAACTGGAGGGCTTGTGGGCCAGTAGTCTTAGGACAAAAGTCTGAGAACACAAGCTAGGCTTAGATTACTGGATGAGGCCACGGCAGGCACAATCTACAGACCTGAATCGAGATCTCGTGCATCTGAAGTCAGGGCGAGGATCAGATGATCGCTCAGGTTGGAGTTTCTGTCCCTGTTGGCCCCTACATGAATTGGGGGGCATCACGCGGCCATGGGGGTTTTCCCACGATGGGAGTTGTGAGAAGCTCCAAACTGCAGAGAGTCTTCTGCAGGACAATTGAGACCTGTTGTTTGGCTCCAGGCCAATGATTCTGAGCAGGGTTCTAAGGATGGATGGCTGGGTAGCCCACCTCGCATTCCAATTGTCTCCTAGCAACAAGACAGGTTAGATATCCTGGATCTGTGGGGAGCAACCGAGGACGCTGAGTTGAAATGGACACCCCTGGGGATGGGTCCTAATGTGCTTTTGTGTTTTTGGAGTCCTTGAAATGAAGCGGTGGCACTGGGGCCCTAAAGGGTTCTCCTAAACAGAGGCTTTGACACAGCTCCAACGTGCAAGTTTCCCATGTGTGGATGAGATGTTTTCTGAAGGGTGAGTCAAGAAACAGCTATATGCTGCTTTAGAAATCCAGGCCTCTGAGGAGAGATGCCTGGAAACCAAAGCAATGGATCTGATTAGTGCCTAGGGGCCTGTTCTTTCCTTTTTACCTCTGAAGACATCTGTCTATGGGTCTGAGTGCAGGTAGGTGCTCAGTTGGGCTCAGATTGCCCCTGTTTTTCCTGGGAAGCCACCACTATTGAGATAGATCAGGGACTTTGGAGGTTTATCCTATTAGAAGGGTTGTGGCCATTGGAATGGGCACACAGAATTCCCTTGGAGAGGGCAAGTACAGTCCTCAGGTTTGGCTCTAGGGGCCTGAGCCTGTAGGTTGTGTAGGCCAGGGCTGTTTGGACAGTTGTCTGAAAACACAAACTCGGCTTATGTTTCGGGTCATAGGTATGGCAGGACTGATCTACAGACCATGAGGAGAACTCTTCGGGATTTGAAATAAGGGCGACTGTGAGGCTCCTGCTCCAGTTTTTTTCTCTGGATATCGTGTCACTCATGGTCGTGGAATTTCTGGGTGACTTCATGGGAAATGGACGAGTCTTACTCTCTGGTGGTTTGGCCCCGTCCAAAGAGTTTGGGGTCATTCTGTGGGCTGGAAGAAGTCCGTTTTTTTTTTTTTGTTGTTGTTGTTGTTGTTGTTTTCTTTTTTAACCTCAAATCAGAAATCTGGTTAAAAATTGGAACCTAGAGACATGTCAAGCCCATTGTGACATCTAATGGTCCAGCCACTGAGAAGACTTACTAGATGACAGGACTCAAGCTGAGGGACACAATGCGTGTATATGCCCTCGTAAAACTCAAGAATGGGCGGGGCCTCAGGATGAATGCTGGTTTCTCCTACACTGAACGTTGGACAACGTGCCAATCTCAAGGGTTCTTGCCATGGGTAAGGAGGAGTTCTGATTTCTGCATCACACTCACCCCTGGGCAGTGATTGGAGATAAGGTCTCTGTTGTGAAGCCTGAAAACTGAGGTAGGGAATAGATGATGACCTAAGGCCATGGCGGGTTTTATGTGCTCAGTGTGCGGTCAGCTTTCTGGGTGTTGGTCAGGAGGTCCGGGCTCAGGTTGTGTTCGACAGTGCATTAGTGCCCAGGTTAGACTATATAATTTGGGTAAGTCGAGTGCTGTGTAGGTTTGCCCTCATTTAAGGTGCCTGGGCAGCTCATGAGGCAATAATTTTTTTTCTAGAGGGCAGGCAGAGTGCTGCATTGTGGGTCCGGAATTGCCAAACTTGAGGGCTTCGGGGCCAGGAGTGTGAGGACGGAAGTCTGAGAAGACAAGCTAGACTTGGGTTTCAGGTTGAGGGCACGGCAGGTACCCCATGAAGATCTGAACCAATATCTCATGCATCTGAAGTCAGAGCGAGGATCAGACGTTGGCTCAGGTTGGATTTTCTGAGCATGACGTCTGCTTCATGAAGTGAGCGGAATCTCGAGGCCATTGAGGTTTTCCCACGTTGGGAGTTGTGGGATGCCCCCTTCAAGGATTCCTTCTGTGGGACAATTGAGACCTGTTGGACAGCTCCAGGACATCCCATATGGAATGACTCCAGAGCACCGTTCGCGGATGGATGCCTGGGAAGCCCGCCTCGCATTCCAATTGTCTCCTAGCAACAAGACAGTTTGGATCTGATGGTTCTGCCGGAGCAACTGGGGTGGCTGAGTTGAAATGGACTTTCCTGAGGATGGGTTCTAATGTGTTTTGGTGTCCATGAGGGCCTTGGAATGGGGTGGTGGCACCGGGACCCTGTAGTACACTCCTAAGCCTTGAGCATGGCTCCCATGCACAGGTTTCCTTGTGGAGACGAGATAAGTTCTGATGGGTGCCTCAGGAAAACCCCTATGCTCGTATTGGAATCAGGCTTTTGAGGACACATGCCTGTAACCCAAAGCAATGGATCCTATTATGGCCTAGGGTCCTGTCTGGTTCAATCTTCTTCTCTGGGGACATCCATCTATGGTATGAGTGGAGGTCGATTATCAGCTGGTGTCAGACAGCCCTTGTTTGTTCCGGGCTACCTACACTATTGGGATGGCCTCAGGGACTTTGGAGGTTTCTCCTAATTTGTACGATTTTGGACCATGGAATGGGCAGAATTCCCATGGATTGGTAGGCACAGTCCTAATGTGTGGCTCCAGGGGCCCAGCCTGGAGGTTGTGTGGCCCAAGACTTGAGGACAGAAGTCTGATAACACAAACTCAGCTTAGGATTGGGGAGGTAGATATGGCAGGCCCGATCTACAAACCATGAGCAGAACTCTTCAGGATATGAAGAAAGGCTAGTCTGAGGCGCTTACTCAGGCTTTTGACTCTGGATTTTGTACCAGCGATGTCCGTGGAATGTCGGGGAGGCCTCATGGGCCATGGACGAATCTTCCTCTCTGAGTATTTGGCCCGATTCCCAATTGCTTTTCGTCAATCTATGGGATGGGAGGACTTATTTCAGTTTTGTTACCTCAGGTGTCCCACCAAAAGAGGAATTGCAAAGCCAAGCCGTGGGGAAGACTGAAGGGACAACCTAAACTATGGATAAAAATTGGGGCCAAGGGGCATGGCAAGCCCAATATGCTATCTCTTCATCCAGCCACTGAGTGGCTTTACTTGAGGACTGGGCTCAGCCTGAGGGTCACAATGTGTGTTTGTGACCAATGTGGCCCGTGAGCATGGGCGGGGCCTCATGGGCCACACTGGTTTCAATTACACTGAACGTTGGACAACATGCCAACCACAAGGTTTCTTGCCATGGGGAAGGAGTTCTGATTTCTGTATCACCTTCAACCCTGGGCAGTGTTTGGAGATAAGGTCTAGGTTCTGAAACCTGAAAACCGAGTTTGGGAGAGATGACGACCTAAGTCCATGGGGGCTAGATGTGCTCAGTGTGCGGCCAGCTGCCTGGGAGGGGCCAGGGGGTACAGGCTCAGGCTGTGTCAGAAAGGGCATTAGTGCCCTGGTCAGCCTATGTATTTGGGGTACAGCCAAGGTCGGTGCAGGTTGATCCTCATTTGGGGTTACTGGGTAGCCCCAGAGGACAATGTTTTTCTTCTGGAGGGCCGGCAGAGTGCTGCATTGTAGTTCTGGATTGCCAAACTGGAGGGCTTGTGGGCCTGTAGTCTGACGACAAATGTCTAAAACACAAGCTAGGCTTAGGTTTCTGGGTGAGGATATGGCAGGCACAATCTACAGACCTGAAACGAGATCTCGTGCATCTGAAGTCAGGGCAAGGATTAGACGATCGCTCAGGTTGGAGTTTCTGCCCCTGATGGCCCCTTCATGAATGGGGGGGCATCACGAGGCCATGGGGGTTTTCCCACGATGGGAGTTGTGAGAAGCTCCAAACTGCAGAGAGTCTTCTGCAGGACAATTGAGACCTGTTGTTTGGCTCCAGGCCAATGATTCTGAGCAGGGTTCTAAGGATGGATGGCTGGGTAGCCCACCTCGCATTCCAATTGTCTCCTAGCAACCAGACAGGTTAGATCTCCTGGATCTGTGGGGAGCAACCGAGGACGCTGCATTGAAATGGACACCCCTGGGGATGGGTCCTAATGTGCTTTTGTGTCTAAGGAGACCTTGGAATGAAGCGGTGGCACTGGGGCCCTAAAGGGTTCTCCTAAACAGAGGCTTTGACACAGCTCCAACCTGCAAGTTTCCCATGTGTAGATGAGAAGTTTTCTGTTGGGTGAGTTAAGAAACCGCTATATGCTTGTTTTGAAATCCAGGCCTCTGAGGAGAGATGCCTAGAAACCAATGCAATGGATGTGATTAGTGCCTAGGGGCCTGTTCTTTCCTTTTTACCTCTGGGACATCTGTCTATGGGTCTGAGTGCAGGTAGGTGCTCTGTTGGGCTCAGATTGCACCTGTTTTTCCTGGGAAGCCACCACTATTGAGATGGATCAGGGACTTTGGAGGTTTATCCTATTAGAAGGGTTGTGGCCATTGGAATGGGCACACACAATTCCCTTGGAGAGGGCAAGTACAGTCCTCAGGTTTGGCTCCAGGGGCCTGAGCCTGTAGGTTGTGTAGGCCAGGGCTGTTTGGACAGTTGTCTGAAAACACAAACTCGGCTTATGTTTCGGGTCATAGGTATGGCAAGACTGATCTACAGACCATGAGGAGAACTCTTCGGGATTTGAAAGAAGGGCGAGTGTGAGGCTCCTGCTCAAGTTTTTGTCTCTGGATATCGTGTCACTCATGGTCATGGAATTTCTGGGTGACTTCATGGGAAATGGACGAGTCTTACTCTCTGGTGGTTTTGTCCCGTCCAAAGAGTTTGGGGTCATTCTGTGGGCTGGAAGAAGTCCGTTTTTTTTTTTTTTGTTGTTGTTGTTGTTGTTTTTTTCTTGTTTAACCTCAGGTGTCCCACCAAATGATGGATTCCAGAGTAGAACCCTGGGGAGGGGCGACTGGACAATCAGAAATCTGGTTAAAAATTGGGGCCTAGGGACATGTAAAGCCCATTATGACATCTAATGATCCAGCCACTGAGAAAACTTACTAGAGGACAGGACTCATGCTGATGGTCACAATGCGTGTGTATGCCCTTGTCGCACTCAAGAATGGGCGGGGCCTCAGGGTGAATGCTGTTTTCTCCTACACTGAACTTTGGACAACGTGCCAACCACAAGGGTTCTTGCCATGGGTAAGGAGGAGTACTGATTTCTGCATCACACTCATTCCTGGGCAGTGATTGGAGATAAGGTCTCGGTTCTGAAGCCTGAAAACTGAGGTAGGGAAGAGATGATGACCTAAGGCCATGGCGGGTTTTATGTGCTCAGTGTGTGGTCAGCTTTCTGGGTGTTGGTCAGGAGGTCCGGGCTCAGGTTGTGTTCGACAGTGCATTAGTGCCCAGGTTAGACTATATAATTTGGGTAAAGTCGAGTGCTGTGTAGGTGTATCCTCATTTAAGGTGCCTGGACAGCTCATGAGGCAATAATTTTATTTCTAGAGGGCAGGCAGGGTGCTGCATTGTGGGTCCGGAATTGCCAAACTTGAGGGCTTCGGGGCCAGGAGTGTGAGGACGGAAGTCTGAGAAGACAAGCTAGACTTGGGTTTCAGGGCGAGGGCACGGCAGGTACCCCCTGCAGATCTGAACCAATATCTCATGCATCTGAAGTCAGGGCGAGGATCAGACGTTGGATCAGGTTGGAGTTTCTGTGCATGACGGCCGCTTCATGAAGGGAGCGGAATCTCGAGGCCATTGAGGTTTTCCCACGTTGGGAGTTGTGGGATGCCCCCTTCAAGGGTTCCTTCTGCGGGACAATTGAGACCTGTTGGACAGCTCCAGGACATCCCATATAGAATGACTCCAGAGCACCGATCGCGGATGGATGCCTGGGAAGCCCGCCTCGCATTCCTATTGTCTCCTAGCAACAAGACAGTTTAGATCTGATGGCTCTGCGGGAGCAACCGGGGTGGCTGAGTTGAAATGGACTTTCCTGAGGATGGGTCCTAATGTGTTTTGGTGTCCATGAGGGCCTTGGAATGGGGCGGTGGCACCGGGACCCTGAAGTACCCTCCTAAGCTTTGGACATGGCTCCCATGCACAGGTTTCCTTGTGGAGACGAGATGAGTTCTGATGGGTGCCTCAGGAAAACCCCTATGCTCGTATTGGAATCAGGCTTTTGAGGACACATGCCTGTAACCCAAAGCAATGGATCCTATTATGGCCTAGGGTCCTGTCTGGTTCAATCTTCTTCTCTGGGGACATCCATCTATGGTATGAGTGGAGGTCGATTATCAGTTGGTGACAGACAGCCCTTGTTTGTTCCGGGCAACCTACACTATTGGGATGGCCTCAGGGACTTTGGAGGTTTCTCCTAATTTGTACGATTTTGAACCATGGAATGGGCAGAATTCCCATGGATTGGTAGGCACAGTCCTAATGTGTGGCTCCAGGGGCCCAGCCTGGAGGGTGTGTGGCCCAAGACTTTGAGGACAGAAGTCTGAAAACACAAACTCAGCTTAGGTTTGGGGACGTAGGTATGGCAGGCCCGGTCGACAAACCATGAGCAGAACTCTTCAGGATATGAAGAAAGTGCGAGTCTGAGGCGCTTGCTCAGGCTTTTGTCTCTGGATTTTGTATCAGCGATGGACGTGGAATGTCGGGGAGGCCTCATGGGCCATGGACGAATCTTCCTCTCTGAGGATTTGGCCCGATTCCCAATTGCTTTTCGTCAATCTGTGGGATGGGAGGACTCATTTCAGTTTTGTTACCTCAGTTGTCCAACCAAAAGAGGAATTGCAAAGCCAAGCCATGGGGAAGACTGAAGGGACAACCTGAACTATGGTTAAATATTGGGGCCTAGGGGCATGGCAAGCCCAATATGCTATCTCTTCATCCAGCCATCGAGTGGCCTTACTTGAGGACTGGGCTCAGCCTGAGGGTCACAATGTGTGTTTGTGACCAATGTGGCCTGCGAGCATGGGCCGGGCCTCATGGGCCACACTGGTTTCAACTACACTGAACGTTGGACAACATGCGAACCAAAAGGTTTCTTGCCATGGGGAAGGAGTTCTGATTTCTGCATCACCTTCAACCCTGGGCAGTGATTGGAGATAAGGTCTAGGTTCTGAAACATGAAAACTGTTGTTGGGAAGAGATGACGAGCTAAGGCCATGGCAGCTCGATGTGCTCAGTGTGCGGCCAGCTGTCTGGGAGGGGCCAGGGAGTCCAGGCTCAGGCTGTGTCAGAAAGGGCATTAGTTCCCTGGTCAGCCTATGTATTTGGGGTACAGCCAAGTTCGGTGCAGGTTGATCCTCATTTGGGATTACTGGGTAACCCCAGAGGACAATATTTTTCTTCTGGAGGGCCGGCAGAGTGCTGCATTGTATTTCTGGAATGCCAAACTGGAGGGCTTGTGGGCCAGTAGTCTGACGACAAAAGTCTGAGAACACAAGCTAGGCTTAGGTTTCTGGGTGAGGCCATGGCAGGCACAATCTACAGACCTGAATCGAGATCTCGTGCATCTGAAGTCAGGGCGAGGATCAGATGATCGCTCAGGTTGGAGTTTCTGTCCCTGATGGCCCCTTCATGAATGGGGGGGGGGCATCAAGAGGCCATAGGGGTTTTTCCACGATGAGAGTTGTGAGAAGCTCCAAACAGCAGACAGTCTTCTGCAGGACAATTGAGACCTGTTGTTTGGCTCCAGGCCAATGATTCTGAGCAGGGTTCTAAGAATGGATGGCTGGGTAGCCCACCTCGCATTCCAATTGTCACCTAGCAACAAGACAGGTTAGATATCATGATCTGTGGGGAGCAACCGAGGACGCTGAGTTGAAATGGACATCCCTGGGGATGGGTCCTAACGTGCTTTTGTGTCTATGGAGACCTTGGAATGAAGCGGTGGCACTGGGGCCCTAAAGGGTTCTCCTAAACAGAGGCTTTGACACAGCTCCAACGTGCAAGTTTCCCATGTGTAGATGAGATGTTTTCTGATGGGTGATTCAAGAAACAGCTATATGCTGCTTTTGAAATCCAGGCCTCTGAGGAGAGATGCCTGGAAACCAAAGCAATGGATCTGATTAGTGCCTAGGGGCCTGTTCTTTCCTTTTTACCTCTGGGGACACCTGTCTATGGGTCTGAGTGCAGGTAGGTGCTCAGTTGGGCTCAGATTGCCCCTGTTTTTCCTGGGAAGCCACCACTATTGAGATGGATCAGGGACTTTGGAGGTTTATCCTAATAGAAGGGTTGTGGCCTTTGGAATGGGCACACACAATTCCTTTGGAGAGGGTAGTACAGTCCTCAGGTTTGGCTCCAGGGGCCTGAGCCTGTAGGTTGTGTAGGCCAGGGCTGTTTGGACAGTTGTCTGAAAACACAAACTCGGCTTATGTTTCGGGTCATAGGTATGGCAGGACTGATCTACAGACCATGAGGAGAACTCTTCGGGATTTGAAAGAAGGGCGACTGTGAGGCTCCTGCTCAAGTTTTTGTCTCTGGATATCGTGTCACTCATGGTCGTGGAATTTCTGGGTGACTTCATGGGGAATGGACGAGTCATACTCTCTGGTGGTTAGGCCCCGTCCAAAGAGTTTGGTGTCATTCTGTGGGCTGGAAGAAGTCCGTTTTTTTTTGTTTTTTTTTTTTGTTTTTTTTTTTTTTTGTTGTGTTCTTTTTTAACCTCAGGTGTCCCACCAAATGAGGGATTCCAGATTAGAGCCCTGAGGAGGGGCGACTGGACAATCAGAAATCTGGTAAAAAATTGGGGCTTAGGGACATGTCAAGCCCATTATGACATCTAATGGTCCAGCCACTGAGAGGACTTACTAGAGGACAGGACTCATGCTGAAGGTCTCAATGCGTGTGTATGCCCTCGTAACACTCAAGAATGGGCGGGGCCTCAGGGTGAATGCTGGTTTCTCCTACACTTAACGTTGGACAACGTGCCAACCTCAAGGGTTCTTGCCATGGGTAAGGAGGAGTTCTGATTTCTCCATCACACTCACCCCTGGGCAGTGATTGGAGAAAAGGTCTCGGTTCTGAAGCTGAAAACTGAGGTAGGGAAGAGATGATGACCTAAAGCCATGGCGGTTTTTATGTGCTCAGTGTGCGGTCAGCTTTCTGGGTGTTGGTCAGGAGGTCCGGGCTCAGGTTGTGTTCGACAGTGCATTAGTGCCCAGGTTAGACTATATAATTTGGGTAAAGTCGAGTGCTGTATAGGTTTACCCTCATTTAAGGTGCCTGGGCAGCTCATGAGGCAATAATTTTTTTTCTAGAGGGCAGGCAGAGTGCTGTATTGTGGGTCTGGAATTGCCAAACTTGAGGGCTTCGGGGCCAGGAGTGTGAGGACGGAAGTCTGAGAAGACAAGCTAGACTTGGGTTTCAGGGCGAGGGCACGGCAGGTACCCCTTGCAGATCTGAACCAATATCTCATGCATCTGACGTCAGGGCGAGCATCAGACTTTGGCTCAGGTTGGAGTTTCTGAGCATGACGGCCGCTTCATAAAGGGAGCGGAATCTCGAGGCCATTGAGGTTTTCCCACGTTGGGAGTTGTTAGATGCCCCCTTCAAGGATTCCTTCTGTGGGACAATTGGGACCTGTTGGACAGCTCCAGGACATCCCATATGGAATGACTCCAGAGCACCGATCGCGGATGGATGCCTGGGAAGCCTGCCTCGCATTCCAATTGTCTCCTAGCAACAAGACAGTATAGATCTGATGGCTCTGCGGGAGCAACCGGGGTGGCTGTGTTGAAATCGACTTTCCTGAGGATGGGTCCTAATGTGTTTTTGTGTCCATGAGGGCCTTGGAATGGGGCGGTGGCACCGGGACTCTGAAGTACTCTCCTAAGCTTTGGACATGGCTCCCATGCAGAGGTTTCCTTGAGGAGACGAGATGAGTTCTGATGGGTGCCTCAGGAAAACCCCTATGCTTGTATTGGAATCAGGCTTTTGAGGACACATTCCTGTAACCCAAAGCAATGGATCCTATTATGGCCTAGGGTCCTGTCTTGTTCAATCTTCTTCTCTGGCGACATCCATCTATGGTCTGAGTGGAGGTCGATTATCAGCTGGTGTCAGACAGCCCTTGTTTGTTCCGGGCGACCTACACTATTGGGATGGCCTCAGGGACTTTGGAGGTTTCTCCTAATTTGTACGATTTTGAACCATGGAATGGGCAGAATTCCCATGGATTGGTAGGCACAGTCCTAATGTGTGGCGCCAGGTGTCCAGCCTGGAGGGTGTGTGGCCCAAGACTTTGAGGACAGATGTCTGAAAACACAAACTCAGCTTAGGATTGGGGACGTAGGTATGGCAGGCCTGATCGACAAACCATGAGCAGAACTCTTCAGGATATGAAGAAAGTGCGAGTCTGAGGCGCTTGCTCAGGCTTTTGTCTCTGGATTTTGTATCAGCGATGGCCGTGGAATGTCGGGGAGGCCTCATGGACCATGACCGAATCTTCCTCTCTGAGGATTTGGCCCGATTCCCAATTGCTTTTCGTCAATCTGTGGGATGGGAGGACTTATTCAGTTTTGTTACCTCAGGTGTCCCACCAAAAGAGGAATTCCAAAGCCAAGCCGTGGGGAAGACTGAAGGGACAACCCGAACTATGGATAAAAATTGGGGCCAAGGGGCATGGCAAGCCCAATATGCTATCTCTTCATCCAGCCACTGAGTGGCTTTACTTGAGGACTGGGCTCAGCCTGAGGGTCACAATGTGTGTTTGTGACCAATGTGGCCCGTGAGCATGGGCGGGGCCTCATGGGCCACACTGGTTTCAACTACACTGAACGTTGGACAACATGCCAACCACAAGGTTTCTTGCCATGGGGAAGGAGTTCTGATTTCTGTATCACCTTCAACCCTGGGCAGTGTTTGGAGAAAGGTCTAGGTTCTGAAACCTGAAAACCGCGTTTGGGAAGAGATGACGACCTAAGTCCATGGCGGCTAGATGTGCTCAGTGTGCGGCCAACTGTCTGGGAGGGGCCAGGGGGTCCAGGCTCATGCTGTGTCAGAAAGGGCATTAGTGCCCTGTACCTTGGGGTACAGCCAAGGTCGGTGCAGGTTGATCCTCATTTGGGGTTACTGGGTAGCCCCAGAGGACAATGTTTTTCTTCTGGTGGGCCGGCAGAGTGTTGCATTGTAGTTCTGGATTGCCAAACTGGAGGGCTTGTGGGCCAGTAGTCTGACGACAAATGTCTAAGAACACAAGCTAGGCTTAGGTTTCGAGGTGAGGATATGGCAGGCACAATCTAAAGACCTGATCGAGATCTCGTGCATCTGAAGTCAGGGCAAGGATTAGACGATCGCTCAGGTTGGAGTTTCTGGTCTGATGGCCCCTTCATGAATGGGGGTGGTCATCACGAGGCCATGGGGGTTTTCCCACGATGGGAGTTGTGAGAAGCTCCAAACTGCAGAGAGTCTTCTGCAGGACAATTGAGACCTGTTGTTTGGCTCCAGGCCAATGATTCTGAGCAGGGTTCTAAGGATGGATGGCTGAGTAGCCCACCTCGCATTCCAATTGCCTCCTAGCAACAAAACAGGTTAGATCTCCTGGATTGTGGGGAGCAACCGAGGACGCTGAGTTGAATTGGACACCCCTGGGGATGGGTCCTAACGTGCTTTTGTGTCTATGGAGACCTTAGAATGAAGCGGTGGCACTGGGGACCTTAAGGTTTCTCCTAAACTGAAGCTTTGACACAGCTCCAACGTGCAAGTTTCCCATGTGTAGATGAGGTGTTTTCTGATGGGTGAGTCAAGAAACAGCTATATGCTGCTTTTGAAATCCAGACCTCTGAGGAGAGATGCCTGGAAACCAAATCAATGGATCTGATTAGTGCCTAGGGGCCTGTTCTTTCCTTTTTACCTCTGGGGACATCTGTCTATGGGTCTGAGTGCAGGTAGGTGCTCAGTTGGGCTCAGATTGCCCCTGTTTTTCCTGGGAAGCCACCACTATTGAGATGGATCAGGGACTTTGGAGGTTTATCCTATTAGAAGGGTTGTGGCCATTGGAATGGGCACACACAATTCCCTTGGAGAGGGCAAGTACAGTCCTCAGGTTTGGCTCCAGGGGCCTGAGCCTGTAGGTTGTGTAGGCCAGGGCTGTTTAGACAGTTGTCTGAAAACACAAACTCGGCTTATGTTTCGGGTCATAGGTATGGCAGGACTGATCTACAGACCATGAGGAGAACTCTTCGGGATTTGAAAGAAGGGCGAGTGTGAGGCTCCTGCTCAAGTTTTTGGCTCTGGATATCGTGTCACTCTTGGTCGTGGAATTTCTGGGTGACTTCATGGGGAATGGACGAGTCTTACTCTCTGGTGGTTTGGCCCCGTCCAAAGAGTTTGGGGACATTCTGTGGGCTGGAAGAAGTCCGTTTTTTTTTTTTTGTTGTTGTTGTTGTTGTTTTCTTTTTTAACCTCAGGTGTCCCACCAAATGTGGGATTCCAGATTAGAGCCCTGAGGAGGGGCGACTGGACAATCAGAAATCTGGTAAAAATTGGGGCTTAGGGACATGTCAAGCCCATTATGACATCTAGTGGTCCAACCACTGAGAGGACTTACTGGAGGACAGGACTCATGCTGAGGGTCTCAATGCGTGTGTATGCCCTCGTAACACTCAAGAATGGGCGGGTCCTCAGGGTGAATGCTGGTTTCTCCTACACTGAACGTTGGACAACGTGCCAACCACAAGGGTTCTTGCCATGGGTAAGGAGGAGTTCTGATTTCTCCATCACACTCACCCCTGGGCAGTGATTGGAGATAAGGTCTCGGTTCTGAAGCTGAAAACTGAGGTAGGGAAGAGATGATGACCTAAAGCCATGGCGGGTTTTATGTGCTCAGTGTGCGGTCAGCTTTCTGGGTGTTGGTCAGGAGGTCCGGGCTCAGGTTGTGTTCGACAGTGCATTAGTGCCCAGGTTAGACTATATAATTTGGGTAAAGTCGAGTGCTGTGTAGGTTTACCCTCATTTAAGGTGCGTGGGCAGCTCATGAGGCAATAATTTTTTTTCTAGAGGGCAGGCAGAGTGCTGCATTGTGGGTCCGGAATTGCCAAACTTGAGGGCTTCGGGGCGAGGAGTGTGAGGACGGAAGTCTGAGAAGACAAGCTAGACTTGGGTTTCAGGGCGAGGGCACGGCAGGTACCCCATGCAGATCTGAACCAATATCTCATGCATCTGAAGTCAGGGCGAGTATCAGACGTTGGCTCAGGTTGGAGTTTCTGAGCATGACGGCCGCTTCATAAAGGGAGCGGAATCTAGAGGCCATTGAGGTTTTCCCACGTTGGGAGTTGTTAGATGCCCCCTTCAAGGATTCCTTCTGTGGTACAATTGGGACCTGTTGGACAGCTCCAGGACATCCCATATGGAATGACTCCAGAGCACCGTTCGCGGATGGATGCCTGGGAAGCCCTCCTCGCATTCCAATTGTCTCCTAGCAACAAGACAGTATAGATCTGATGGCTCTGCGGGAGCAACCGGGGTGGTTGAGTTGAAATGGACTTTCCTGAGGATGGGTCCTAATGTGTTTTTGTGTCCATGAGGGCCTTGGAATGGGGCGGTGGCACCAGGACTCTGAAGTACTCTCCTAAGCTTTGGACATGGCTCCCATGCAGAGGTTTCCTTGTGGAGACGAGATGAGTTCTGATGGGTGCCTCAGGAAAACCCCTATGCTCGTATTGGAATCAGGCTTTTGAGGACACATGCCTGTAACCCAAAGCAATGGATCCTATTAATGCCTAGGGTCCTGTCTTGTTCAATTTTCTTCTCTGGGGACATCCATCTATGGTCTGAGTGGAGGTCGATTATCAGCTGGTGTCAGACAGCCCTTGTTTGTTCCGGGCGACCTACACTATTGGGATGGCCTCAGGGACTTTGGAGGTTTCTCCTAATTTATACGATTTTGAACCATGGAATGGGCAGAATTCCCATGGATTGGTAGGCACAGTCCTAATGTGTGGCGCAAGGTGCCCAGCCTGGAGGGTGTGTGGCGCAAGATATTGACGACAGATGTCTGAAAACACAAACTCAGCTTAGGTTTGGGGACGTAGGTATGGCAGGCCTGATCGACAAACCATGAGCAGAACTCTTCAGGATATGAAGAAAGTGCGAGTCTGAGGCGCTTGCTTAGGCTTTTGTATCTGGATTTTGTATCAGCGATGGCCGTGGAATGTCAGGGAGGCCTCATGGGCCATGGATGAATCTTCTTCTCTGAGGATTTGGCCCGATTCCCAATTGCTTTTCGTCAATCTGTGGGATGGGAGGACTCATTTCAGTTTTGTTACCTCAGGTGTCCAACCAAAAGAGGAATTCCAAAGCCAAGCCGTGGGTAATACTGAAGGGACAACCTGAACTATGGTTAAAAATTGGGGCCTAGGGGCATGGCAAGCCCAATATGCTATCTCTTCATCCAGCCACTGATTGGCCTTACTTGAGGACTGGGCTCAGCCTGAGGGTCACAATGTGTGTTTGTGACCAATGTGGCCTGCGAGCATGGGCCGGGACTCATGGGCCACACTGGTTTCAACTACACTGAACGTTGGACAACATGCCAACCACAAGGTTTCTTGCCATGGGGAAGGAGTTCTAATTTCTGCATCACCTTCAACCCTGGGCAGTGATTGGAGATAAGGTCTAGGTTCTGAAACCTGAAAACTGATGTTGGGAAGAGATGACGAAATAAGGCCATGGCAGCTCGATGTGCTCAGTGTGTGGCCAGCTGTCTGGGTGGGGACAGGGGGTCCAGGCTCAGGCTGTGTCAGAAAGGGCATTAGTGCCCTGGTCAGCCTATGTATTTGGGGTACAGCCAAGGTCGGTGCAGGTTGATCCTCATTTGGGGTTACTGGGTAGCCCCAGAGGACAATGTTTTTCTTCTGGAGGGCTGGCAGAGTGCTGCATTGTAGTTCTGGATTGCCAAACTGGAGGGCTTGTGGGCCAGTAGTCTGACGACAAATGTCTAAGAACACAAGCTAGGCTTAGGTTTCTGGGTGAGGATATGGCAGGCACAATCTACAGACCTGAATCGAGATCTCGTGCGTCTGAAGTCGGGGCAAGGATTAGACGATCGCTCAGGTTGGAGTTTCTGTCCCTGATGGCCCCTTCATGAATGGGGGTGGGCATCACGAGGCCATGGGTGTTTTCCCACGATGGTAGTTGTGAGAAGCTCCAAACTGCAGAGAGTCTTCTGCAGGACAATTGAGACCTGTTGTTTGGCTCCAGGCCAATGATTCTGAGCAGGGTTCTAAGGATAGATGGCTGAGTAGCCCACCTCGCATTCCAATTGTCTCCTAGCAACAGGACAGGTTAGATCTCCCGGATCTGTGGGGAGCAACTGAGGACGCTGAGTTGAATTGGACACCCCTGGGGATGGGTCCTAACGTGCTTTTGTGTCTATGGAGACCTTGGAATGAAGCGGTGGCACTGGGGCCCTTAAGGTTTCACCTAAACTGAAGCTTTGACACAGCTCCAACGTGCCAGTTTCCCATGTGTAGATGAGATGTTTTCTGATGGGTGAGTCAAGAAACAGCTAGATGCTGCTTTTGAAATCCAGGCCTCTGAGTAAGGTGCCTGGAAACCAGAGCAATGGATCTGATTAGTGCCTAGGGGCCTGTTCTTTCCTTTTTACCCATGGGGACATCTGTCTATGGGTCTGAGTGCAGGTAGGTGCTCAGTTGGGCTCAGATTGCCCCTGTTTTTCCTGGGAAGCCACCACTATTGAGATGGATCAGGGACTTTGGAGGTTTATCCTATTAGAAGGGTTGTGGCCATTGGAATGGGCACACACAATTCCCTTGGAGAGGGCAAGTACAGTCCTCAGGTTTGGCTCCAGGGGCCTGAGCCTGTAGGTTGTGTAGGCCAGGGCTGTTTGGACAATTGTCTGAAAACACAAACTCGGCTTATGTTTCAGGTCATAGGTATGGCAGGACTGATCTACAGACCATGAGGAGAACTCTTCCGGATTTGAAAGAAGGGCGAGTGTGAGGCTCCTGATCTAGTTTTTGGCTCTGGATATCGTGTCATTCATGGTCGTGGAATTTCTGGGTGACTTCATGGGAAATGGATTAGTCTTACTCTCTGGTGGTTTGGCCCCGTCCAAAGAGTTTGGGGTCATTCTGTGGGCTGTAATAAGTCCGTTTTTGTTGTTGTTGTTGTTGTTGTTGTTTTATTTTTTAACCTCAGGTGTCCCACCAAATGAGGGATTCCAGAGTAGAGCCCTGAGGAGGGGCGACTGGACAATCAGAAATCTGGTAAAAAATTGGGGCTTAGGGACATGTCAAGCCCATTATGACATCCAATGGTCCAGCCTAGGAGAGGACTTACTAGAGGACAGGACTCATGCTGAGGGTCTCAATGCGTGTGTATGCCCTCGTAACACTCAAGAATGGGCGGGTCCTCAGGGTGAATGCTGATTTCTCCTACACTGAACGTTGGACAACGTGCCAACCACAAGGGTTCTAGCCATGGGTAAGGAGGAGTTCTGATTTCTCTATCACACTCACCCCTGGGCAGTGATTGGAGATAAGGTCTCGGTTATGAAGCTGAAAACTGAGGTAGGGAAGAGATGATGACCTAAAGCCATGGCGGGTTTTATGTGCTCAGTGTGCGGTCAGCTTTCTGGGTGTTGGTCAGGAGGTCCGGGCTCAGGTTGTGTTCGACAGTGCATTAGTGCCCAGGTTAGACTATATAATTTGGGTAGAGTCGAGTGCTGAGTAGGTTTACCCTCATTTAAGGTGCCTGGTCAGCTCATGAGGCAATAATTTTTTTTCTAGAGGGCAGGCAGAGTGCTGCATTGTGGGTCCGGAATTGCCAAACTTGAGGGCTTCGGGGCCAGGAGTGTGAGGACGGAAGTCTGAGAAGACAAGCTAGACTTGGATTTCAGGGCGAGGTCATGGCAGGTACTCCCTGCAGATCTGAACCAATATCTCATGCATCTGAAGTCAGGGCGAGGATCAGACGTTGGCTCAGGTTGGAGTTTCTGTGCATGACGGCCGCTTCATGAAGGGAGCGGAATCTCGAGGCCATTAAGGTTTTCCCACGTTGGGAGTTGTGGGATGCCCCCTTCAAGGATTCCTACTGCGTGACAATTGAGACCTGTTGGACAGCTCCAGGACATCCCATATGGAATGACTCCAGAGCACCGTTCGCGGATGGATGCCTGGGAAGCCCGCCTCGCATTCCAATTGTCTTCTAGCAACAAGACAGTTTAGATCTGATGGCTCTGCCGGAGCAACCGGGGTGGCTGAGTTGAAATGGACTTTCCTGAGGATGGGTCCTAATGTGTTTTTGTGTCCATGAGGGCCTTGGAATGGGGTGGTGGCTCCGGGACCCTGAAGTACTCTCCTAAGCTTTGGACATGGTTCCCATGCACAGGTTTCCTTGTGGAGACGAGATGAGTTCTACTGGGTGTCTCAGGAAAACCCCTATGCTCGTATTGGAATCAGGCTTTTGAGGACACATGCCTCTAACCCAAAGAAATGGATCCTATTATGGCCTAGGGTCCTGTCTGGTTCAATCTTCTTCTCTGGGGACATCCATCTATGGTATGAGTGGAGGTCGATTATCGGCTGGTGTCAGACAGCCCTTGTTTGTTCCGGGCGACCTACACTATTGGGATGGCCTCAGGGACTTTGGAGGTTTCTCCTAATTTGTACGATTTTGGACCATGGAATGGGCAGAATTCCCATGGATTGGTAGGCACAGTCCTAATGTGTGGCTCCAGGGGCCCAGCCTGGAGGGTGTGTGGCCCAAGACTTTGAGGACAGAAGTCTGAAAACACAAACTCAGCTTAGGTTTGGGGACGTAGGTATGGCAGGCCCGATCTACAAACCATGAGAAGAACTCTTCAGGATATGAAGAAAGTGCGAGTCTGAGGCGCTTGCTCAGGCTTTTGTCTCTGGATTTTGTATCAGCGATGGCCGTGGAATGTCGGGGAGGCCTCATGGGCCGTGGACGAATCTTCCTCTCTGAGGATTTGGCCCGATTCGCAATTGATTTTCGTCAATCTGTGGGATGGGATGACTCATTTCAGTTTTGTTACCTCAGGTGTCCCACCAAAAGAGGAATTCCAAAGCTAAGCCGTGGGGAAGACTGAAGGAACAACCAGAACTATGGTAAAAAATTGGGGCCTAGTTGAATGGCAGGCCCAATATGCTGTCTCTTCATCCAGCCACTGAGTGGCCTTACTTGAGGACTGGGCTCAGCCTGAGGGTCACAATGTGTGTTTGTGACCTATGTGGCCCGCGAGCATGGGCGGGGCCTCATGGGCCACACTGGTTTCAACGACACTGAACGTTGGACAACATGCTAACCACAAGGTTTCTTGCCATGGGGAAGGAGTTCTGATTTCTGCATCACCTTCAACCCTGGGCAGTGTTTGGAGATAAGGTCTACGTTCTGAAACCTGAAAACCGAGGTTGGGAAGAGATGACGACCTAAGGCCATGGCGGCTCGATGTGCTCAGTGTGCGGCCAGCTGTCTGGGAGGGGCCAGGGGGTCCAGGCTCAGGCTGTGTCAGAAAGGGCATTAGTGCCCTGGTCAGCCTATGTATTTGGGGTACAGCCAAGGTCGGTGCAGGTTGATCCTCATTTGGGGTTACTAGATAGCCCCAGAGGACAATGTTTTTCTTCTGGCGGGCATGCAGAGTGCGGCATTGTAGTTCTGGATTGCCAAACTGGAGGGCTTGTGGGCCAGTAGTCTGACGACAAAAGTCTGAGAACACAAGCTAAGCTTAGGTTTCTGGGTGAGGCCATGGCAGGCACAATCTACAGACCTGAATCGAGATCTCGTGCATCTGAAGTCAGGGCGAGGATCAGACGATCGCTCAGGTTGGAGTTTCTGTCCCTGATGGCCCCTTCATGAATGGGGGGGCTTCACGAGGCCATGGGGGTTTTCCCACGATAGGAGTTGTGAGAAGCTCCAAACTGCAGAGAGTCTTCTGCAGGAAAATTGAGACCTGTTGTTTGGCTCCAGGCCAATGATTCTGAGCAGGGTTCTAAGGATGGATGGCTGGGTAGCCCACCTCGCATTCCAATTGTCTTCTAGCAACAAGACAGGTTAGATCTCCTGGATCTGTGGGGAGCAACCGAGGATGCTGCATTGAAATGGACACCCCTGGGGATGGGTCCTAATGTGCCTTTGTGTCTAAGGAGACCTTGGAATGAAGCGGTGGCACTTGGGCCCTAAAGAGTTCTACTAAACAGAGGCTTTGACACAGCTCCAACGTGCAAGTTTCTGATGTGTAGATGAGATGTTTTCTGAAGTGTGAGTCAAGAAACAGCTATATGTTGCTTTTGAAATCCAGGCCTCTGAGGAGAGATTCCTGGAAACCAAAGAAATGGATCTGATTAGTGCCTAGGGGCCTGTTCTTTCCTTTTTACCTCTGGGGACATCTGTCTATGGGTCTGAGTGCAGGTAGGGGCTCTGTAGGGCTCAGATTGCCCCTGTTTTTCCTGGGAAGCCACCACTATTGAGATGGATCAGGGACTTTGGAGGTTTATCCTATTAGAAGGGTTGTGGCCATTGGAATGGGCACACACAATTCCCTTCGAGAAGGCAAGTACAGTCCTCAGGTTTGGCTCCAAGGGCCTTAGCCTGTAGGTTGTGTAGGCCAGGGCTGTTTGGACAGTTGTCTGAAAACACAAACTTGGCTTATGTTTCGGGTCATAGGTATGGCAGGACTGATCTACAGACCATGAGGAGAACTCTTCGGGATTTGAAAGAAGGGCGAGTGTGAGGCTCCTGCTCAAGTTTTTGTCTCTGGATATCGTGTCACTCATGGTCGTGGAATTTCTGGGTGACTTCATGGGAAATGGACGAGTCTTACTCTCTGTTGGTTTGGCCCCGTAAAAGAGTTTGGGGTCATTCTGTGGGCTGGAAGAAGTCCGTTTTTTTTTTTTTGTTGTTGTTGTTGTTGTTTTCTTTTTTAAACTCAGGTGTCCCACCGAATGAGGGATTCCAGAGTAGAGCCCTGGGGAGGGGCGACTGGACAATCAGAAATCTGGTTAAAAATTGGGGCCTAGGGACATGTCAAGCCCATTATGACATCTAATGGTCCAGCCAAGGAGAGGACTTACTAGAGGACAGGACTCATGCTGAAGGTCACAATGTGTGTGTATGCCCTCGTCGCACTCAAGAATGGGCGGGGCCTCAGGGTGAATGCTGGTTTCTCCTACACTGAACGTTGGAAAACGTGCCAACCACAAGGGTTCTAGCCATGGGTAAGGAGGAGTTCTGATTTCTGCATCACACTCACCCCTGGGCAGTGATTGGAGATAAGGTCTCGGTCTGAAGCCTGAAAACTGAGGGAGGGAAGAGATCATGACCTAAGGCCATGGCGGGTTTTATGTGCTCAGTGTGCGGTCAGCTTTCTGGGTGTTGGTCAGGAGGTCCGGGCTCAGGTTGTGTTCGACAGTGCATTAGTGCCCAGGTTAGATTATATAATTTGGGTAAAGTCAAGTGCTGTGTAGGTTTATCTTCATTTAAGGTGCCTGGGCAGCTCATGAGGCAAAAATTTTTTTTCTAGAGGGCATGCAGGGTGCTGCATTGTGGGTCCGGAATTGCCAAACTTGAGGGCTTCGGGGCCAGGAGTGTGAGGACGGAAGTCTGAAAAGACAAGCTAGACTTGGGTTTCAGGGCGAGGGCACGGCAGGTACCCCCTGCATATCTGAACCAATATCTCATGCATCTGAAGTCAGGGCGAGGATCAGACGTTGGCTCAGGTTGGAGTTTCTGAGCATGACGGCCGCTTCATGAAGGGAGCGGAATCTCGAGGCCATTGAGGTTTTCCCACGTTGGGAGTTGTGGGATGCCCCCTTCAAGGTTTCCTTCTGCGGGACAATTGAGACCTGTTGGACAGCTCCAGGACATCCCATATGGAATGACTCCAGAGCACCGTTCGCGGATGGATGCCTGGGAAGCCCGCCTCGCATTCCTATTGTCTCCTAGCAACAAGACAGTTTAGATCTGCTGGCTCTGCGGGAGCAACCGGGGTGGCTGAGTTGAAATGGACTTTCCTGAGGATGGGTCCTAATGTGTTTTTGTGTCCATGAGGGCCATGGAATGGGGTGGTGGCTCCAGGACCCTGAAGTACTCTCCTAAGCTTGGACATGGCTCCCATGCACAGGTTTCCTTGTGGAGACGAGATGAGTTCTACTGGGTGTCTCAGGAAAACCCCTATGCTCGTATTGGAATCAGGCTTTTGAGGACACATGCCTCTAACCCAAAGAAATGGATCCTATTATGGCCTAGGGTCCTGTCTGGTTCAATCTTCTTCTCTGGGGACATCCATCTATGGTATGAGTGGAGGTCGATTATCAGCTGGTGTCAGACAGCCCTTGTTAGTTCCGGGCGACCTACACTATTGGGATGGCCTCAGGGAATTTAGAGGTTTCTACTAATTTGTACGATTTTGGACCATGGGATGGGCAGAATTCCCATGGATTGGTAGGCACAGTCCTAATGTGTGGCTCTAGGGGCCCAGTCTGGAGGGTGTGTGGCCCAAGACTTTGAGGACAGAAGTCTGAAAACACAAACTCAGCTTAGGTTTGGGGACGTAGGTATGGCAGGCTCGATCTACAAACCATGAGAAGAACTCTTCAGGATATGAAGAAAGTGCGAGTCTGAGGCGCTTGCTCAGGCTTTTGTCTCTGGATTTTGTATCAGCGATGGCCGTGGAATGTCGGGGAGGCCTCATGGGCCGTGGACGAATCTTCCTCCCTGAGGATTTGGCCCGATTCGCAATTGCTTTTCGTCAATCTGTGGGATGGGATGATTCATTTCAGTTTTGTTACCTCAGCTGTCCCACCAAAAGAGGAATTCCAAAGCTAAGCCGTGGGGAAGACTGAAGGAACAACCAGAACTATGGTAAAAAATTGGGGCCTAGTGGAATGGCAGGCCCAATATGCTGTCTCTTCATCCAGCCACTGAGTGGCCTTACTTGAGGACTGGGCTCAGCCTAAGGGTCACAATGTGTGTTTGTGACCAATGTGGCCTGCGAGCATTTGCGGGGCCTCATGGGCCACACTGGTTTCAACGACACTGAACGTTGGACAACATGCCAACCACAAGGTTTATTGCCATGGGGAAGGAGTTCTGATTTCAGCATCACCTTCAACCCCGGGCAGTGATTGGAGATAAGGTCTAGGTTCTGAAACCTGAAAACCGAGGTTGGGAAGAGATGACGACCTAAGGCCATGGCGGCTCCATGTGCTCAGTGTGCGGCCAGCTGTCTGGGAGGGGCCAGGGGGTCCAGGCTCAGGCTGTGTCATAAAGGGCATTAGAGCCCTGGTCAGCCTTAGTATTTGGGGTACAGCCAAGGTCGGTGCAGGTTGATCCTCATTTGGGGTTACTGGATAGCCCCAGAGGACGATGTTTTTCTTCTGGCGGGCCGGCAGAGTGCTGCATTGTAGTTATGGATTGCCAAACTGGAGGGCTTGTGGGCCAGTAGTCTGACGACAAAAGTTTGAGAACACAAGCTAGGCTTAGGTTTCTGGGTGAGGCCATGGCAGGCACAATCTACAGACCTGAATCGAGATCTCATGCATCTGAAGTCAGGGCGAGGATCAGACGATCGCTCAGGTTGGAGTTTCTGTCCCTGATGGCCCCTTCATGAATGGGGGGGCATCACGAGGCCATGGGGGTTTTCCCACGATGGGAGTTGTGAGAAGCTCCAAACTGCAGAGAGTCTTCTGCAGGACAATTGAGACCTGTTGTTTGGCTCCAGGCCAATGATTCTGAGCAGGGTTCTAAGGATGGATGGCTGGGTAGCCCACCTCGCATTCCTATTGTCTCGTAGCAATAAGACAGGTTAGATCTCCTGGATCTGTGGGGAGCAACCGAGGATGCTGCATTGAAATGGACACCCCTGGGGATGGGTCCTAATGTGCCTTTGTGTCTAAGGAGACCTTGGAATGAAGCGGTGGCACTTGAGCCCTAAAGAGTTCTACTAAACAGAGGCTTTGACACAGCTCCAACGTGTAAGTTTCCCATGTGTAGATGCGAAGTTTTCTGAAGGGTGAGTCAAGAAACAGCTATATGCTGCTTTTGAAATCCAGGCCTCTGAGGAGAGATTCCTGGAAACCAAAGCAATGGATCTGATTAGTGCCTAGGGGCCTGTTCTTTCCTTTTTACCTCTGGGGACATCTGTCTATGGGTCTGAGTGCAGGTAGGTGCTCTGTAGGGCTCAGATTGCCCCTGTTTTTCCTAGGAAGCCACCACTATTGAGATGGATCACGGACTTTGGAGGTTTATCCTATTAGAAGGGTTGTGGCCATTGGAATGGGCACACACAATTCCGTTGGAGAGGACAAGTACAGTCCTCAGGTTTGGCTCCAGGGGCCTTAGCCTGTAGGTTGTGTAGGCCAGGGCTGTTTGGACAGTTGTCTGAAAACACAAACTCGGCTTATGTTTCGGGTCATAGGTATGGCAGGACTGATCTACAGACCATGAGGAGAACTCTTCGGGATTTGAATGAAGGGCGAGTGTGAGGCTCCTGCTCAAGTTTTTGTCTCTGGATATCGTGTCACTCATGGTCGTGGAATTTCTGGGTGACTTCATGGGAAATGGACGAGTCTTACTCTCTGTTGGTTTGGCCCCGTCCAAAGAGTTTGGGGTCATTCTGTGGGCTGGAAAAAGTCCGTTTTTTTTTTGTTGTTGTTGTTTTTGTTGTTGTTGTTGTTGTTGTTGTTTTCTTTTTTAACCTTAGGTGTCCTATCGAATGAGGGATTCCAGAGTAGAGCCCTGGGGAGGGGCGACTGGACAATCAGAAATCTGGTTAAAAATGGGGGCCTAGGGACATGTCAAGCCCATTATGACATCTAATGGTCCAGCCAAGGAGAGGACTTACTAGAGGACAGGTTCATGATGAGGGTCACAATGCGTGTGTATGCCCTCGTAAAACTCAAGAATGGGCGGGGCCTCAGGTTGAATGCTGGTTTCTCCTACACTGAACGTTGGACAACGTGCCAACCACAAGGGTTCTTGCCATGGGTAAGGAGGAGTTCTGATTTCTGCATCACACTCACCCCTGGGCAGTGATTGGAGATAGGTCTCGGTTCTGAAGCCTGAAAACTGAGGGAGGGAAGAGATGATGACCTAAAGCCATGGCGGGTTTTATGTGCTCAGTGTGCGGTCAGCTTTCTGGGTGTTGGTCAGGAGGTCCGGGCTCAGGTTGTGTTCGACAGTGCATTAGTGCCCAGGTTAGACTATATAATTTGGGTAAAGTCGAATGCTGTGTAGGTTTATCCTCATTTAAGGTGCCTGGGCAGCTCATGAGGCAATAATTTTTTTTCTAGAGGGCAGGCAGAGTGCTGCATTGTGGGTCCGGAATTGCCAAACTTGAGGGCTTCGGGGCCAGGAGTGTGAGGACGGAAGTCTGAGAAGACAAGCTAGACTTGGGTTTCAGAGCGAGGGCACGGCAGGTACCCCCTTCAGATCTGAACCAATATCTCATGCATCTGAAGTCAGGGCAAGGATCAGACGTTGGCTCAGGTTGGAGTTTCTGTGCATGACGGCCGCTTCATGAAGGGAGCGGAATCTCGAGGCCATTGAGGTTTTCCCACGTTGGGAGTTGTGGGATGCCCCCTTCAAGGATTCCTTCTGCGGGACAATTGAGACCTGTTGGACAGCTCCAGGACATCACATATGGTATGACTCCAGAGCACCGTTCGCGGTTGGATGCCTGGGAAGCCCGCCTCGCATTCCAATTGTCTCCTAGCAACAAGACAGTTTAGATCTGCTGGCTCTATTGATGACCCCCACCATCATGAAGGGGCCATCCTGAACAGAAACTTCAACCTGAGCCTACGTCTGATCCTCGCCCTGACATCAGATGCATGAGATTTAGATTTAGCTCTACAGAGTGTGCCTGCCATGATCTTGACCCAAAACCTAAGCCTAGCTTGTGTTCTCACACTTCCTTCCTCACAATTCTGGCCCACAAGCCCTCCAGTGTGAGAATTCCGTCTCCACAATGCAGCACTCTTCCTTCCCTCCAGAAGAAAAACGTTGCCCCTGGGGCTACCCAGAAACGCCAAATTAGGATCAAACTGCATGCCATCAACTTTACTCCAATTATACAGTCTAAGCTTGGCACTAATGCCCTGTCTGACACAGCCTGAGCCTGGACCTCCTGGATGACACCCAGAAAGGTGGTGTCACACCTAAGGACTGTGCCAGTGCTCTCCAAGGGTACTCTGCCCGTTTCATTTGCCACAACCTTACAGATTAGGAGAAACCTCCAATTCCCAAGACGAGCCCAATAGTGTTGGCCTCCCCCAACAAACATGGGTGATCTGACACAAGCGGAGCAGTGACCTCCATTCTGAATCTTAGACAGAGACACTCAGAGGAGAATATTGAAAAGGACAGGCCCCTAGACCGTAATCAGATCCATTGCTTTGGATTCCAGGCATTGTTCCCCAGATGCTTGGTTTCCAATACCAGGTTGTGGGGGTTTCAGAACAAATCTCGTCTCTACATGGGAAACTTGCTCTTTGGAGCTGCATCAAAACCTCAGGTTAGGAGAATTCTTCAGGGAAACAGAGCCACTGCCCCATTCCAAGGGATCCATGGACACAAATCCACATCATGACTGATCCTCATGAGAGTGCATTTCAATAGAGCCCCCTCGGTTGTTCCACCAGTGACAGCAGATCGAATCCTCCTTTTCACTAGGACACAACTGGAATGCAAGTTGGACTGCCTAGGCATCCATCATTAGAACTGTGCTTTGGAGCATTTCTTATGGGACGTCCTTGATCCATCCAAAAGTTCGTGACTGTCCCGCTGATGGAATCCTTGTGGTTTGGAGCATCACACACTCACAAAGTTGGAAATCTTCCATGGTTTCCTGATGCCCCCCCCCACCTTCATGAAGGGGACATCATGTTCAGAAACTCCAACCTAAGCCAACATCTGATCCTCGCCCTGACTTCAGATGCACGAGATCTCATTTCAGGTCTGTAGAGTGTGCCTGCCATGTCACCGCTGCGAATTCTAAGCTGAACTTGTGTTCTCAGACTTCTGTCCAAAAACACCTGGCCCACAAGCCCTGAAGTTGGCAATTCTGGAGCCAGAATGCAGCACTCTGCCTGCCCTCCAGAAGAAAATCTTTGCCCTATGGGGCCAACCAGAAACCCCAAATGAGGATCAACCTTCACATCACTCGACTGTACCCCAATTATACAGTCTAGCCTGGGGACTAATGCCCTGCCTGACACAGCCTGAGCCCAGACCTCATGATGGACACAGACATCTGGCCGCACACTAAGTGCATCGGACCCACCATGGACTTAGGTCGTCATCTCTTACCAACCTCGGTTTTCAGGCTTCAGATTCTAGACCTTATCTCTACTCACTGCCATGCCGTGTACGTGATGCAGAAATCAGAACTCCTCCTTCCCCATGACCAGAAACCCTGTGGTTGGCATGTTGTCCATCGTGCAGTGTAGGAGAAACCAGCATGGCCCATGAGGCCTCAGACATGCTTGAGGGCTGCAATGGGCACAAACACACATTAGGACCCTAAGCATGAACCCTGGCCTCAAGTAAAGCCTCTCCGGGGCTGGACCAAGAGCCCACATATGGAGATTACCATGCCCCTACTCCCCAAACCTTAACCAGTGCTTGAGAAGTCTAGTCACCCCTACTCAAATCTCTTCTCTAGAATCCCTCCTTGGTGGGACACATGAGGTTAAAAAAAAAATAGAGAAAGGACTTCTACCGTCCAAAGAATGACTGCAAACACTTGGAATTGGGCCAAATTCACAGAGAGAAATACTCGTCCATGGCTGATGAGGCCACCCTGACATTCCACGGCCACCATTGACACAAAATCCGGAGACAAAAGCCTGAAAAAGCGCCACACACTCGCCCTTTGTTCAAAGCCTGAAAAATTCTCACGGTCTGTAGATCGGGCCTGCCATACCTATGTCCCCAAACCTAAGCCAAGTTTCTGTTTTCAGACTTCTGTCTCCATTGTCCTGGCCCACACACCCTCAAGGCTTGGCACCATGGAGCCACACCTCAGGACTGTGCCTGCCCTCTCCATGGGAATTCTGCTCATTCCTTTGGCACAACCTGACAGATTAGGAGAAACATCCGAAGTCCCCGAGGCCACCCCAATATTGTAGGATGTCCGGGACAAACAGGGACCATCTGCCACAAGCTGAGCCACTACCTCCAATCAGACCTGTAGATAGATATCCATAGAAAAGAAGATTGAACAGGACAGGCACCTAGGCCCTAAACGGATCCATTGCTTTTGTTTTCACGTATCTCTCCTCAGAGGCCTGGATTCCAATACCAGCACATGGGGGTTTCTGGAGCTACCAATCAGAACAAATCGCATGCCACATGGGAATCATGCTATATGGAACTGTGTCTAAACCTCCAGTTAGGAGAAAATTTCACGTCACTGGAGCCACCGCCCCATTCCAATGTCTCAATGGACACAATCCCATATTATGACCCATCCTCAGGAGAGTCTATTTCAACTCAAACCTGGCGGTTGCTCACCCAGTGCCAGCAGATCAAACCTGCTTTGTCACTAGGAGACAATTGGAATGCGAGTTTGTTGCCCAGGTATCCGTTGTTAGAACTCTGCTCTGGAGAAATTCCTAATGGGGTGTCCTTGATCCATTCAACAGGTCTCAACTGTCCTGCAGAAGGAATCCTTGTGGTTTGCAGCATCACACACTCGCACCGTGGGAAAACCTCCATGGCCTCGTGATGCCTCCACCTTCAGGTAGAGGACATCATGGACAGAAACTCCCGTCTGATTCGCCCTGACTTCAGATGCATGAGATCTCAATTCAGCTCTGCAGAGTGTTCCTGCCTTGCCCTCGCCCCAAAACCTAAGCCAGCTCGCGTTCTCAGACTTCCGTCCTCACACTCCTGGCCCACAAGCCTTCCACTTTGGGAATTCTGGAGACAAAATGCAGCACTCTGCCTGCCCTCCAGAAAAGAGACTTTGCCCTAGGGGTCTACCCAGAAACATCAAATGAGGATCAACCTGCAATTCTCTAGACTGTACCCCAATTATACAGTCTAGCCTGGGCACTAATGCCCTGTCTGACACAGCCTGACCCCAGACCTCGTGACCGACACCCAGACACCTGGCCTCACACTGAACACATCGAACATGCCATGGCCTTTGGTCATCATCTCTTCCCAACCTTGGTCTTCAGGCTTCAGAACCTAGACGTTATCTCCACTCACAACTAAGTGATGTACGTGATGCAGAAATCAGAACTTCACCTTCCCCATGACCAGAAACCTTGTGGTTGGCATGTTGTCCAACGTTCAGTATATGAGAATCCAGCATGGCCCATGAGGCCTCAGACATGCTTGAGGGCTGCGATGGGCACAAACACACATTAGGACCCTAAGCATGAACCCTGGCTTCAAGTAAAGCCTCTCCGGGGCTGGACCAAGAGCCTGCATATGGGACTTGCCATGCCCCTACTCCCCCAATCCTAGCCAGAGCTTGAGAAGTCTAGTCAACCTTATTCAGAGCTCTTTTCTGGAATGGCTCTTTGGTGGGACACATAAGGTAAAAAAAAAAAAAAACCAAGATAAAGAAAAAAAAAAAGTAAGGACTCCTACCATCCAAAGAATGACCCCAAACACTTGGAATCTGGCCAAATCCACAGAGAGAAATAATCGTCCATGGTCGATGAGGCCAGCCTGACATTCCACGGCCACCATTGACACAAAATCTGGAGACAAAAACCTGAAAAAGCGCCACACACTTGCCCTTTGTTCAGAGCCCCCAAAATTCTCAAGGTCTGTAGATCGGGCCTGCCATACCTATGTCCCCAAACCTAAGCCGAGTTTGTGTTTTCAGACTTCTGTCTCCATTGTCCTCACCCACACACCCTAAAGGCTGGGCCCCATGGAGCCACACCTCAGGACTGTGCCTGCCCTCTCCAAGGGAATTCTGCTCATTCATTTGGCACAACCTGACAGATTAGGAGAATCATCCAAAATCTCTGAGGCCATCCCAATAGTGTAGGATGTCCTGGACATACAGGGACCCTCTGGCACAAGCTGAGCCACTACCTCCAATCAGAACCTTAGACAGATATCCATAGAAAAGAATATTGAACAAGACAGGCACCTAGGCCCTAATTGGATCCATTGCTTTTGTTTTCAGTCATCTCTCCTCAGAGGCCTGGATTCCAATACCAGCATAAGGGGGTTTCCAGAGATACCTATCAGAAAAAATCTCGTCTCCACATGGGAATCTTGCTCTATGGAGCTGTGTCATAACCTCCAGTTAGGAGAAAACTTCAGGTAACTGGAGCCACTGCCCCATTTGAATATCTCCATGGACACAATCCCAAATTATGACCCATCCTCAGGAGAGTCCATTTCAACTAAACCCCCTCGGTTGCTACCCCAGAGCCAGCAGATTGAACCTGCCTTGTCGCTAGGAGACAATTGAAATGCGAGTTGGGCTCTTCAGGCATCCATCCTTAGAACCCTGCTCTTGCGTCATTCCTTATGGGACATCCTTGAGCCATCCAACAGGTCTCGACTGTCCCACAGGAGTCCTTGTGCATGGACCACCTAACAACTCATATCATGGAAAGCTTCCAAGGTCACATGATGCCCCCAATCTTCATGAAGGCAGATCATGGAAAGAAACTCCAACCTGAGCCAACAGCTGATCTTCGCCTTGACTTCAGATGCATGAGATCTTGATTCAGCTCTTCAGAGTGTACCTGCTGTGCCCTCACCCCAAAACCTAAGCGTAGCTAGTGTTCTCCGACTTCCGTCCTCACTCTCCTGGACCACACGCCCTCTATTTTGGGATTTCTGATGACACAGTGCTGCACTCTGCCTGCACTCAAGAATAAAAATATTGCCCTATGGGTCTACCCAGAAACCTCAAATGAGGATAAACCTGCACGTCACTCAACTGTACACCAAATATAGTCTAGCCTGTGCACTAATGCCCTGTCTGACATAACCTGAGGCCTGAATTCCCAACCGACACCCAGACAGCTTGCAGTACACTGAGAACATCTGAACAGCCATGGCCTTAGGTCGCCATCTCTTTCCAACTTCGGTTTTCAGGCTACAGAATCCTAGACCTTATCTCTACTCACTTCACATGGGTGAACGTGATGCAGAAATCAGAACTCCTCCTGCCCTCTCGCCAGAATCTTGTGGTTGGCATCTTGTCCAACGTTCAGTGGAGGACCCCTGTAGGGCCTACAGGGGTAGTAGTAGGGCCCCTGAGGGTAGTGTAGGGTCCCTGAGGCCCTGCCTATGCTTAAGAGCTGCGGTGGGCTCAAACACACATTGGGACCCTCAGTTTGAGCCCTGTCCTCAAGTAAAGCCTCTCAGTGGCTGGACCATGAGCCCACATATGGGGCCTGCCATGCCCCAAGTCACCCAATCTTAACCAGAGGTAGAGACATCTAGTCACCCCTACTCAGGGCTCTGCTCTGGAATCCCTCTTTGGTGGGACATTTGAGGTAAATAAACACAGAAAGGACTCCTCCCACTCACAGAATGACCCCAATCACTTGGGATTGGGCCATCCCAAGTGATTGGGGTCCAGAGAGAAAGACTCGTCCATGGCCCATGAGGCCAGCCCGACATTCCACGGCCACTATTGACACAAAATCCAGAGACATAAGCTTCAGCAAGCGTTCACACTCACCCTTAGGTCATAGCCCAAAAAATTCTCCTCATGGTCTGTAGATTGGGCCTGCCATACCTACGTCCCCAAACCTAAGCCGAGTTTCTGTTTTCAGACTTCTATCCTGACATCCCTGTCCCACACACCCTCCAGACTGAGGCCCCTGGAGCCACACCTCAGGACTGTGCCTGCCCTCTCCAAGGAAATTCTTCCCATTCCATTGGCCACAACCCTACAGATAAGGAGAAACCTCCAAAGTCCCAGAGGCCATTCCAATAGTGTAGGCCACCCAGGACAAAGAGGGGCGATCTCTCACAAGCTGAGCAACGACGTCAACTCACCCGTAGACAGATAACCCAAGAGAAGAAGATTAAACTGGACTGGCCCCTAGAATGTAATTGGTTCCATTGCTTTTTTTTCTAAGCATCTCTCCTCAGAGGCCTGTTTTCCAATACCAGCATATGGGGGATTCCAGAGATACCAATCAGAACAAATCTTGTCTTCACATGGGAAACTTATCCTTTGGAGCTCTGTAAAAGCCTCCAGTTAGGAGAAACCTTCAGGTAGCCGGAGCAACCGCCCTATTCCAAGGTCTCCATGGACACATACCCGCATTATAACCATTCGGCAGGAGAGTACATTTCAACTCAGCCCCGTCGATTACTCCCCCAGAGGCAGAATATCAAACCTGCCTTGTCGCTAGGAGACAACTGGAATGCAAAGCAGACTCTCTAGGCATCCATCCTTGGAATCCTGCTCTGGCGCCGTTCCATATGGGATGTCCTGGAGCCTTCCAACAGGTCTTGACTGTCCCACAGAAGGAATCCTTGCAGATGGGAGCATCTCACAACTCCTATCGTGGGAAAACCTACATGGCCTCATGAGATGCTCCCCTTTATAAAGGGGCCATCATGGACAGAAACTCCAACCTGAGCCAACTTCTGATGCATTGCTTTGGTTTCTAGGTATCTCTCCTCAGAGGCCTGGTTTCCAATATCAGAATATGGGGGTTTCCTAAGGAAACAATCAGAACAGATCTCATCTCCACATGGGAAACTTGCTCTTTGGAGCTGTGTCAATACCTCAGGTTAGGAAGATCCTTCAGGGCGCTGGCGCCATGGCCCAATCCCAAGTTCTCCAAGGACACAAACTTACATTATGATCCATTCTCAGGAGAGTCCATTTCAAATCAGCCCCCTCGGCTGCACACCCTGAGGCAGCAGATCAAACCTTCCTTGTCACTAGGAGACAGTTAGAATGGGAGGCGGGCTGCCCAGGCATCCATCCTTAGAACCCTGCTCTGGAGAACTTCTTTATGGGACGTCTTGAATCCAACCAACCTGTCTTGACTGTCTCGCAGAATGTATCCTTGTGGTTTGAAGCATCACACAATAACACTGTGAGAAAACCTCCATTTCCTCATGATGCCCCACACCTTCATAAATGGGCCATCATGGACAGAAACTCCATCCTAAGCAAAAGTCTGATCCTCGCCCTGAATTCAGAAGCATGAGATCTCGATTCAGCACTTGAGAGTGTGCCTGCTGGGCCCTCTCCCCGAAACCTAAGCCAAACTTGTGTTCTCAGACTTCCGTCCTCAGAATCCTGGCCACACCCCTCCAGTTTGGAAATTCTGGAGACACAATGCAGCACTCTTTCTGCCCTCCAGAAGAAAAATGTTGCCCTATAGGGCTAACCAGAAACGCCAAATGAGTAACAACCTGCATGCCACTCGACCATACCCCAATTATACAGTCTAGCCTGTGCACTAAAGCCCTGTCTGACACAGCCTGAGGGCAGACCTCCAGTCCAACACCCAGACAGCTGGCCGTACACAGAGCATATCACACCCACAATGGCTTTAGGCCATCATCTATACCCAACCTCAGTTTTCACCTTCAGAACCTAGACCTTATCTCCACTCACTGCTCAGGAGTGAACGTGATGCAAGAATCAGAACTTCTCCTTCGCCTTGGCAAGAAACCTAGAGGTTGGCATGTTGTCCAATGTTCATTGTAGGAGAAAGCAGCATGGACTAGGAGGCCCCACCTATCCCTGAGGGCCACAATGTGCACAAACACACTTTGTGACCCTCAGCGTGAGCCCTATCCTCATGTAAAGCCTCTTAGTGACTGGAACAACAGCCCACATATGGGGCTGGCCAAGCCCCTAGTCCCCCAATCTCAACCAGAGTTCGAAATGTCTAGTCACCCCTACTCAGGGCTCTACTCTGGAATCCGTCTTTGGTGGGACACCTGAGGTAAAAAAAAAAAAAAAATAATACAGAAAGGACTCTTCCCATCCACAGAATGATCCCAACCATTTGGTATCAGGCCAAATCATCAGAGAAAGAATTGTCCATGGCCCTTGAGGACACCCTGACATTCCGCGGCCACCGTTGACCCAAAATCCAGAGACAAAAGCCTGAGCAAGCGCCACATACTAGCCCTTTGTTCATAGCCCGGAAAATTCTCACAGTCTGTAGATCGAGCCTTCATACATACATCCCCAAACCTAAGCTGAGTTTGTGTTTTCAGACTTCTGTCCCCACAGTCCTGGCCCACACACCATCCAAGTTGGGGCCCCTGGAGCCACACCTCAGGACTGTGGCTTCCCTCTCCAGGGGAATTCTGCCATTTCCATTGGCCACAACCCTCAAAATTAGGAGTATCCTCCAATCTCCCCGAGGCCATCCGAATAGTGTTGGCTGCCCAGGACACACAGGGATGATCTCTCACAAGTTAGGAAACTACCTCCACTCAGACCCAGAGACAGATATCCCCAGAGAATAAGATTGAACTGGACAGGCACTTAGGCCCTAATCAGATCCATTGCTTTTGATTCCAGTCATCTCTCCTCAGAGGCCTGGTTTCCAATACCAGCATATGGGAGATTCCTTAGGCACCCATCAAAACAATTCTCTTCTCTACATAGGAAACATACTCTTTAGAGCTCCATCAACCTCCGGTTATGAACATCCCTCAAGGCCCCGGATCAAGCACCCCATTCCAAGGTCTACATGGACACAAATGCACATTATGACCCATCCTCAACTCACACCTTTCAACACACCCGCCTAGGTTGCTCCCCTAGATCCAGCAGATCGAACTTGCCTTTGCTCTATGAGACACCTGGAATGGGAGGCAGGCTGCCCAGGCATCCATCCTTAGAACCCTGCTCTGGATAACTTCCTTATGGGATGTCCTGGAGCCATCCAACAGGTCTGGACTGTCCCACAGAAGGAATCATTGCGGTTTGGAGCATCTCACAATTCCCATCGTGGGAAAACCTCCATGTCCTCGTGACAACCTCCCCTTCATGAAGGGGCCGTCATGGACAGAAACTCCGACCTAAGCCAACTTCTGATCCTAGCTCTGTCTTCAGGTATACGGGATCTCGAATCATCTCTGCAGAGGGTGCCTGCCGTCCCCTCACCCCGAAATCTAAGTCTGGCTTGTGTTCTCAGAATTTTTTCCTCACACTCCTGGCCCACAAGCCTTCCAGTTTGGGAATTCTGGAGCCACTAAGTGGCACTGTGTCTTCCCTCCAGAAGAAAAACGTTGCCCTTTGGGGCTACCCAGTAACCACAAATGAGTACCATCCTGCACGAAACTCGACTGCACCCCAATCATACAGTCTAGCCTGGGCATTAATTCCCTGTCTGCGACAGCCTGAGCCTGCACCTCCCAACCCACACTCAACAGCTGGCCGAACACTGAGCACATCAGACACACCATGGCCTTAGGTCTTCATCTCTTCCCAACCTCAGTTTTCAGGCTTCAGAACCTAGACCTTAAATCCAATCACAGTCCAGGAGTGAAAGTGTTGCAGAAAATAGAACTCCTTCTTCCCCATGGCCAGAAAATTTTGGTTGCCATATTGTGCAACGTTCAGTGTAGGAGAAACCAGCATGGTACATTAGGCCACGCCCTGACTTGAGGGGCTCCTTGGGCACAAAAACACATTGTGAAACTCAGTGTTTCAAGGAAGGCCTCTCAGTGTCTGGACCAAGAGCCCACATATGGGGCTTGCTATGGTCTTAGGTCCCAATGTTAACCAGAGGTCTGGTTGTCCAGTTGCCCCCACCCACGACTCTGCTCTTGAATCCCTTTCTGTTGGTCCACCTGAGGTAAAAAAAAAAAACAAAAGACAAAAAACAAAAAAAATAAACAAAAAAAAAAACAGAAAGACTCCTCCCTTCCAACAGAATGACCCCAAACTCTTAGAAACGGGTCAAATACCCAGAAAGGGAGCCTCATCGATGAACATGAGGACACCCCGACATTCCATGGCAATCGGTGACACATTTCCAGAAAAAAAAAAAAAAGCATGAGCAAGCACCTGAAATTCGCCCTTTGTTCATATGCCGAAGAGTTCTCCTCACGGTCTATAGAACGGGCCAGCCATACCTACATCACCCAACCTAAGTGGAGTTTGTGTTTTCAGACTTTTGACCAAATAGCCCTGGACCACACACGCTCCACACTTGGGTCCCTGGAGCCACACCTCAGGACTGTGCTTCCCTTTCAAGGGAATTCTTCCCATTCCATTGGCCACAACCTTGCAAATGAGGAAAAACCTCCAAAGTCACCGAGGCCATCCCAATAGTGTAGGCCGCCCAGGACAAACAGGGGTGATCTCAAACCAGCTGAGCAACTACCTCCACTCAGACAACAGATGTCCCCAGAGAAGAATATTGAACCGGACAGGACCCTAGGCCCTAATCAGATCCATTGCTTTGGTTTCCAGGCATCTCTCCTCAGAGGCCTCGTTTCCAATACCAGCATATGGTGGTTTAATGAGGCACCAATAAGAACAAATCTCGTCTCCCCATGGAAAACCTGCTTATTGGAGCTTTGTCATAACCTCTGGTTAGGAGAATCCTTCAGGGCCCTGGTGCCACTGCCGCATACCAAGGTCTCCATGGACTCAATCCAACATTAAGACCATCCTCAGGAAAGTCCATTTCAACTCAGCCCCCTCTGTTGCTACCCCAAGCCAGCAGATCAACGTTTCTTGTTGCTAGGACACAATTGGAATGTGAGGGTGGCTGCCCAGGCATCCATACTTAGAACCCTGTTCTGGAAAAATACCTTATAAGACGTCCTGGAGCCATCCAACAAATCTTAATTGTCCCACAGAAGGAATCCTTGCGGTTTAGAGCATCTCACAACTCCAATAGTGGGAAAACCCCCATGGCCTCATAATGCCCCCCCTTCCTGAAGGGGCCAACATGGACAGAAACTCAAACCTGAGCCAAAGTCTGAACCTCGACATGACTTCAGACGCATGAGATCTCAATTCAGCTCTGCAGAGTGTGCCTGCCATGTCCTTGCCCCGAAACCTAAGCCTAGCTTGTGTTCTCAGACTTCCGTCCTTACTCTCCTGGCCCATAAGCCCTCCAGTTTGGGAATTCCGAAGCCACAATGCAGCATGCTGCCTGCCCTCCAGAAGAAAAACTTTGCCCTATGCTGCTAATAAGAAACCCCAAATGATTTTCTAATGCATGCCACTCGATTGTAAAGCAATTATACATCCCACCCTGTATACTAATGCCCTGTCTGGCAGAGCCTGAGACAAGACATCCCAAACGACACCCAGACAGCTGGCCCCAACCTGGACACATAGGACCCGCTATGGCTGTAGGTCGTCATCTCTTCCCAACCTCTGTTTTCAGGCTTCAGAACCTAGACCTTATCTCCAATCACTGCCCAGGGGTGAACGTGATGCAGAAATTAGAATTCCTCCTTCCCCATGGCCAGAAACCTTGTGGTTGGCATGTTGTCCAACGTTCAATGTGGGAAAACCTGCATTGTCCGAAAGGCCACGCCAGTGCTTGAGGGCCGCCTAGGGCACAGACATGCATTGTGACCTGCAGCGTGAGTCCCGTATTAAAGTAACGCCTTTCAGTGGCTGGACCAAGATCCTGCATATGGGGCTTGTCATATCCATAGGCCCCCAGGCTTAACCAGAGGGCGAGTATTCCAGTTGTCAGTACCCACTGCTATGCTCTAGAATCCCTCTACTGGGGGGACACATGAAGCAGAAAACAGGACACTTTTCTTCCCACAGAATGACCCCAAACTTTGGGGGCTGGACAAACTACCAGAGAGGGAGACTTCTACGACCCATGAGGCAACTCCTACATTAAACGGCCATTGTGGACAAAACATCCAGAGACAAAAGCCTGAGCGACTGCCTCCCTCTCACCCTTCTTTCATATCCAGAGGAACTCCCCTCATGGACTGTAGATCAGGCCTGCCGTAACCTCGGCCCCAAACCTGAGCTGAGTTAGTTTTTTTGGATGTCTGTCTGCACAGCCATGGCCCACACAGCCTCCAGGCTAGGGTCTCTGGAGCCAAACCACAGTACTGTGCCTGCTCTCTCCTAAGAAACGGCCCATTCCATTGGCCACAACTCTACAAAATAGTAGAAACCTCAAGGTCCCCAAGGACATCCCACTACCCCAAGCCGCACTGGACAAATAGGGGCATTATGACACAAGCTGAGCAACTAAAACCTCCATGCAGACACACAGACAGATATCCGCAGAGACAGAAGATTGAACCAGACAGGCCCCTAGGCCCTATTATGAACTCTTGCTTTGGTGTCCAGGTATCACTCCTCAGAGGCCTGGGTTCGAAGACCAGCATACGGGGCTTTCCTGAGGCACCAGACAGAAGACCTCTCATCTCCACATGGGAAGCTTCCTTGTTGGGGTTGTGTCAAGCCCTTCGGGTTGGAGAATCCTGCAGAGTCCCTTAGCTACTGCCACATTCCAAGGTCTCCATGGCCACCAACCCACATTATGACTCATCCTCAGCAGAGTCCATTTAAACTCAGCCTTCTGGGTAGCTCACCCAAGAGCCCGCAGTTTGAGCGTGCCTTGTCTCGACCAGGCAATGGGAAGGTGAGTTGGCGTTTCTCGGCATCCACGCTTAGGGCCCTGCTCTCGAGTCTTTCTGTATGGGGCATCCTGGAACCATCCAATAGTACTCGACTGTCCTGAAGAAGGAAACTTTGAAGTTTGGAGCAGCTCACAACTCCCAGGGTAGGGAAACCTCCCTGGCCTCATGACGCCCCCACCCCCTTCAGGAAGGGGCCGTCATGGACACAAACTGCAGCTTGAGGCAACATCTGATACTCGCCCTGACCTCACCTGCAGGAGATCTCGATTCAGCCTCTGCAGAGTGGGCCTGCCATGCTCTTGGCCCCAAAACTCGTGCTAGCTTGTGTTTTCAGACTTCCTTCCTCACAATCCTGGCCACACCCCTCCAGTTTGGCAATTCTGGAGACACAATGCAGCACTCTGCCTGCCCTCCAGAAGAAAAATGTTGCCCTATAGGGCTAACCAGAAACGCCAAATGAGTAACAACCTGCATGCCACTCGAACATACCCCAATTATACAGTCTAGCCTGTGCACTAAAGCCCTGTCTGACACAGCCTGAGGGCAGACCTCCAGTCCAACACCCAGACAGCTGGCCGTACACAGAGCATATCACACCCACAATGGCTTTAGGCCATCATCTCTACCCAACCTCAGTTTTCACCTTCAGAACCTAGACCTTATCTCCACTCACTGCTCAGGAGTGAACGTGATGCAAGAATCAGAACTTCTCCTTCGCCTTGGCAAGAAACCTAGTGGTTGGCATGTTGTCCAATGTTCATTGTAGGAGAAAGCAGCATGGACTAGGAGGCCCCACCTATCCTTGAGGGCCACAATGTGCACAAACACACTTTGTGACCCTCAGCGTGAGCCCTATCCTCATTTAAAGTCTCTTAGTGACTGGAACAACAGCCCACCCCACATATGGGGCTTGCCAAGGCCCTAGTCCCCCAATCTCAACCAGAGTTCGAGATGTCTAGTCACCCCTACTCAGGGCTCTACTCTGGAATCCCTCTTTGGTGGGACACCTGAGGTAAAAAAAAAAAAAAATACAGAAAGAACTCTTCCCATCCACAGAATGATCCCAACCACTTGGGATCAGGCCAAATCATCAGAGAAAGAATTGTCCATGGCCCTTGAGGACACCCCGACATTCCGCGGCCACCGTTGACACAAAATCCAGAGACAAAAGCCTGAGCAAGCGCCACATACTCGCCCTTTGTTCATAGCCCGGAAAATTCTCACGGTCTGTAGATCGAGCCTTCATACATACATCCCCAAACCTAAGCTGAGTTTGTGTTTTCAGACTTCTGTCCCCACAGTCCTGGCCCACACACCATCCAAGTTGGGGCCCCTGGAGCCACACCTCAGGACTGTGGCTTCCCTCTCCAGGGGAATTCTGCCATTTCCATTGGCCACAACCCTCAAAATTAGGAGTATCCTCCAATCTCCCCGAGGCCATCCGAATAGTGTTGGCTGCCCAGGACAAACAGGGATGATCTCTCACAAGTTAGGAAACTACCTCCACTCAGACCCAGAGACAGATATCCCCAGAGAATAAGATTGAACTGGACAGGCACTTAGGCCCTAATCAGATCCATTACTTTTGATTCCAGTCATCTCTCCTCAGAGGCCTGGTTTCCAATACCAGCATATGGGAGATTCCTTAGGCACTCATCAAAACAATTCTCTTCTCTACATAGGAAACATACTCTTTAGGGCTCCATCAAAACCTCCGGTTATGAACATCCCTCAAGGCCCCGGATCAAGCATCCCATTCCAAGGTCTACATGGACACAAATGCACATTATGACCCATCCTCAAATCACCCATTTCAACACACCCGCCTCGGTTGCTCCCCTAGATCCAGCAGATCGAACTGCCTTGGCTCTATGAGACACCTGGAATGGGAGGCAGGCTGCCCACGCATCCATCCTTAGAACCCTGCTCTGGATAACTTCCTTATGGGATGTCCTGGAGCCATCCAACAGGTCTCGACTGTCCGACAGAAGGAATCATTGCGGTTTGGAGCATCTCACAATTCCCATCGTGGGAAAACCTCCATGTCCTCGTGACACCCTCCTCTTCATGAAGGGGCCGTCATGGACAGAAACTCCGACCTAAGCCAACTTCTGATCCTAGCTCTGTCTTCAGGTATACGGGATCTCGAATCATCTCTGCAGAGGGTGCCTGCCGTCCCCTCACCCCGAAATCTAAGTCTGGCTTGTGTTCTCAGAATTTTTTCCTCACACTCCTGGCCCACAAGCCTTCCAGTTTGGGAATTCTGGAGCCACTATGTGGCACTGTGTCTTCCCTCCAGAAGAAAAACGTTGCCCTTTGGGGCTACCCAGTAACCACAAATGAGTACCATCCTGCACGAAACTCGACTGCACCCTAATGATACAGTCTAGCCTGGGCATTAATTCCCTGTCTGCCACAGCCTGAGCCTGCACCTCCCAACCCACACTCAACAGCTGGCCGAATACTGAGCACATCAGACACACCATGGCCTTAGGTCTTCATCTCTTCCCAACCTCAGTTTTCAGGCTTCAGAACCTAGACCTTAAATCCAGTCACAGTCCTGGAGTGAAAGAGTTGCAGAAAATAGAACTCCTTCTTCCCCATGGCCAGAAAACTTTTGGTTGCCATATTGTGCAACGTTCAGTGTAGGAGAAACCAGCATGGTACATTAGGCCACGCCCTGACTTGAGGGGCTCCTTGGGCACAAAAACGCATTGTGAAACTCAGTGCGAGACCTATCCCCAAGGAAGGCCTCTCAGTGTCTGGACAAAGAGCCCACATATGGGGCTTGCCATGTTCTTAGGTCCCAATGTTAACCAGAGGTCTGGTTGTCCAGTTGCCCCCACCCACGACTCTGCTCTGGAATCCCTCTTTTGGTGGTCCACCTGAGGTAAAAAAAAAATAAATAAATAAATGAATAAAAATAAACAAAAAAAACCAGAAAGGCCTCCTCCCTTACGACAGGATGACCCCAAACTCTTGGGATCTGGTCAAATCCCCAGAAAGGGAGCCTCATCGATGGCCCATGAGGACACCCCGACATTCCATGGCAATCGGTGACACATTTTCAGAAAAAAAAAAAAAAAAAAAAAGCATGAGCAAGCACCTCACATTAGCCCTTTGTTCATATGCCGAAGAGTTCTCCTCACGTTCTATAGATCGGGCCGGCCATAACTACATCCCCCAACCTAAGTGGAGTTTGTGTTTTCAGACTTTTGACCAAATAGCCCTGGACCACACACGCTCCACACTTGGGTCCCTGGAGCCACACCTCAGGACTGTGCTTCCCTTTCAAGGGAATTCTTCCCATTCCATTGGCCACAACCTTGCAAATGAGGAAAAACCTCCAAAGTCAACGAGGCCATCCCAATAGTGTAGGCCGCCCAGGACAAACAGGGGTGATCTCAAACCAGCTGAGCAACTACCTCCACTCAGACAACAGATGTCCCCAGAGAAGAATATTGAACCGGACAGGACCCTAGGCCCTAATCAGATCCATTGCTTTGGTTTCCAGGCATCTCTCCTCAGAGGCCTCGTTTCCAATACCAGCATATGGTGGTTTCCTGAGGCACCAATAAGAACAAATCTCGTCTCCCCATGGAAAACTTGCTCATTGGAGCTTTGTCATAACCTCTGGTTAGGAGAATCCTTCAGGGCCCTGGTGCCACTGCCCCATACCAAGGTCTCCATGGACTCAATCCAACATTAAGACCATCCTCAGGAAAGTCCATTTCAACTCAGCCCGCTCTGTTGCTACCCCAAGCCAGCAGATCAAACGATTCTTGTTGCTAGGAGACAATTGGAATGTGAGGCTGGCTGCCCAGGCATCCATACTTAGAACGCTGTACTGGAAAAATACCTTATAAGAAGTCCTAGAGCCATCCAACAAATCTTAATTGTCCCACAGAAGGAATCCTTGCGGTTTGGAGCATCTCACAACTCCAATAGTGGGAAAACCCCCATGGCCTCATAATGCCCCCCCTTCCTGAAGGGGCCAACATGGACAGAAACTCAAACCTGAGCCAAAGTCTGAACCTCGACCTGACTTCAGACGCATGAGATCTCAATTCAGCTCTGCAGAGTGTGCCTGCCATGTCCTTGCCCCGAAACCTAAGCCTAGCTTGTGTTCTCAGACTTCCGTCCTCACTCTCCTGGCCCATAAGCCCTCCAGTTTGGGAATTCCGAAGCCACAATGCAGCATGCTGCCTGCCCTCCAGAAGAAAAACTTTGCCCTATGCTGCTAATAAGAAACCCCAAATGATTTTCTAATGCATGCCACTCGATTGTAAAGCAATTATACAGCCCACCCGGTATACTAATGCCCTGTCTGGCACAGCCTGAGACAAGACATCCCAAACGACACCCAGACAGCTGGCCCCAACCTGGACACATAGGACCCGCTATGGCTGTAGGTCGTCATCTCTTCCCAGCCTCGGTTTTCAGGCTTCAGAACCTAGACCTTATCTCCAATCACTGCCCAGGGGTGAACGTGATGCAGAAATTAGAATTCCTCCTTCCCCATGGCCAGAAACCTTGTGGTTGGCATATTGTCCAACGTTCAATGTGGGAAAACCTGCATTGTCCGAAAGGCCACGCCAGTGCTTGAGGGCCGCCTAGGGCACAGACATGCATTGTGACCTGCAGCGTGAGTCCCGTATTAAAGTAACGCCTTTCAGTGGCTGGACCAAGATCCTGCATATGGGGCTTGTCATATCCATAGGCCCCCAGGCTTAACCAGAGGGCGAGTATTCCAGTTGTCAGTACCCACTGCTATGCTCTAGAATCCCTCTACTGGGGGGACACATGAAGCAGAAAACAGGACACTTCCCTTTCCACAGAAGGACCCCAAACTCTTGGGGGCTGGACAAACTACCAGAGAGGGAGACTTCTACGACCCATGAGGCAACTCCTACATTAAACGGCCATTGTGGACAAAACATCCAGAGACAAAAGCCTGAGCGACTGCCTCCCTCTCACCCTTCTTTCATATTCAGAGGAGCTCCCATCATGGACTGTAGATCAGGCCTGCCGTAACCTCGGCCCCAAACCTGAGCTGAGTTAGGGTTTTTGGATGTCTGTCTGCACAGCCATGGCCGACACAGCCTCCAGGCTAGGGTCTCTGGAGCCACACCACAGAACTGTGCCTGCTCTCTCCTAAGAAACTGTCCATTCCATTGGCCACAACTCTACAAAATAGTAGAAACCTCAAGGTCCCCAAGGACATCCCACTACCGCAAGCCGCACTGGACAAATAGGGGCATTATGACACAAGCTGAGCAACTACTACCTCCATGCAGACACAAAGACAGATATCCGCAGAGACAGAAGATTGAACCAGACAGGCCCCTAGGCCCTATTATGAACTCTTGCTTTGGTGTCCAGGTATCACTCCTCAGAGGCCTGGGTTCGAACCAGCATACGGGGCTTTCCTGAGGCACCAGACAGAAGACCTCTCATCTCCACATGGGAAGCTTCCTTGTTGGGGTTGTGTCAAGCCCTTCGGGTTGGAGAATCCTGCAGAGTCCCTTAGCTACTGTCACATTCCAAGGTCTCCATGGCCACCAACCACATTATGACTCATCATCAGGAGAGTCCATTTAAACTCAGCCTTCTGGGTAGCTCACCCAAGAGCCCGCAGATTGAGCGTGCCTTGTCTCGACCAGGCAATGGGAAGATGAGTTGGCGTTTGTCGGCATCCATGCTTACGGCCCTGCTCTCGAGTCTTTCTGTATGGGGCATCCTGGAACCATCCAATAGTACTCGACTGTCCTGAAGAAGGAAACTTTGAAGTTTGGAGCAGCTCACAACTCCCAGCGTAGGGAAACCTCCCTGGCCTCATGACGCCCCCACCCCCTTCAGGAAGGGGCCGTCATGGACACAAACTGCAGCCTGAGGCAACATCTGATACTCGCCCTGACCTCACCTGCAGGAGATCTTGATTCAGCCTCTGCAGAGTGGGCCTGCCATGCTCTTGGCCCCAAAACTCGTGCTAGCTTGTGTTTTCAGACTTCCTTCCTCACAATCCTGGCCACACCCCTCCAGTTTGGCAATTCTGGAGACACAATGCAGCACTCTGCCTGCCCTCCAGAAGAAAAATGTTGCCCTATAGGGCTAACCAGAAATGCCAAATGAGTAACAACCTGCATGCCACTCGACCATACCCCAATTATACAGTCTAGCCTGTGCACTAAAGCCCTGTCTGACACAGCCTGAGGGCAGACCTCCAGTCCAACACCCAGACAGCTGGCCGTACACAGAGCATATCACACCCACAATGGCTTTAGGCCATCATCTCTACCCAACCTCAGTTTTCACCTTCAGAACCTAGACCTTATCTCCACTCACTGCTCAGGAGTGAACGTGATGCAAGAATCAGAACTTCTCCTTCGCCTTGGCAAGAAACCTAGTGGTTGGCATGTTGTCCAATGTTCATTGTAGGAGAAAGCAGCATGGACTAGGAGGCCCCACCTATCCCTGAGGGCCACAATGTGCACAAACACACATTGTGACCCTCAGCGTGAGCCCTATCCTCATGTAAAGCCTCTTAGTGACTGGAACACCAGCCCACATATGGGGCTTGCCAAGCCCCTAGTCCCCCAATCTCAACCAGAGTTCGAGATGTCTAGTCACCCCTACTCAGGGCTCTACTCTGGAATCCCTCTTTGGTGGGACACCTGAGGTAAAAAAAAAAAAAATACAGAAAGGACTCTTCGCATCCACAGAATGATCCCAACCACTTGGGATCAGGCCAAATCATCAGAGAAAGAATTGTCCATGGCCCTTGAGGACACCCCGACATTCCGCGGCCACCGTTGACACAAAATCCAGAGACAAAAGCCTGAGCAAGCGCCACATACTCGCCCTTTGTTCATAGCCCGGAAAATTCTCACGGTCTGTAGATCGAGCCTTCATACATACATCCCCAAACCTAAGCTGAGTTTGTGTTTACCGACTTCTGTCCCCACAGTCCTGGCACACACACCATCCAAGTTGGGGCCCCTGGAGCCACACCTCAGGACTGTGGCTTCCCTCTCCAGGGGAATTCTGCCATTTCCATTGGCCACAACCCTATAGATTAGGAGTATCCTCCAATCTCCCCGAGGCCATCCGAATAGTGTTGGCTGCCCAGGACAAACAGAGATGATCTCTCACAAGTTAGGAAACTACCTCCACTCAGACCCAGAGACAGATATCCCCAGAGAATAAGATTGAACTGGACAGGCACTTAGGCCCTAATCAGATCCATTGCTTTTGATTCCAGTCATCTCTCCTCAGAGGCCTGGTTTCCAATACCAGCATATGGGAGATTCCTTAGGCACTCATCAAAACAATTATCTTCTCTACATAGGAAACATACTCTTTAGAGCTCCATCAAAACCCCCGGTTATAAACATCCCTCAAGGCCCCGGATCAAGCATCCCATTCCAAGGTCTACATGGACACAAATGCACATTATGACCCATCCTCAACTCACCCATTTCAACACACCCGCCTCGGTTGCTCCACTAGATCCAGCAGATCGAACTTGCCTTTGCTCTATGAGACACCTGGAATGGGAGGCAGGCTGCCCAGGCATCCATCCTTAGAACCCTGCTCTGGATAACTTCCTTATGGGATGTCCTGGAGCCATCCAACAGGTCTCGACTGTCCCACAGAAGGAATCATTGCGGTTTGGAGCATCTCACAATTCCCATCGTGGGAAAACTTCCATGTCCTAGTGACACCCTCCCCTTCATGAAGGGGCCGTCATGGACAGAAACTCCGACCTAAGCCAACTTCTGATCCTAGCTCTGTCTTCAGGTATACGCGATCTCGAATCATCTCTGCAGAGGGTGCCTGCCGTCCCCTCACCCCGAAATCTAAGTCTGGCTTGTGTTCTCAGAATTTTTTCCTCACACTCCTGGCCCACAAGCCTTCCAGTTTGGGAATTCTGGAGCCACTATGTGGCACTGTGTCTTCCCTCCAGAAGAAAAACGTTGCGCTTTGGGGCTACCCAGTAACCACAAATGAGTACCATCCTGCACGAAACTCGACTGCACCCTAATGATACAGTCTAGCCTGGGCATTAATTCCCTTTCTGCCACAGCCTGAGCCTGCACCTCCCAACCCACACTCAACAGCTGGCCGAACACTGAGCACATCAGACACACCATGGCCTTAGGTCTTCATCTGTTCCCAACCTCAGTTTTCAGGCTTCAGAACCTAGACCTTAAATCCAGTCACAGTCCAGGAGTGAAAGAGTTGCAGAAAATAGAACTCCTTCTTCCCCATGGCCAGAAAACTTTTGGTTGCCATATTGTGCAACGTTCAGTGTAGGAGAAACCAGCATGGTACATTAGGCCACACCCTGACTTGAGGGGCTCCTTGGGCACAAAAACACATTGTGAAACTCAGTGCGAGACCTATCCTCAAGGAAGGCCTCTCCGTGTCGGGACCAAGAGCCCACATATGGGGCTTGCCATGTTCTTAGGTCCCAATGTTAACCAGAGGTCTGGTTGTCCAGTTGCCCCCACCCACGACTCTGCTCTGGAATCCCTCTTTTGGTGGTCCACCTAAGGTAAAAAAATAAATAAATAAATAAAAATAAACAAAAAAAACCAGAAAGGCCTCCTCCCTTACGACAGAATGACCCCAAACTCTTGGGATCTGGTCAAATCCACAGAAAGTAGCCTCATCGATGGCCCATGAGGACACCCCGACATTCCATGGCAATCGGTGACACATTTCCAGAAAAAAAAAAAATAAAAAGCATGAGCAAGCACCTCACATTCGCCCTTTGTTCATATGCCGAAGAGTTCTCCTCACGGTCTATAGATCGGGCCGGCCATACCTACATCCCACAACCTATGTGGAGTTTGTGTTTTCAGACTTTTGTCCAAATAGCCCTGGACCACACACGCTCCACACTTGGGTCCCTGGAGCCACACCTCAGGACTGTGCTTCCCTTTCAAGGGAATTCTTCCCATTCCATTGGCCACAACCTTGCAAATGAGGAAAAACCTCCAAAGTCAACGAGGCCATCCCAATAGTGTAGGCCGCCCAGGACAATCAGGGATGATCTCAAACCAGCTGAGCAACTACCTCCACTCAGACAACAGATGTCCCCAGAGAAGAATATTGAACCGGCCATGATCCTAGGCCCTAATCAGATCCATTCCTTGGTTTCCAGGCATCTCTCCTCAGAGGCCTCGTTTCCAATACCAGCATATGGTGGTTTCCTGAGGCACCAATGAGAACAAATCTCGTCTCCCCATGGAAAACTTGCTCATTGGAGCTTTGTCATAACCTCTGGTTAGGAGAATCCTTCAGGGCCCTGGTGCCACTGCCCCATACCAAGGTCTCCATGGACTCAATCCAACATTAAGACCAACCTCAGGAAAGTCCATTTCAACTCAGCCCCCTCTGTTGCTACCCCAAGCCAGCAGATCAAAAGTTTCTTGTTGCTAGGAGACAATTGGAATGTGAGGGTGGCTGCCCAGGCATCCATACTTAGAACCCTGTTCTGGAAAAATACCTTATAAGACGTCCTGGAGCCATCCAACAAATCTTAATTGTCCCACAGAAGGAATCCTTGCGGTTTGGAGCATCTCACAACTCCAATAGTGGGAAAAGCCCCATGGCCTCATAATGCCCCCCCTTTCCTGAAGGGGCCAACATGGACAGAAACTCAAACCTGAGCCAAAGTCTGAACCTCGACCTGACTTCAGACGCATGAGATCTCAATTCAGCTCTGCAGAGTGTGCCTGCCATGTCCTTGCCCCGAAACCTAAGCCTAGCTTGTGTTCTCAGACTTCCGTCCTCACTCTCCTGGCCCATAAGCCCTCCAGTTTGGGAATTCCGAAGCCACAATGCAGCATGCTGCCTGCCCTCCAGAAGAAAAACTTTGCCCTATGCTGCTAATAAGAAACCCCAAATGATTTTCTAATGCATGCCACACGATTGTAAAGCAATTATACAGCCCACCCTGTATACTAATGCCCTGTCTGGCACAGCCTGAGACAAGACATCCCAAAAGACACCCAGACAGCTGGCCCCAACCTGGACACATAGGCCCCGCTATGGCTGTATGTCGTCATCTTCCCAACCTCGGTTTTCAAGTTTCAGAACCTAGATCTTATCTCCAATCACTGCCCAGGGGTGAACGTGATACAGAAATTAGAATTCCTCCTTCCCCATGGCCAGAAACCTTGTGGTTGGCATGTTGTCCAACGTTCAATGTGGGAAAACCTGCATTGTCCGAAAGGCCACGCCAGTGCTTGAGGGCCGCCTAGGGCACAGACATGCATTGTGACCTGCAGCGTGAGTCCAGTATTAAAGTAACGCCTTTCAGTGGCTGGACCAAGATCCTGCATATGGGGCTTGTCATATCCATAGGCCCCCAGGCTTAACCAGAGGGCGAGTATTCCAGTTGTCAGTACCCACTGCTATGCTCTAGAATCCCTCTACTGGGGGGACACATGAAGCAGAAAACAGGACACTTCCCTTCCCACAGAAGGACCGCAAACTCTTGGGGGCTGGACAAACTACCAGAGAGGGAGACTTCTACGACCCATGAGGCAACTCCTACATTAAACGGCCATTGTGGACAAAACATCCAGAGACAAAAGCCGGAGCGAATGCCTCCCTCTCACCCTTCTTTCATATCCAGAGGAACTCCCCTCATGGACTGTAGATCAGGCCTGCCGTAACCTCGGTCCCAAACCTGAGCTGAGTTAGGGTTTTTGGATGTCTGTCTGCACAGCCATAGCCCACACAGCCTCCAGGCTGGGGTCTCTGGAGCCACACCACAGTACTGTGCCTGCTCTCTCCTAAGAAACTGCCCATTCCAGTGGCCACAACTCTACAAAATAGTAGAAACCTCAAGGTCCCCAAGGACATCCCACTACCACAAGCCGCACTGGACAAATAGGGGCATTATGACACAAGCTGAGCAACTACTACCTCCATGCAGACACACAGATAGATATCCGCAGAGACAGAAGATTGAACCAGACAGGCCCCTAGGCCCTATTATGAACTCTTGCTTTGGTGTCCAGGTATCACTCCTCAGAAGCCTGGGTTCGAAGACCAGCATACGGGGCTGTCCTGAGGCACCAGACAGAAGACCTCTCATCTCCACATGGGAAGCTTCCTTGTTGGGGTTGTGTCAAGCCCTTCGGGTTGGAGAATCCTGCAGAGTCCCTTAGCTACTGCCACATTCCAAGGTCTCCATGGCCACCAACCCACATTATGACTCATCCTCAGGAGAGTCCATTTAAACTCAGCCTTCTGGGTAGCTCACCCAAGAGCCCACAGATTGAGCGTGCCTTGTCTCGACCAGGCAATGGGAAGGTGAGTTGGCGTTTCTCGGCATCCATGCTTACGGCCCTGCTCTCGAGTCTTTCTGTATGGGGCATCCTGGAACCATCCAATAGTACTCGACTGTCCTGAAGAAGGAAACTTTGAAGTTTGGAGCAGCTCACAACTCCCAGCGTAGGGAAACCTCCCTGGCCTCATGACGCCCCCACCCCCTTTAGGAAGGGGCCGTCATGGACACAAACTGCAGCTTGAGGCAACATCTGATACTCGCCCTGACCTCACCTGCAGGAGATCTCGATTCAGCCTCTGCAGAGTGGGCCTGCCATGCTCTTGGCCCCAAAACTCGTGCTAGCTTGTGTTTTCAGACTTCCTTCCTCACAATCCTGGCCACACCCCTCCAGTTTGGCAATTCTGGAGACACAATGCAGCACTCTGCCTGCCCTCCAGAAGAAAAATGTTGCCCTATAGGGCTAACCAGAAACGCCAAATGAGTAACAACCTGCATGCCACTCGACCATACCCCAATTATACAGTCTAGCCTGTGCACTAAAGCCCTGTCTGACACAGCCTGAGGGCAGACCTCCAGTCCAACACCCAGACAGCTGGCCGTACACAGAGCATATCACACCCACAATGGCTTTAGGCCATCATCTCTACCCAACCTCAGTTTTCACCTTCAGAACCTAGACCTTATCTCCACTCACTGCTCAGGAGTGAACGTGATGCAAGAATCAGAACTTCTCCTTCGCCTTGGAAAGAAACCTATTGGTTGGCATGTTGTCCAATGTTCATTGTAGGAGAAAGCAGCATGGACTAGGAGGCCCCACCTATCCCTGAGGGCCACAATGTGCACAAACACACATTGTGACCCTCAGCGTGAGCCCTATCTTCATGTAAAGCCTCTTAGTTACTGGAACAACAGCCCACATATGGGGCTTGCCAGGCCCCTAGTCCCCCAATCTCAACCAGAGTTCGAGATGTCTAGTCACCCCTACTCAGGGCTCTACTCTGGAATCCCTCTTTGGTGGGACACCTGAGGTAAAAAAAAAAATACATAAAGGACTCTTCCCATCCACAGAGTGATCCCAACACTCTTCCCATCCACAGAATGATTTGGGATCAGGCCAAATCATCAGAGAAAGAATTTCCATGGCCCTTGAGGACATCCCGACATTCCGCGGCCACCGTTGACACAAAATCCAGAGACAAAAGCCTGAGCAAGCGCCACATACTCGCCCTTTGTTCATAGCCCGGAAAATTCTCACGGTCTGTAGATCGAGCCTTCATACATACATCCCCAAACCTAAGCTGAGTTTGTGTTTACCGACTTCTGTCCCCACAGTCCTGGCACACACACCATCCAAGTTGGGGCCCCTGGAGCCACACCTCAGGACTGTGGCTTCCCTCTCCAGGGGAATTCTGCCATTTCCATTGGCCACAACCCTATAGATTAGGAGTATCCTCCAATCTCCCCGAGGCCATCCGAATAGTGTTGGCTGCCCAGGACAAACAGAGATGATCTCTCACAAGTTAGGAAACTACCTCCACTCAGACCCAGAGACAGATATCCCCAGAGAATAAGATTGAACTGGACAGGCACTTAGGCCCTAATCAGATCCATTGCTTTTGATTCCAGTCATCTCTCCTCAGAGGCCTGGTTTCCAATACCAGCATATGGGAGATTCCTTAGGCACTCATCAAAACAATTATCTTCTCTACATAGGAAACATACTCTTTAGAGCTCCATCAAAACCCCCGGTTGTGAACATCCCTCAAGGCCCCGGATCAAGCATCCCATTCCAAGGTCTACATGGACACAAATGCACATTATGACCCATCCTCAACTCACCCATTTCAACACACCCGCCTCGGTTGCTCCACTAGATCCAGCAGATCGAACTTGCCTTTGCTCTATGAGACACCTGGAATGGGAGGCAGGCTGCCCAGGCATCCATCCTTAGAACCCTGCTCTGGATAACTTCCTTATGGGATGTCCTGGAGCCATCCAACAGGTCTCGACTGTCCCACAGAAGGAATCATTGCGGTTTGGAGCATCTCACAATTCCCATCGTGGGAAAACTTCCATGTCCTAGTGACACCCTCCCCTTCATGAAGGGGCCGTCATGGACAGAAACTCCGACCTAAGCCAACTTCTGATCCTAGCTCTGTCTTCAGGTATACGCGATCTCGAATCATCTCTGCAGAGGGTGCCTGCCGTCCCCTCACCCCGAAATCTAAGTCTGGCTTGTGTTCTCAGAATTTTTTCCTCACACTCCTGGCCCACAAGCCTTCCAGTTTGGGAATTCTGGAGCCACTATGTGGCACTGTGTCTTCCCTCCAGAAGAAAAACGTTGCCCTTTGGGGCTACCCAGTAACCACAAATGAGTACCATCCTGCACGAAACTCGACTGCACCCTAATGATACAGTCTAGCCTGGGCATTAATTCCCTGTCTGCCACAGCCTGAGCCTGCACCTCCCAACCCACACTCAACAGCTGGCCGAACACTGAGCACATCAGACACACCATGGCCTTAGGTCTTCATCTGTTCCCAACCTCAGTTTTCAGGCTTCAGAACCTAGACCTTAAATCCAGTCACAGTCCAGGAGTGAAAGAGTTGCAGAAAATAGAACTCCTTCTTCCCCATGGCCAGAAAACTTTTGGTTGCCATATTGTGCAACGTTCAGTGTAGGAGAAACCAGCATGGTACATTAGGCCACACCCTGACTTGAGGGGCTCCTTGGGCACAAAAACACATTGTGAAACTCAGTGCGAGACCTATCCTCAAGGAAGGCCTCTCCATGTCGGGACCAAGAGCCCACATATGGGGCTTGCCATGTTCTTAGGTCCCAATGTTAACCAGAGGTCTGGTTGTCCAGTTGCCCCCACCCACGACTCTGCTCTGGAATCCCTCTTTTGGTGGTCCACCTAAGGTAAAAAAATAAATAAATAAATAAAAATAAACAAAAAAAACCAGAAAGGCCTCCTCCCTTACGACAGAATGACCCCAAACTCTTGGGATCTGGTCAAATCCACAGAAAGTAGCCTCATCGATGGCCCATGAGGACACCCCGACATTCCATGGCAATCGGTGACACATTTCCAGAAAAAAAAAAAAAATAAAAAGCATGAGCAAGCACCTCACATTCGCCCTTTGTTCATATGCCGAAGAGTTCTCCTCACGGTCTTTAGATCGGGCCGGCCATACCTACATCCCACAACCTATGTGGAGTTTGTGTTTTCAGACTTTTGTCCAAATAGCCCTGGACCACACACGCTCCACACTTGGGTCCCTGGAGCCACACCTCAGGACTGTGCTTCCCTTTCAAGGGAATTCTTCCCATTCCATTGGCCACAACCTTGCAAATGAGGAAAAACCTCCAAAGTCAACGAGGCCATCCCAATAGTGTAGGCCGCCCAGGACAATCAGGGATGATCTCAAACCAGCTGAGCAACTACCTCCACTCAGACAACAGATGTCCCCAGAGAAGAATATTGAACCGGCCATGATCCTAGGCCCTAATCAGATCCATTCCTTGGTTTCCAGGCATCTCTCCTCAGAGGCCTCGTTTCCAATACCAGCATATGGTGGTTTCCTGAGGCACCAATGAGAACAAATCTCGTCTCCCCATGGAAAACTTGCTCATTGGAGCTTTGTCATAACCTCTGGTTAGGAGAATCCTTCAGGGCCCTGGTGCCACTGCCCCATACCAAGGTCTCCATGGACTCAATCCAACATTAAGACCAACCTCAGGAAAGTCCATTTCAACTCAGCCCCCTCTGTTGCTACCCCAAGCCAGCAGATCAAAAGTTTCTTGTTGCTAGGAGACAATTGGAATGTGAGGGTGGCTGCCCAGGCATCCATACTTAGAACCCTGTTCTGGAAAAATACCTTATAAGACGTCCTGGAGCCATCCAACAAATCTTAATTGTCCCACAGAAGGAATCCTTGCGGTTTGGAGCATCTCACAACTCCAATAGTGGGAAAAGCCCCATGGCCTCATAATGCCCCCCCTTTCCTGAAGGGGCCAACATGGACAGAAACTCAAACCTGAGCCAAAGTCTGAACCTCGACCTGACTTCAGACGCATGAGATCTCAATTCAGCTCTGCAGAGTGTGCCTGCCATGTCCTTGCCCCGAAACCTAAGCCTAGCTTGTGTTCTCAGACTTCCGTCCTCACTCTCCTGGCCCATAAGCCCTCCAGTTTGGGAATTCCGAAGCCACAATGCAGCATGCTGCCTGCCCTCCAGAAGAAAAACTTTGCCCTATGCTGCTAATAAGAAACCCCAAATGATTTTCTAATGCATGCCACACGATTGTAAAGCAATTATACAGCCCACCCTGTATACTAATGCCCTGTCTGGCACAGCCTGAGACAAGACATCCCAAAAGACACCCAGACAGCTGGCCCCAACCGGGACACATAGGCCCCGCTATGGCTGTATGTCGTCATCTTCCCAACCTCGGTTTTCAAGTTTCAGAACCTAGATCTTATCTCCAATCACTGCCCAGGGGTGAACGTGATACAGAAATTAGAATTCCTCCTTCCCCATGGCCAGAAACCTTGTGGTTGGCATGTTGTCCAACGTTCAATGTGGGAAAACCTGCATTGTCCGAAAGGCCACGCCAGTGCTTGAGGGCCGCCTAGGGCACAGACATGCATTGTGACCTGCAGCGTGAGTCCAGTATTAAAGTAACGCCTTTCAGTGGCTGGACCAAGATCCTGCATATGGGGCTTGTCATATCCATAGGCCCCCAGGCTTAACCAGAGGGCGAGTATTCCAGTTGTCAGTACCCACTGCTATGCTCTAGAATCCCTCTACTGGGGGGACACATGAAGCAGAAAACAGGACACTTCCCTTCCCACAGAAGGACCACAAACTCTTGGGGGCTGGACAAACTACCAGAGAGGGAGACTTCTACGACCCATGAGGCAACTCCTACATTAAACGGCCATTGTGGACAAAACATCCAGAGACAAAAGCCGGAGCGAATGCCTCCCTCTCACCCTTCTTTCATATCCAGAGGAACTCCCCTCATGGACTGTAGATCAGGCCTGCCGTAACCTCGGTCCCAAACCTGAGCTGAGTTAGGGTTTTTGGATGTCTGTCTGCACAGCCATAGCCCACACAGCCTCCAGGCTGGGGTCTCTGGAGCCACACCACAGTACTGTGCCTGCTCTCTCCTAAGAAACTGCCCATTCCAGTGGCCACAACTCTACAAAATAGTAGAAACCTCAAGGTCCCCAAGGACATCCCACTACCGCAAGCCGCACTGGACAAATAGGGGCATTATGACACAAGCTGAGCAACTACTACCTCCATGCAGACACACAGATAGATATCCGCAGAGACAGAAGATTGAACCAGACAGGCCCCTAGGCCCTATTATGAACTCTTGCTTTGGTGTCCAGGTATCACTCCTCAGAAGCCTGGGTTCGAAGACCAGCATACGGGGCTGTCCTGAGGCACCAGACAGAAGACCTCTCATCTCCACATGGGAAGCTTCCTTGTTGGGGTTGTGTCAAGCCCTTCGGGTTGGAGAATCCTGCAGAGTCCCTTAGCTACTGCCACATTCCAAGGTCTCCATGGCCACCAACCCACATTATGACTCATCCTCAGGAGAGTCCATTTAAACTCAGCCTTCTGGGTAGCTCACCCAAGAGCCCGCAGATTGAGCGTGCCTTGTCTCGACCAGGCAATGGGAAGGTGAGTTGGCGTTTCTCGGCATCCATGCTTACGGCCCTGCTCTCGAGTCTTTCTGTATGGGGCATCCTGGAACCATCCAATAGTACTCGACTGTCCTGAAGAAGGAAACTTTGAAGTTTGGAGCAGCTCACAACTCCCAGCGTAGGGAAACCTCCCTGGCCTCATGACGCCCCCACCCCCTTTAGGAAGGGGCCGTCATGGACACAAACTGCAGCTTGAGGCAACATCTGATACTCGCCCTGACCTCACCTGCAGGAGATCTCGATTCAGCCTCTGCAGAGTGGGCCTGCCATGCTCTTGGCCCCAAAACTCGTGCTAGCTTGTGTTTTCAGACTTCCTTCCTCACAATCCTGGCCACACCCCTCCAGTTTGGCAATTCTGGAGACACAATGCAGCACTCTGCCTGCCCTCCAGAAGAAAAATGTTGCCCTATAGGGCTAACCAGAAACGCCAAATGAGTAACAACCTGCATGCCACTCGACCATACCCCAATTATACAGTCTAGCCTGTGCACTAAAGCCCTGTCTGACACAGCCTGAGGGCAGACCTCCAGTCCAACACCCAGACAGCTGGCCGTACACAGAGCATATCACACCCACAATGGCTTTAGGCCATCATCTCTACCCAACCTCAGTTTTCACCTTCAGAACCTAGACCTTATCTCCACTCACTGCTCAGGAGTGAACGTGATGCAAGAATCAGAACTTCTCCTTCGCCTTGGAAAGAAACCTATTGGTTGGCATGTTGTCCAATGTTCATTGTAGGAGAAAGCAGCATGGACTAGGAGGCCCCACCTATCCCTGAGGGCCACAATGTGCACAAACACACATTGTGACCCTCAGCGTGAGCCCTATCTTCATGTAAAGCCTCTTAGTTACTGGAACAACAGCCCACATATGGGGCTTGCCAGGCCCCTAGTCCCCCAATCTCAACCAGAGTTCGAGATGTCTAGTCACCCCTACTCAGGGCTCTACTCTGGAATCCCTCTTTGGTGGGACACCTGAGGTAAAAAAAAAAATACATAAAGGACTCTTCCCATCCACAGAGTGATCCCAACACTCTTCCCATCCACAGAATGATTTGGGATCAGGCCAAATCATCAGAGAAAGAATTTCCATGGCCCTTGAGGACATCCCGACATTCCGCGGCCACCGTTGACACAAAATCCAGAGACAAAAGCCTGAGCAAGCGCCACATACTCGCCCTTTGTTCATAGCCCGGAAAATTCTCACGGTCTGTAGATCGAGCCTTCATACATACATCCCCAAACCTAAGCTGAGTTTGTGTTTACCGACTTCTGTCCCCACAGTCCTGGCACACACACCATCCAAGTTGGGGCCCCTGGAGCCACACCTCAGGACTGTGGCTTCCCTCTCCAGGGGAATTCTGCCATTTCCATTGGCCACAACCCTATAGATTAGGAGTATCCTCCAATCTCCCCGAGGCCATCCGAATAGTGTTGGCTGCCCAGGACAAACAGAGATGATCTCTCACAAGTTAGGAAACTACCTCCACTCAGACCCAGAGACAGATATCCCCAGAGAATAAGATTGAACTGGACAGGCACTTAGGCCCTAATCAGATCCATTGCTTTTGATTCCAGTCATCTCTCCTCAGAGGCCTGGTTTCCAATACCAGCATATGGGAGATTCCTTAGGCACTCATAAAAACAATTATCTTCTCTACATAGGAAACATACTCTTTAGAGCTCCATCAAAACCCCCGGTTGTGAACATCCCTCAAGGCCCCGGATCAAGCATCCCATTCCAAGGTCTACATGGACACAAATGCACATTATGACCCATCCTCAACTCACCCATTTCAACACACCCGCCTCGGTTGCTCCACTAGATCCAGCAGATCGAACTTGCCTTTGCTCTATGAGACACCTGGAATGGGAGGCAGGCTGCCCAGGCATCCATCCTTAGAACCCTGCTCTGGATAACTTCCTTATGGGATGTCCTGGAGCCATCCAACAGGTCTCGACTGTCCCACAGAAGGAATCATTGCGGTTTGGAGCATCTCACAATTCCCATCGTGGGAAAACTTCCATGTCCTAGTGACACCCTCCCCTTCATGAAGGGGCCGTCATGGACAGAAACTCCGACCTAAGCCAACTTCTGATCCTAGCTCTGTCTTCAGGTATACGCGATCTCGAATCATCTCTGCAGAGGGTGCCTGCCGTCCCCTCACCCCGAAATCTAAGTCTGGCTTGTGTTCTCAGAATTTTTTCCTCACACTCCTGGCCCACAAGCCTTCCAGTTTGGGAATTCTGGAGCCACTATGTGGCACTGTGTCTTCCCTCCAGAAGAAAAACGTTGCCCTTTGGGGCTACCCAGTAACCACAAATGAGTACCATCCTGCACGAAACTCGACTGCACCCTAATGATACAGTCTAGCCTGGGCATTAATTCCCTTTCTGCCACAGCCTGAGCCTGCACCTCCCAACCCACACTCAACAGCTGGCCGAACACTGAGCACATCAGACACACCATGGCCTTAGGTCTTCATCTGTTCCCAACCTCAGTTTTCAGGCTTCAGAACCTAGACCTTAAATCCAGTCACAGTCCAGGAGTGAAAGAGTTGCAGAAAATAGAACTCCTTCTTCCCCATGGCCAGAAAACTTTTGGTTGCCATATTGTGCAACGTTCAGTGTAGGAGAAACCAGCATGGTACATTAGGCCACACCCTGACTTGAGGGGCTCCTTGGGCACAAAAACACATTGTGAAACTCAGTGCGAGACCTATCCTCAAGGAAGGCCTCTCCGTGTCGGGACCAAGAGCCCACATATGGGGCTTGCCATGTTCTTAGGTCCCAATGTTAACCAGAGGTCTGGTTGTCCAGTTGCCCCCACCCACGACTCTGCTCTGGAATCCCTCTTTTGGTGGTCCACCTAAGGTAAAAAAATAAATAAATAAATAAAAATAAACAAAAAAAACCAGAAAGGCCTCCTCCCTTACGACAGAATGACCCCAAACTCTTGGGATCTGGTCAAATCCACAGAAAGTAGCCTCATCGATGGCCCATGAGGACACCCCGACATTCCATGGCAATCGGTGACACATTTCCAGAAAAAAAAAAAATAAAAAGCATGAGCAAGCACCTCACATTCGCCCTTTGTTCATATGCCGAAGAGTTCTCCTCACGGTCTATAGATCGGGCCGGCCATACCTACATCCCACAACCTATGTGGAGTTTGTGTTTTCAGACTTTTGTCCAAATAGCCCTGGACCACACACGCTCCACACTTGGGTCCCTGGAGCCACACCTCAGGACTGTGCTTCCCTTTCAAGGGAATTCTTCCCATTCCATTGGCCACAACCTTGCAAATGAGGAAAAACCTCCAAAGTCAACGAGGCCATCCCAATAGTGTAGGCCGCCCAGGACAATCAGGGATGATCTCAAACCAGCTGAGCAACTACCTCCACTCAGACAACAGATGTCCCCAGAGAAGAATATTGAACCGGCCATGATCCTAGGCCCTAATCAGATCCATTCCTTGGTTTCCAGGCATCTCTCCTCAGAGGCCTCGTTTCCAATACCAGCATATGGTGGTTTCCTGAGGCACCAATGAGAACAAATCTCGTCTCCCCATGGAAAACTTGCTCATTGGAGCTTTGTCATAACCTCTGGTTAGGAGAATCCTTCAGGGCCCTGGTGCCACTGCCCCATACCAAGGTCTCCATGGACTCAATCCAACATTAAGACCAACCTCAGGAAAGTCCATTTCAACTCAGCCCCCTCTGTTGCTACCCCAAGCCAGCAGATCAAAAGTTTCTTGTTGCTAGGAGACAATTGTAATGTGAGGGTGGCTGCCCAGGCATCCATACTTAGAACCCTGTTCTGGAAAAATACCTTATAAGACGTCCTGGAGCCATCCAACAAATCTTAATTGTCCCACAGAAGGAATCCTTGCGGTTTGGAGCATCTCACAACTCCAATAGTGGGAAAAGCCCCATGGCCTCATAATGCCCCCCCTTTCCTGAAGGGGCCAACATGGACAGAAACTCAAACCTGAGCCAAAGTCTGAACCTCGACCTGACTTCAGACGCATGAGATCTCAATTCAGCTCTGCAGAGTGTGCCTGCCATGTCCTTGCCCCGAAACCTAAGCCTAGCTTGTGTTCTCAGACTTCCGTCCTCACTCTCCTGGCCCATAAGCCCTCCAGTTTGGGAATTCCGAAGCCACAATGCAGCATGCTGCCTGCCCTCCAGAAGAAAAACTTTGCCCTATGCTGCTAATAAGAAACCCCAAATGATTTTCTAATGCATGCCACACGATTGTAAAGCAATTATACAGCCCACCCTGTATACTAATGCCCTGTCTGGCACAGCCTGAGACAAGACATCCCAAAAGACACCCAGACAGCTGGCCCCAACCTGGACACATAGGCCCCGCTATGGCTGTATGTCGTCATCTTCCCAACCTCGGTTTTCAAGTTTCAGAACCTAGATCTTATCTCCAATCACTGCCCAGGGGTGAACGTGATACAGAAATTAGAATTCCTCCTTCCCCATGGCCAGAAACCTTGTGGTTGGCATGTTGTCCAACGTTCAATGTGGGAAAACCTGCATTGTCCGAAAGGCCACGCCAGTGCTTGAGGGCCGCCTAGGGCACAGACATGCATTGTGACCTGCAGCGTGAGTCCAGTATTAAAGTAACGCCTTTCAGTGGCTGGACCAAGATCCTGCATATGGGGCTTGTCATATCCATAGGCCCCCAGGCTTAACCAGAGGGCGAGTATTCCAGTTGTCAGTACCCACTGCTATGCTCTAGAATCCCTCTACTGGGGGGACACATGAAGCAGAAAACAGGACACTTCCCTTCCCACAGAAGGACCGCAAACTCTTGGGGGCTGGACAAACTACCAGAGAGGGAGACTTCTACGACCCATGAGGCAACTCCTACATTAAACGGCCATTGTGGACAAAACATCCAGAGACAAAAGCCGGAGCGAATGCCTCCCTCTCACCCTTCTTTCATATCCAGAGGAACTCCCCTCATGGACTGTAGATCAGGCCTGCCGTAACCTCGGTCCCAAACCTGAGCTGAGTTAGGGTTTTTGGATGTCTGTCTGCACAGCCATGGCCCACACAGCCTCCAGGCTGGGGTCTCTGGAGCCACACCACAGTACTGTGCCTGCTCTCTCCTAAGAAACTGCCCATTCCAGTGGCCACAACTCTACAAAATAGTAGAAACCTCAAGGTCCCCAAGGACATCCCACTACCGCAAGCCGCACTGGACAAATAGGGGCATTATGACACAAGCTGAGCAACTACTACCTCCATGCAGACACACAGATAGATATCCGCAGAGACAGAAGATTGAACCAGACAGGCCCCTAGGCCCTATTATGAACTCTTGCTTTGGTGTCCAGGTATCACTCCTCAGAAGCCTGGGTTCGAAGACCAGCATACGGGGCTGTCCTGAGGCACCAGACAGAAGACCTCTCATCTCCACATGGGAAGCTTCCTTGTTGGGGTTGTGTCAAGCCCTTCGGGTTGGAGAATCCTGCAGAGTCCCTTAGCTACTGCCACATTCCAAGGTCTCCATGGCCACCAACCCACATTATGACTCATCCTCAGGAGAGTCCATTTAAACTCAGCCTTCTGGGTAGCTCACCCAAGAGCCCGCAGATTGAGCGTGCCTTGTCTCGACCAGGCAATGGGAAGGTGAGTTGGCGTTTCTCGGCATCCATGCTTACGGCCCTGCTCTCGAGTCTTTCTGTATGGGGCATCCTGGAACCATCCAATAGTACTCGACTGTCCTGAAGAAGGAAACTTTGAAGTTTGGAGCAGCTCACAACTCCCAGCGTAGGGAAACCTCCCTGGCCTCATGACGCCCCCACCCCCTTTAGGAAGGGGCCGTCATGGACACAAACTGCAGCTTGAGGCAACATCTGATACTCGCCCTGACCTCACCTGCAGGAGATCTCGATTCAGCCTCTGCAGAGTGGGCCTGCCATGCTCTTGGCCCCAAAACTCGTGCTAGCTTGTGTTTTCAGACTTCCTTCCTCACAATCCTGGCCACACCCCTCCAGTTTGGCAATTCTGGAGACACAATGCAGCACTCTGCCTGCCCTCCAGAAGAAAAATGTTGCCCTATAGGGCTAACCAGAAACGCCAAATGAGTAACAACCTGCATGCCACTCGACCATACCCCAATTATACAGTCTAGCCTGTGCACTAAAGCCCTGTCTGACACAGCCTGAGGGCAGACCTCCAGTCCAACACCCAGACAGCTGGCCGTACACAGAGCATATCACACCCACAATGGCTTTAGGCCATCATCTCTACCCAACCTCAGTTTTCACCTTCAGAACCTAGACCTTATCTCCACTCACTGCTCAGGAGTGAACGTGATGCAAGAATCAGAACTTCTCCTTCGCCTTGGAAAGAAACCTATTGGTTGGCATGTTGTCCAATGTTCATTGTAGGAGAAAGCAGCATGGACTAGGAGGCCCCACCTATCCCTGAGGGCCACAATGTGCACAAACACACATTGTGACCCTCAGCGTGAGCCCTATCTTCATGTAAAGCCTCTTAGTTACTGGAACAACAGCCCACATATGGGGCTTGCCAGGCCCCTAGTCCCCCAATCTCAACCAGAGTTCGAGATGTCTAGTCACCCCTACTCAGGGCTCTACTCTGGAATCCCTCTTTGGTGGGACACCTGAGGTAAAAAAAAAAATACATAAAGGACTCTTCCCATCACAGAGTGATCCCAACACTCTTCCCATCCACAGAATGATTTGGGATCAGGCCAAATCATCAGAGAAAGAATTTCCATGGCCCTTGAGGACATCCCGACATTCCGCGGCCACCGTTGACACAAAATCCAGAGACAAAAGCCTGAGCAAGCGCCACATACTCGCCCTTTGTTCATAGCCCGGAAAATTCTCACGGTCTGTAGATCGAGCCTTCATACATACATCCCCAAACCTAAGCTGAGTTTGTGTTTACCGACTTCTGTCCCCACAGTCCTGGCACACACACCATCCAAGTTGGGGCCCCTGGAGCCACACCTCAGGACTGTGGCTTCCCTCTCCAGGGGAATTCTGCCATTTCCATTGGCCACAACCCTATAGATTAGGAGTATCCTCCAATCTCCCCGAGGCCATCCGAATAGTGTTGGCTGCCCAGGACAAACAGAGATGATCTCTCACAAGTTAGGAAACTACCTCCACTCAGACCCATAGACAGATATCCCCATAGAATAAGATTGAACTGGACAGGCACTTAGGCCCTAATCAGATCCATTGCTTTTGATTCCAGTCATCTCTCCTCAGAGGCCTGGTTTCCAATACCAGCATATGGGAGATTCCTTAGGCACTCATCAAAACAATTCTCTTCTCTACATAGGAAACATACTCTTTAGAGCTCCATCAAAACCTCCGGTTGTGAACATCCCTCAAGGCCCCGGATCAACCACCCCATTCCAAGGTCTACATGGACACAAATGCACATTATGACCCATCCTCAACTCACCCATTTCAACACACACGCCTCGGTTGCTCCCCTAGATCCAGCAGATCGAAGTTGCCTTGGCTCTATGAGTCACCTGGAATGGGAGGCAGGCTGCCCAGGCATCCATCCTTAGAACCCTGCTCTGGATAACTTCCTTATGGGATGTCCTGGAGCCATCCAACAGGTCTCGACTGTCCCACAGAAGGAATCATTGCGGTTTGGAGCATCTCACAATTCCCATCGTGGGAAAACCTCCATGTCCTCGTGACAATCTCCCCTTCATGAAGGGGCCGTCATGGACAGAAACTCCGACCTAAGCCAACTTCTGATCCTAGCTCTGTCTTCAGGTATACAGGATCTCGAATCATCTCTGCAGAGGGTGCATGCCGTCCCCTCACCCCGAAATCTAAGTCTGGCTTGTGTTCTCAGAATTTTTTCCTCACACTCCTGGCCCACAAGCCTTCCAGTTTGGGAATTCTGGAGCCACTATGTGGCACTGTGTCTTCCCTCCAGAAGAAAAACGTTGCCCTTTGGGGCTACCCAGTAACCACAAATGAGTACCATCCTGCATGAAACTCGACTGCACCCCAATGATACAGTCTAGCCTGGGCATTAATTCCCTGTCTGCCACAGCCTGAGCCTGCACCTCCCAACCCACACTCAACAGCTGGCCGAACACTGAGCACATCAGACACACCATGGCCTTAGGTCTTCATCTCTTCCCAACCTCAGTTTTCAGGCTTCAGAACCTAGACCTTAAATCCAATCACAGTCCAGGAGTGAAAGAGTTGCAGAAAATAGAACTCCTTCTTCCCCATGGCCAGAAAACTTTTGGTTGCCATATTGTGCAACGTTCAGTGTAGGAGAAACCAGCATGTTACATTAGGCCACCCCCTGACTTGAGGGGCTCCTTGGGCACAAAAACACATTGTGAAACTCAGTGCGAGACCTATCCTCAAGGAAGGCCTCTCAGTGTCTGGACCAAGAGCCCACATATGGGGCTTGCCATGTTCTTAGGTCCCAATGTTAACCAGAGGTCTGGTTGTCCAGTTGCCCCCACCCACGACTCTGCTCTGGAATCCCTCTTTTGGTGGTCCACCTGAGGTAAAAAAAAATAAATAAATAAATAAATAAAAATAAACAAAAAAAAACCAGAAAGGCCTCCTCCCTTACGACAGAATGACCCCAAACTCTTGGGATCTGGTCAAATCCCCAGAAAGGGAGCCTCATCGATGGCCCATGAGGACACCCCGACATTCCATGGCAATCGGTGACACATTTCCAGAAAAAAAAAAAAATCATGAGCAAGCACCTCACATTTGCCCTTTGTTCATATGCCGAAGAGTTCTCCTCACGGTCTATAGATCGGGCCGGCCATACCTACATCCCCCAACCTAAGTGGAGTTTGGGTTTTCAGACTTTTGACCAAATATCCCTGGACCACTCATGCTCCACCCTTGGGTCCGTGGAGCCACACCTCAGGACTGTGCTTCCCTTTCAAGGGAATTCTTCCCATTCCATTGGCCACAACCTTGCAAATTAGGAAAAACCTCCAAAGTCACCGAGGCCATCCCAATAGTGTAGGCCGCCCAGGACAAACAGGGGTGATCTCAAACCAGCTGAGCAACTACCTCCACTCAGACAACAGATGTCCCCAGAGAAGAATATTGAACCGGACAGGCCCCTAGGCCCTAATCAGATCCATTGCTTTGGTTTCCAGGCATCTCTCCTCAGAGGCCTCGTTTCCAATACCAGCATATGGTGGTTTCCTGAGGCACCAATAAGAACAAATCTCATCTCCCCATGGAAAACTTGCTCATTGGAGCTTTGTCATAACCTCTGGTTAGGAGAATCCTTTAGGGCCCTGGTGCCACTGCCCCATACCAAGGTCTCCATGGACTCAATCCAACATTAAGACCAACCTCAGGAAAGTCCATTTCAACTCAGCCCCTCTGTTGCTACCCTAAGCCAGCAGATCAAACGTTTCTTGTTGCTAGGAGACAATTTGAATGTGAGGCTGGCTGCCCAGGCATCCATACTTAGAACTCTGTTCTGGAAAATACCTTATAAGACGTCCTGGAGCCATCCAACAAATCTTAATTGTCCCACAGAAGGAATCCTTGTGGTTGGAGCATCTCACAACTCCAATAGTGGGAAAACCCCCATGGACTCATAATGCCCCCCCTTCCTGAAGGGGCCAACATGGACAGAAACTCAAACCTGAGCCAAAGTCTGAACCTCGACCTGACTTCAGACGCATGAGATCTCAATTCAGCTCTGCAAAGTGTGCCTGCCATGTCCTTGCCCCGAAACCTAAGCCTAGCTTGTGTTCTCAGACTTCCGTCCTCACTGTCCTGGCCCATAAGCCCTCCAGTTTGGGAATTCCGAAGCCACAATGCAGCATGCTGCCTGCCCTCCAGAAGAAAAACTTTGCCCTATGCTGCTAATAAGAAACCCCAAATGATTTTCTAATGTATGCCACTCGATTGTAAAGCAATTACACAGCCCACCCTGTATACTAATGCCCTGTCTGGCACAGCCTGAGACAAGACATCCCAAACGACACCCAGACAGCTGGCCCCAACCAGGACACATAGGACCCGCTATGGCTGTAGGTCGTCATCTCTTCCCTACCTCGGTTTTCAGGCTTCAGAACCTAGACCTAATCTCCAATCACTGCCCAGGGGTGAACGTGATGCAGAAATTAGAATATATCCTTCCCCATGGCCAGAAACCTTGTGGTTGGCATGTTGTCCAACGTTCAATGTGGGAAAACCCGCATTGTCTGAAAGGCCACGCCAGTGCTTGAGGGCCGCCTAGGGCACAGACATGCATTGTGACCTGCAGCGTGAGTCCCGTATTAAAGTAACGCCTTCAGTGGCTGGACCAAGATCCTGCATATGGGGCTTGTCATATCCATAGGCCCCCAGGCTTAACCAGAGGGCGAGTATTCCAGTTGTCAGTACCAACTGCTATGCTCTAGAATCCCTCTACTGGGGGGACACATGAAGCAGAAAACAGGACACTTCCCTTCCCACAGAAGGACCCCAAACTCTTGGGGGCTGGACAAACTACCAGAGAGGGAGACTTCTACGACCCATGAGGCAACTCCTACATTAAACGGCCATTGTGGACAAAACATCCAGAGACAAAAGCCGGAGCGACAGCCTCCCTCTCACCCTTCTTTCATATCCAGAGGAACTCCCCTCATGGACTGTAGATCAGGCCTGCCGTAACCTCGGCCCCAAACCTGACCTGAGTTAGGGTTTTTGGATGTCTGTCTGCACAGCCATGGCCCACACAGCCTCCAGGCTGGGGTCTCTGGAGCCACACCACAGTACTGTGCCTGCTCTCTCCTAAGAAACTGCCCATTCCATTGGCCACAACTCTACAAAATAGTAGAAACCTCAAGGTCCCCAAGGACATCCCACTACCGCAAGCCGCACTGGACAAATAGGGGCATTATGACACAAGCTGAGCAACTACTACCTCCATGCAGACACAAAGACAGATATCCGCAGAGACAGAAGATTGAACCAGACAGGCCCCTAGGCCCTATTATGAACTCTTGCTTTGGTGTCCAGGTATCACTCCTCAGAGGCCTAGGTTCGAAGACCAGCATACGGGGCTTTCCTGAGGCACCAGACAGAAGAACTCTCATCTCCACATGGGAAGCTTCCTTGTTGGGGTTGTGTCAAGCCCTTCGGGTTGGAGAATCCTGCAGAGTCCCTTAGCTACTGCCACATTCCAAGGTCTCCATGTCCACCAACCCACATTATGACTCATCCTCAGGAGAGTCCATTTAAACTCAGCCTTCTGGGTAGCTCACCCAAGAGCCCGCAGATTGAGCGTGCCTTGTCTCGACCAGGCAATGGGAAGGTGAGTTGGCGTTTCTCGGCATCCATGCTTACGGCCCTGCTCTCGAGTCTTTCTGTATGGGGCATCCTGGAACCATCCAATAGTACTCGACTGTCCTGAAGAAGGAAACTTTGAAGTTTGGAGCAGCTCACAACTCCCAGCGTAGGGAAACCTCCCTGGCCTCATGACGCCCCCACCCCCTTCAGGAAGGGGCCGTCATGGACACAAACTGCAGCTTGAGGCAACATCTGATACTCGCCCTGACCTCACCTGCAGTAGATCTCGATTCAGCCTCTGCAGAGTGGACCTGCCATGCTCTTGGCCCCAAAACTCGTGCTAGCTTGTGTTTTCAGACTTCCTTCCTCACAATCCTGGCCACACCCCTCCAGTTTGGCAATTCTGGAGACACAATGCAGCACTCTGCCTGCCCTCCAGAAGAAAAATGTTGCCCTATAGGGCTAACCAGAAACGCCAAATGAGTAACAACCTGCATGCCACTCGACCATACCCCAATTATACAGTCTAGCCTGTGCACTAAAGCCCTGTCTGACACAGCCTGAGGGCAGACCTCCAGTCCAACACCCAGACAGCTGGCCGTACACAGAGCATATCACACCCACAATGGCTTTAGGCCATCATCTCTACCCAACCTCAGTTTTCACCTTCAGAACCTAGACCTTATCTCCACTCACTGCTCAGGAGTGAACGTGATGCAAGAATCAGAACTTCTCCTTCGCCTTGGCAAGAAACCTAGTGGTTGGCATGTTGTCCAATGTTCATTGTAGGAGAAAGCAGCATGGACTAGGAGGCCCCACCTATCCCTGAGGGCCACAATGTGCACAAACACACATTGTGACCCTCAGCGTGAGCCCTATCCTCATGTAAAACCTCTTAGTGACTGGAACAACAGACCACATATGGGGCTTGCCAGGCCCCTAGTCCCCCAATCTCAACCAGAGTTCCAGATGTCTAGTTACCCCTACTCAGGGCTCTACTCTGGAATCCATCTTTGGTGGGACACCTGAGGTAAAAAAAAAAAAAAATACAGAAAGGACTCTTCCCATCCATAGAATGATCCCAACCACTTGGGATCAGGCCAAATCATCAGAGAATGAATTGTCCATGGCCCTAGAGGACACCCCGACATTCCGCGGCCACCGTTGACACAAAATCCAGAGACAAAAGCCTGAGCAAGCGCCACATACTCGCCCTTTGTTCATAGCCCGGAAAATTCTCACGGTCTGTAGATCGAGCCTTCATACATACATCCCCAAACCTAAGCTGAGTTTGTGTTTACCGACTTCTGTCCCCACAGTCCTGGCACACACACCATCCAAGTTGGGGCCCCTGGAGCCACACCTCAGGACTGTGGCTTCCCTCTCCAGGGGAATTCTGCCATTTCCATTGGCCACAACCCTATAGATTAGTAGTATCCTCCAATCTCCCCGAGGCCATCCGAATAGTGTTGGCTGCCCAGGACAAACAGGGATGATCTCTCACAAGTTAGGAAACTACCTCCACTCAGACCCAGAGACAGATATCCCCAGAGAATAAGATTGAACTGGACAGGCACTTAGGCCCTAATTAGATCCATTGCTTTTGATTCCAGTCATCTCTCCTCAGAGGCCTGGTTTCCAATACCAGCATATGGGAGATTCCTTAGACACTCATCAAAACAATTCTCTTCTCTACATAGGAAACATACTCTTTAGAGCTCCATCAAAACCTCCGGTTATGAACATCCCTCAAGGCCACGGATCAAGCATCCCATTCCAAGGTCTACATGGACACAAATGCACATTATGACCCATCCTCAACTCACCCATTTCAACACACCCGCCTCGGTTGCTCCCCTATATCCAGCAGATCGAAGTTGCCTTGGCTCTATGAGACACCTGGAATGGGAGGCAGGCTGCCCAGGCATCCATCCTTAGAACCCTGCTCTGGATAACTTCCTTATGGGATGTCCTGGAGCCATCCAACAGGTCTCGACTGTCCCACAGAAGGAATCATTGCGGTTTGGAGCATCTCACAATTCCCATCGTGGGAAAACCTCCATGTCCTCGTGACACCCTCCCCTTCATGAAGGGGCCGTCATGGACAGAAACTCCGACCTCAGCCATCGTCTGATCCTAGCTCTGTCTTCAGGTATACAGGATCTCGAATCATCTCTGCAGAGGGTGCCTGCCGTCCCCTCACCCCGAAATCTAAGTCTGGCTTGTGTTCTCAGAATTTTTTCCTCACACTCCTGGCCCACAAGCCTTCCAGTTTGGGAATTATGGAGCCACTATGTGGCACTGTCTTCCCTCCAAAGAAAAACGTTGCCCTCTGGGGCTACCCAGTAACCACAAATGAGTACCATCCTGCACGAAACTCGACTGCACCCCAATATACAGTCTAGCCTGGGCATTAATTTCCTGTCTGCCACAGCCTGAGCCTGCACCTCCTAACCCACACTCAACAGCTGGCCGAACACTGAGCACATCAGAAACACCATGGCCTTAGGTCTTCATCTGTTCCCAACCTTAGTTTTCAGGCTTCAGAACCTAGACCTTAAATCCAGTCACAGTCCAGGAGTGAAAGAGTTGCAGAAAATAGAACTCCTTCTTCCCCATGGCCAGAAAACTTGTGGTTACCATATTGTGCAACGATCAGTGTAGGAGAAACCAGCATGGTACATTAGGCCACGCCCTGCCTTGAGGGGCTCCTTGGGCACAAAAACACATTGTGAAACTCAGTGTGAGACCTATCCTCAAGGAAGGCCTCTCAGTGTCTGGACCAAGAGCCCACATATGGGGCTTGCCATGTTCTTAGGTCCCAATGTTAACCAGAGGTCTGGTTGTCCAGTTGCCCCAACCCACGACTCTGCTCTGGAATCCCTCTTTTGGTGGTCCACCTGAGGTAAAAAAAAAAACAAAAACAAAAACAAAAAAAATAAACAAAAAAAACAGAAAGACTTCCTCTCTTCCGACAGAATGAACCCAAACTCTTGGGATCGGGTCAAATCCCCAGAAAGGGAGCCTCATCGATGGCACATGAGGACACCACGACATTCCATGGCATTCGGTGACACATTTCCAGAAAAAAAAAAAAAAAGCATGAGAGCACCTCACATTCGCCCTTTTTTCATATCCCGAAGAGTTCTCCTCACGGTCTATAAATCGAGCCGGCCATACCTACATCCTCCAAACTAAGTGGAGTTTGTGTTTTCAGACTTTTGTCCAAATAGCCCTGGACCAAACACACTCCACACTTGGGTCCCTGGAGCCACACCTCAGGACTGTGCTTCCCTTTCAAGGGAATTCTTCCCATTCCATTGGCCACAACCTTGCAAATGAGAAAAAACCTCCAAAGTCACCGAGGCCATCCCAATATTGTAGGCCGCCCAGGACAATCAGGGGTGATCTCAAACCAGCTGAGCAACTACCTCCACTCAGACAACAGATGTCCCCAGAGAAGAATATTGAACCGGACAGGCCCCTAGGCCCTAATCAAATCCATTGCTTTGGTTTCCAGGCATCTCTCCTCAGAGGCCTCGTTTCCAATACCAGCATATGGTGGTTTCCTGAGGCACCAATAAGAACAAATCTCGTCTCCCCATGGAAAACTTGCTCATTGGAGCTTTGTCATAACCTCTGGTTAGGAGAATCCTTCAGGGCCCTGGTGCCACTGCCCCATACCAAGGTCACCATGGACTCAAACCAACATTAAGACCATCCTCAGGAAAGTCCATTTCAACTCAGCCACCTCTGTTGCTACCCCAGGACAGCAGATCAAACGTTTCTCATTGCTAGGAGACAATTGGAATGTGAGGCTGCTGCCTAGGCATCCATACGTAGAACCCTGTTCTGAAAAAATACCTTAAAAGACGTCCTGGAGCCATCCAACAAATCTTAATTGTCCCAAAGAAGGAATCCTTGCGGTTTGGAGCATCTCACAACTCCAATAGTTGCAAAACCCCCATGGCCTCATAATCCCCCCTCTTCTTGAAGGGGCCAACATGGACTGTGATTCAATTTAAGGTCTAGGTTCTGAAGCCTGAAAACTGAGGTTAAGAAGAGATGAAGACCTAAGGCCATGGTGTGTCTGATGTGCTCAGTGTTCGGCCAGCTGTTGAGTGTGGGTTGGGAGGTGCAGGCTCAGGCTGTGGCAGACAGGGAATTAATGCCCAGGCTAGACTGTATCATTGGGGTGCAGTCGAGTTTCGTGCAGGATGGTACTCATTTGTGGTTACTGGGTAGCCCCAGAGGGCAACGTTTTTCTTCTGGAGGGAAGACACAGTGCCACATAGTGGCTCCATAATTCCCAAACTGGAAGGCTTGTGGGCCAGGAGTGTGAGGAAAAAATGCTGAGAACAAAAGACAGACTTAGATTTCGGGGTGAGGGGATGGCAGGCACCCTCTGCAGAGATGATTCGAGATCCCGTATACCTGAAGACAGAGCTAGGATCAGAAGTTGGCTTAGGTCGGAGTTTCTGTCCATGACGGCCCCTTCATGAAGGGGAGGGTGTCACGAGGACATGGAGGTTTTCCCACGATGGGAATTGTGAGATGCTCCAAACCGCAATGATTCCTTCTGTGGGATAGTCGAGACCTGTTGGATGGCTACAGGACATCCCATAAGATAGTTATCCAGAGAAGGGTTCTAAGGATGGATGCCTGGGCAGCCTGCCTCCCATTCCAGGTGTCTCATAGAGCCAAGGCAAGTTCGATCTGCTGGATCTAGGGGAGTAACCGAGGTGGGTGTGTTGAAATGGGTGAGTTGAGGATGGGTCATAATGTGCATTTGTGTCCATGTAGACCTTGGAATGGGGTGCATGACCCGGGGCCTTGAGGGATGTTCATAACCGGAGGTTTTGATGGAGCTCTAAAGAGTATGTTTCCTATGTAGAGAAGAGAATTGTTTTGATGAGTGCCTAAGGAATCTCCCATATGCTGGTATTGCAAACCAGGCCTCTGAGGAGAGATGACTGGAATCAAAAGCAATGGATCTGATTAGGGCCTAAGTGCCTGTCCAGTTCAATCTTATTCTATGGGGATATCTGTCTATGGGTCTGAGTGGAGGTAGTTTCCTAACTTGTGAGAGATCATCCCTGTTTGTCCTGGGCAGCCAACACTATTCGGATGGCCTCGGGGAGATTGGAGGATACTCCTAATCTATAGGGTTGTGGCCAATGGAAATGGCAGAATTCCCCTGGAGAGGGAAGCCACAGTCCTGAGGTGTGGCTCCAGCGGCCCCAACGTGGATGGTGTGTGGGCCAGGACTGTGGGGACAGAAGTCTGAAAACACAAACTCAGCTTAGGTTTGGGGATGTATGTATGAAGGCTCGATCTACAGACCGTGAGAATTTTCCGGGCTATGAACAAAGGGCGAGTATGTGGCGCTTGCTCAGGCTTTTGTCTCTGGATTTTGTATCAACGGTGGCCGCGGAATGTCGGGGTGTCCTCAAGGGCCAGGGACAATTCTTTCTCTGATGATTTGGCCTAATCCCAAGTGGTTGGGATCATTCTGTGGATGGGAAGAGTCCTTTCGGTATTTTTTTTTTTTACCTCAGATGTCCCACCAAAGAGGGATTCCAGAGTAGAGCCCTTAGTAGGGGTGACTAGACATCTCGAACTCTGGTTGAGATTGGGGGACTAGGGGCTTGGCAAGCCCCATATGTGGGCTGTTGTTCCAGTCACTAAGTGTCTTTACATGAGGATAGGGCTCACGCTGAGGGTCACAATGTGTGTTTGTGCACATTGTGGCCCTCAGGGATAGGTGGGGCCTCATAGACCATGCTGCTTTCTCCTACAATGAACATTGGACAACATGCCAACCACTAGGTTTCTTGCCAAGGCGAAGGAGAAGTTCTGATTCTTGCATCACGTTCACTCCTGAGCAGTGAGTGGAGATAAGGTCTAGGTTGTGAAGGTGAAAACTGAGGTTGGGTAGAGATGATGGCCTAAAGCCATTGTGGGTGTGATATGCTCTGTGTACGGCCAGCTGTCTGGGTGTTGGACTGGAGGTCTGCCCTCAGGCTGTGTCAGACAGGGCTTTAGTGCACAGGCTAGACTGTATAATTGGGGTATGGTCGAGTGGCATGCAGGTTGTTACTCATTTGGCGTTTCTGGTTAGCCCTATAGGGCAACATTTTTCTTCTGGAGGGCAGGCAGAGTGCTGCATTGTGTCTCCAGAATTGCCAAACTGGAGGGGTGTGGCCAGGATTGTGAGGAAGGAAGTCTGAAAACACAAGCTAGCATGAGTTTTGGGCCAAGAGCATGGCAGGCCCACTCTGCAGAGGCTGAATCGAGATCTCCTGCATTGAGTTCAGGGCGAGTATCAGATGTTGCCTCAAGCTGGAATTTGTGTCAATGACGGCCCCTTCCTGAAGAGGGTGGGGCGTCATGAGGCCAGGGAGGTTTCCCACGCTGGGAGTTGTGAGCTGCTCCAAACTTCAAAGTTTCCTTCTTCAGGACAGTCGAGTACTATTGGATGGTTCCAGGATGCCCCATACAGAAAGACTCGAGAGCAGGGCCGTAAGCATGGATGCCGAGAAAGGCCAACTCACCTTCCCTTTGCCTGGTCGAGACAAGGCACGCTCAATCTGCGGGCTCTTGTGTGAGCTACCCAGAAGGCTGAGTTTAAATGGACTCTCCTGAGGATGAGTCATAATGTGGGTTGGTGGCCATGGAGACCTTGGAATGTGGCAGTAGCTAAGGGACTCTGCAGGATTCTCCAACCCGAAGGACTTGACACAACCCCAACAAGGAAGATTCCCTTGTGGAGATGAGAGGTCTTCTGTCTGGTGTCTCAGGAAAGCCCCGTATGCTGGTCTTCGAACCCAGGCCTCTGAGGAGTGATACCTGTACACCAAAGCAAGAGTTCATAATAGGGCCTAGGGGCCTGTCTGGTTCAATCTTCTGTCTCTGCGGATATCTATCTGTGTGTCTGCATGGAGGTAGTAGTTGCTCAGCTTGTGTCATAATGCCCCTATTTGTCCAGTGCGGCTTGCGGTAGTGGGATGTCCTTGGGGACCTTGAGGTTTCTACTATTTTGTAGAGTTGTGACCAATGGAATGGGCAGTTTCTTAGGAGAGAGCAGGCACAGTACTGTGGTGTGGCTCCAGAGACCCCAGCCTGGAGGCTGTGTGGGACGTGGCTGTGCAGACAGACATCCAAAAACCCTAACTCAGCTCAGGTTTGGGGCCGAGGTTACGGCAGGCCTGATCTACAGTCCATGAGGGGAGTTCCTCTGGATATGAAAGAAGGGTGAGAGGGAGGCAGTCGCTCCGGCTTTTGTCTCTGGATGTTTTGTCCACAATGGCCGTTTAATGTAGGAGTTGCCTCATGGGTCGTAGAAGTCTCCCTCTCTGGTAGTTTGTCCAGCCCCCAAGAGTTTGGGGTCCTTCTGTGGGAAGGGAAGTGTCCTGTTTTCTGCTTCATGTGTCCCCCCAGTAGAGGGATTCTAGAGCATAGCAGTGGGTACTGACAACTGGAATACTCGCCCTCTGGTTAAGCCTGGGGGACTATGGATATGACAAGCCCCATATGCAGGATCTTGGTCCAGCCACTGAAAGGCGTTACTTTAATACGGGACTCACGCTGCAGGTCACAATGCATGTCTGTGCCCTAGGAGACCCTCAAGCACTGGCGTGGCCTTTCAGACAATGCAGGTTTTTCCACATTGAACGTTGGACAACATGCCAACCACAAGGTTTCTGGCCATGGGGAAGGAGGAATTCTAATTTCTGCATCACGTTCACCCCTGGGCAGTGATTGGAGATAAGGTCTAGGTTCTGAAGCCTGAAAACCGAGGTTGGGAATAGATGACGACCTACAGCCATAGCGGTCCTATGTGTCCAGGTTGGGGCCAGCTGTCTGGGTGTCGTTTGGGATGTCTTGTCTCAGGCTGTGCCAGACAGGGCATTAGTATACAGGGTGGGCTGTGTAATTGCTTTACAATCGAGTGGCATACATTAGAAAATCATTTGGGGTTTCTTATTAGCAGCATAGGGCAAAGTTTTTCTTCTGGAGGGCAGGCAGCATGCTGCATTGTGGCTTCGGAATTCCCAAACTGGAGGGCTTATGGGCCAGGAGAGTGAGGACGGAAGTCTGAAAACACAAGCTAGGCTTAGGTTTCGGGGCAAGGACATGGCAGGCACACTCTGCAGAGCTGAATTGAGATCTCATGCTTCTGAAGTCAGGTCGAGGTTCAGACTTTGGCTCAGGTTTGAGTTTCTGTCCATGTTGGCCCCTTCAGGAAGGGGGGGCATTATGAGTCCATGGGGGTTTTCCCACTATTGGAGTTGTGAGATGCTCCAAACCACAAGGATTTCTTCTGTGGGACAATTAAGATTTGTTGGATGGCTCCAGGACGTCTTATAAGGTATTTTTCCAGAACAGCGTTCTAAGTATGGATGCCTGGGCAGCCAGCCTCACATTCCAATTGTCTCCTAGCAACAAGAAACGTTTGATCTGCTGGCTTAGGGTAGCAACAGAGGGGGCTGAGTTGAAATGGACTTTCCTGAGGATGGTCTTAATGTTGGAGTGAGCCATGGAGATCTTGGTATGGGGCAGTGGCACCAGGGCCCTGAAGGATTCTCCTAACCAGAGGTTATGACAAAGCTCCAATGAGCAAGTTTTCCATGGGGAGACGAGATTTGTTCTCATTGGTGCCTCAGGAAACCACCATATGCTGGTATTGGAAACGAGGCCTCTGAGGAGAGATGCCTGGAAACAAAAGCAATGGATCTGATTAGGGCCTAGGGTCCTGTCCGGTTCAATATTCTTCTCTGGGGACATCTGTTGTCTGAGTGGAGGTAGTTGCTCAGCTGGTTTGAGATCACCCCTGTTTGTCCTGGGCGGCCTACACTATTGGGATGGCCTCGGTGACTTTGGAGGTTTTTCCTCATTTGCAAGGTTGTGGCCATTGGAATGGGAAGAATTCCCTTGAAAGGGAAGCACAGGCCTGAGGTGTGGCTCCAGGGACCCAAGTGTGGAGCGTGTGTGGTCCAGGGCTATTTGGTCAAAAGTCTGAAAACACAAACTCCACTTAGGTTGGGTGATGTAGGTATGGCCGGCCCGATCTATAGAACGTGAGGAGAACTCTTCGGCATATGAACAAAGGGCGAATGTGAGGTGCTTGCTCATGCTTTTTTTTTTTTTTTTTTTCCTGGAAATGTGTCACCGATTGCCATCGAATGTCGGGGTGTCCTCATGGGCCATCGATGAGGCTCCCTTTCTGGGGATTTGACCAGATCCCAAGAGTTTGGGGTCATTCTGTCGTAAGGGAGGAGGCCTTTCTGTTTTTTTTTTGTTTATTTTTATTCATTTATTTTTTTTTTTTTACCTCAGGTGGACCACCAAAAGAGGGATTCCAGAGCAGAGTCGTGGGTGGGGGCAACTGGACATCCAGAACTCTGGTTAACATTGGGACCTAAGAACATGGCAAGCCCCATATGTGGGCTCTTGGTCCAGACACTGAGAGGCCTTCCTTGAGGATAGGTCTCGCACTGAGTTTCACAATGCGTTTTTGTGCCCAAGGAGCCCCTCAAGTCAGGGCGTGGCCTAATGTACCATGCTGGTTTCTCCTACACTGAACGTTGCACAATATGGCAACCAAAAGTTTTCTGGCCATGGGGAAGAAGGAGTTCTATTTTCTGCAACTCTTTCACTCCAGAACTCTGATTGGTTCTGAAGCCTGAAAACCGAGGTTGGGAAGAGATGACGACCTACAGCAATAGCGGGTCCTATGTGTCCAGGTTGGGGCCAGCTGTCTGGGTGTCGTTTGGGATGTCTTGTCTCAGGCTGTGCCAGACAGGGCATTAGTATACAGGGTAGGCTGTATAATTGCTTTACCATCGAGTGACATGCATTAGAAAATCATTTGGGGTTTCTTATTAGCAGCATAGGGCAAAGTTTTTCTTCTTGAGGGCAGGCAGAGTGCTGCATTGTGGCTTCGGAATTCCAAATTGGAGGGCTTTTGGGCCAGGGGAGTGAGGACGGAAGCTGAGAACACAAGCTAGGCTTAGGTTTCGGGGCAAGGGTATGGCAGGCACACTCTGCAGAGCTGAATTGAGATCTCATGCGTCTGAAGTTAGGTCGAGGATCAGACTTTGGCTCAGGTTTGAGTTTCTTTCCATTTTGGCCCCTTCAAGAAGAGGGGGGATTATGAGGCCATGGGGGTTTTGCCACTATTTGAGTTGTGAGATGCTCCAAACCGCAAGGATTCCTTCTGTGGGACAATTAAGATTTGTTGGATGGCTCCAGGACGTCTTATAAGGTATTTTTCCAGAACAGGGTTCTACGTATGGATGCCTGGGCAGCAGCCTCACATTCCAATTGTCTCCTAGCAACAAGAAACGTTTGATCTGCTGGCTTGGGGTAGCAACAGAGGGGGCTGAGTTGAATGTACTTTCCTGAGGATGGTCTTAATGTTGGATTGAGCCATGGAGACCTTGGTATGGGGCAGTGGCACCAGGGCCCTGAAGGATTCTCCTAACCAGAGGTTATGACAAAGCTCCAATGAGCAAGTTTTCCATGGGGTGACGAGATTTGTTCTTATTGGTGCCTCAGGAAACCACCATATGCTGGTATTGGAAACGAGGCCTCTGAGGAGAGATGCCTGGAAACAAAAGCAATGGATCTGATTAGGGCCTACGGGCCTGTCCGGTTCAATATTTTTCTCCTGGGACATCTGTTGTCTGAGTGGAGGTAGTTGCTCAGGTGGTTTGAGATCACCCCTGTTTGTCCTGGTTGGCCTAAACTATTGGGATGGCCTCGGTGACTTTGGAGGTTTTTCCTAATTTGCAAGGTTGTGGCCAATTGAATGGGAAGAATTCCCTTGAAAGGGAAGCACAGTCCTGAGGTGTGGCTCCAGGGACCCAAGTGTGGAGCGTGTGTGGTCCAGGGCTATTTGGAATAAAAGTCTGAAACCACAAACTCCACTTAGGTTGGAGGATGTAGGTATGGCCGGCCCGATCTATAGACCATGAGGAGAACTCTTCGGGATATGAACAAAGGGCGAATGTGAGGTGCTTGCTCATGCTTTTTTTTTTTTTTTTCTGGAAAGGTGTCACCGAACGCCATGGAATGTCGGGGGGTCTTCATGGGCCATCGATGAGGCTCCCTTTCTGGGGATTTGACCCGATCCCAAGAGTTTGGGGTCATTCTGTCTGAAGGGAGGAGGTCTTTCTGTTTTTTTTTTTTTTTTTTTTTTTTTTTTACCTCAGGTGGACCACCAAAAGAGGCATTCCAGAGCAGAGTCCTGGGGAGGGGCGACTGGACAACCAGACCTCTGGTTAACATTGGGACCTAAGAACATGGCAAGCCCCATATTTGGGCTCTTGCTCCAGACACTGAGAGGCCTTCCTTGACGATAGGTCTCACACTGAGTTTCACAATGTGTTTTTGTGCTCAAGGAGCCCCTCAAGTCAGGGCGTGGCCTAATGTACCATGCTGGTTTCTCCTACACTTAACGTTGCACAATGGCAACCACAAGTTTTCTGGCCATGGGGAAGAAGGAGTTCTAATTTCTGCAACACTTTCACTCCTGGACTATGATTGGATTTAAGGTCTAGGTTCTGAAGCCTGAAAACTGAGGTTGGGAAGAAATGAAGCCCTAAGGCCATGGTGTGTCTGATGTGCTCAGTGTTCGGCCAGCTGTTGAGTGTGGGTTGGGAGGTGCAGGCTCTGGCTGTGGCAGACAGGGAATTAGTGCCCAGGCTAGACTGTATCATTGGGGTGCAGTCGAGTTTCGTGCAGGATGGTACTCATTTGTGGTTACTGGGTAGCCCCAGAGGGCAACGTTTTTCTTCTGGAGGGAAGACACAGTGTCACATACTGGCTCCAGAATTCCCAAACTGGAAGTCTTGTGGGCCAGGAGTGTGAGGAAAAAATTCTGAGAACACAAGCCAGACTTAGATTTCGGGGTGAGGGGACGGCAGGCACCCTCTGCAGAGATGATTCGAGATCCCGTATACCTGAAGACAGAGCTAGGATCAGACGTTGGCTTAGGTCGGAGTTTCTGTCCATAACGGCCCCTTCATGAAGAAGAGGGTGTCACGAGGACATGGAGGTTTTCCCACGATTTGAATTGTGAGATGCTCCAAACCGCAATGATTCCTTCTGTGGGACAGGTGAGACCGGTGGATGGCTCCAGGACCTCCCATAAGGAAGTTATCCAGAGCAGGGTTCTAAGGATGGATTCCTGGGCAGCCTGCCTCCCATTCCAGGTGTCTCATAGAGCCAAGGCAAGTTCGATCTGCCTGATCTAGTGGAGCAACCGAATCGGGTGTGTTGAAATGGGTGAGTTGAGGATGGGTCATAATGTGCATTTGTGTCCATGGAGACCTTGGAATGGGGTCTGATCCGGGTCCTTGAGGGATGTTCATAACCGGAGGTTTTGATGGAGCTCTAAAGAGTATGTTTCCTATGTAGAGAAGAGAATTGTTTTGATGAGTGCCTAAGGAATCTCCCATATGCTGGTATTGGAAAACAGGCCTCTGAGGAGAGATGACTGGAAACAAAAGCAATGGATATGATTAGAGCCTAGGTGCCTGTCCGGTTCAATCTCTTTGCTGGGGATACGTGTCTAAGTATCTGAGGTGAGGTAGTTGCTCAGATTGTGTCAGATCGCCCCTGTTTGTCCTGGGCGACCTATAATATTGGAATGGCCTCTGGACTTTTGAGTTTCTCCTAATCTATAGGGTTGTGGTCAATGGAATGGGCAGAAATCCCCTGGAGAGGGCAGGCAAAGTTCTGAGTTTGGCTCTAGGGGCCCAACCTTGAGGGTGTGTGGGCCAGGCCTGTGGAGCAAAAATCTGAAAACACAAACTCCGCTTAGGATTGGGGACATAGTTATGGCACGCCCAATCTACAGACCGTGATAACACTTCAGGATATGAAAAAGTGTGAGTTTGAGGTGCTTGCTCAGATTTTGTCTCTGGATTTGTGTCAACAATGTGGGTGGAATGCTGGCGTGGCCTCATGGGTTGTGGACGGCTTTCCTACTCTGAGGATTTGACCCATCCCAAGAGTTTGTGTATGTTCTGTTGGATGGGAGGAGTCCTTTCTGTTTTTTATTTTATTTTATTTTATTTTTTGTACCTCATGTGTCCCAATAAAGGAGGGATTCCAGAGCAGAGTCCTCGGGAGGGATAACTGGACAACCTCACCTCTGTTTTAGTTTGGGGGCCTAGGGGCATGGCAAGTCCAATATGTGGGCTCTTGATTCAGACACTGAGAGGCCCTCCTTGAGGACAGGGCTCATGCTGAGGGTCACAATGCCTATTTGTGCCAACAAGGCCCTCAAGCATGGGAAGGGCCTCATGGGCCACGCTGGATTCTCCGACACTGAACGTTGGAGAATATGCCAACCACAAAGTTTCTGGCCATGGCGAAGGAAGAGTTTTGACTTCTGCATCACGTTAACCCCTGGACAGTGATTGGAGTTTAGGTCTAGGTTCTGAAACCCGAAAACCGAGGTTGTGTAGAGATGAAGACCTAAGGACCTGTTGGGTCCAATGAGCTCAGTGTGCGGCCAGCTGTTGAGCGTAGGTCTGGAGGTGTGGGCTCAGGCTGTGTCAGACAAGGCATTAGACAGGGTAGACTGAATATTTGGGGTGCAGTCGAGTGGCGTTCAATTGATCCTCATTCGGGTCTCTAGGTAGTTCCATAAGGCAACGTTTTTTCTCTGGGAGGGCAGGCAGAGTGCTGCATTGTGGCCCCAGTATTGCCAAACTGTAGGGCTTTTGGGCCAGCGGTGTGAGGACTTTAGTCTGAGAATACAAGCTAGGCTTAGTTTTTGGGGTGAGGGCACAGAAGGCACACTCTGCAGAGCTGAATCATGATCTCATGCACCTGAAGTCAGGGCGAATATCAGACGTTTGCTCAGGTTGGAGTTTCTGTCCATGATGGCCACTTTATAAAGTGGAGCGTCTCAAGAGTCCATGTAGATTTTCCCACAATGGGAGTTCTGAGATGCTCCCGACTGCAAAGATTCCTTCTGTGGGACATTTGAGACCTGTTGGATGGCTCTAGGATGTCCCATATGGAATGACTCCAGAGTAGGGTTCTAAGGATTGATGCCTAGGCAGCCCACCTCCCATTCTAGTTGTCTCCTAGCGACAAGGCAGGTTTGATCTGCAGGCCCTGGGGGAGAAACCAAGGGTGTTGAGTTGACATGGACGCTCCCGAGGATAGATCATAATATGGGTTTAAGTCCATGGAGACCTTGGAATGGGGCGCTTGATCCGGGGCCCTGAAAGATTCTCCTAAACAGAGGTTTTTATAGAGCTCCAAAGAGTACATTTCCTATGTGGAGACGAGATTTTTCTGATGAGTGCCTCAGTAATCCCCCTATGCTGGTATTGGAAACCAGGCCTCTGAGGAGAGATGCCTGGAAACAAAAGCAATGGATCTGATTAGGGCCTAAGTGCCTGTCCAGTTCAATCTTATTCTCTGGGGATATCTGTCTCTGGGTCTGAGTGGAGGTAGTTTCCTAACTTGTGAAAGATCATCCCTGTTTGTCCTGGGCAGCCAACACTATTCGGATGGCCTCAGGGAGTTTGGAGGTTTCTCCTAATCTATAAGGTTGTGGCCAATGGAAATGGCAGAATTCCCCTGGAGAGGGAAGCCACAGTCCTGAGGTGTGGCTCCAGGGGCCCCAGCTTGGATGGTGTGTGGGCCAGGACTGTGGGGACAGAAGTCTGAAAACACAAACTCAGCTTAGGTTTGGGGATGTATGTATGAAGGCTCGATCTACAGAACGTGAGAATTTTCCGGGCTATGAACAAAGGGTGAGTATGTGGCGCTTGCTCAGGCTTTTGTCTCTGGATTTTTTGTCAACGGTGGCCGTGGAATGTCGGGGTGTCCTCAAGGGCCATGGACAATTCTTTCTCTGGTGATTTGGCCTGATCCCAAGGGGTTGGGATCATTCTGTGGATGGGAAAATTCCTTTCTGCATTTTTTTTTTTTTTTACCTCAGGTGTCCCACCAAAGAGGGATTCCAGAGCAGAGCCCTGAGTTGGGTGACTAGACATCTCGAACTCTGGTTGAGATTGGGTGACTAGGGGCTTGGCAAGCCCCATATGTGGGCTGTTGTTCCAGTCACTAAGAGGCTTCACATGAGGATAGGGCTCACGCTGAGGGTCACAATATGTGTTTGTGCAAATTGTGGCCCTCAGGGATAGGTGGGACCTTATAGTCCATGCTGCTTTCTCCTACAATGAACGTTGGACAACATGCCAACCACAAGGTTTCTTGCCATGGCGAAGGAGAAGTTCTGATTCTTGCATCACGTTCACTCATGAGCAGTGAGTGTAGATAAGGTCTAGGTTCTGAAGGTGAAAATTGAGGTTGGGTAGAGATGATGGCCTAAAGCCATTGTGGGTATGATATGCTCAGTGTACGGCCAGCTGTCCTGGTGTTGGACTGGAGGTCTGCCCCCAGGCTGTGTCAGACAGGGCTTTAGTGCACAGGCTAGACTGTATAATTGGGGTATGGTCGAGTGGCATGCAGGTTGTTACTCATTTGGCGTTTCTGGTTAGCCCTATAGGGCAACATTTTTCTTCTGGAGGCCAGGCAGAGTGCTGCATTGTGTCTCCAGAATTTCCAAACTGCAGGGGTGTGGCCAGGATTCTGAGGACGGATGTCTGAGAACACAAGATAGGCTTAGGTTTCAAGGCGAGGGCCCAGCAGGCACACTCTCAAGTGCTGAATCGAGATCTCATGCTTCTGAATTCAGGGCGAGGATCAGACTTTGGCTTAGGATGGAGTTTCTGTCCATGATGGCCCATTTATGAAGGTGTGGGGCATCATGAGGAAATGGAGGTTTTCTCACAGTGTTATTGTGTGATGCTTCAAACCACAAGGATTCATTCTGCGAGACAGTCAAGACAGGTTGGTTGGATTCAAGACATCCCATAAAGAAGTTCTCCAGAGCAGGGTTCTAAGGATGGATGCCTGGGCAGCCCGCCTCCCATTCTAACTGTCTCCTAGTGACAAGGAAGGTTTGATCTGCTGGCTCTGGGTGAGCAGCCGAGTGGGCTGATTTGAAATGGACTCTCCTGAGAATGGTTCATAATGTAAGTTTGTGTCCTTGGAGACCTTGGGATTGGGCCATGGTGCCAGCTCCCTGAAGGATCCTCCTAACCTGAGGTATTGACACAGCTCCAAAGAGCAAGTTTCCCATGTGGAGATGAGATCTGTTCTGATTGTTTCCTTAGGAAGCCCCCATATTCTGATATTGGAAACCAGGCCTCTGAGGAGAGATACCTAGAAACCAAAGCAATGCATCAGAAGTTGGCTCAGGTTGGAGTTTCTGTCCATGATGGCCCCTTTATAAAGGGGAGCCTCTCATGAGGCCATGTAGGTTTTCCCACGATAGGAGTTGTGAGATGCTCCAATCTGCAAGGATTCCTTCTGTGGGACAGTCAAGACCTGTTGGAAGGCTCCAGGACATCCCATATGGAACGGCGCCAGAGCAGGATTCCAAGGATGGATGCCTAGAGAGTCTGCTTTGCATTCCAGTTGTCTCCTAGCGACAAGGCAGGTTTGATATTCTGCCTCTGGGGGAGTAATCGACGGGGCTGAGTTGAAATGTACTCTCCTGCCAATGGTCATAATGCGGGTATGTGTCCATGGAGACCTTGGAATAGGGCGGTTGCTCCGGCTACCTGAAGGTTTCTCCTAACTGGAGGCTTTTACAGAGCTCCAAAGGATAAGTTTCACATGTGAAGACAAGATTTGTTCTGATTGGTATCTCTGGAATCCCCCATATGCTGGTATTGGAAAACAGGCCTCTGAGGAGAGATGCTTAGAAAAAAAAGCAATGGAACCAATTACATTCTAGGGGCCAGTCCAGTTTAATCTTCTTCTCTTGGGTTATCTGTCTACGGGTGAGTTGTCGTCGTTGCTCAGCTTGTGAGAGATCGCCCCTCTTTGTCCTGGGTGGCCTACACTATTGGAATGGCCTCTGGGACTTTGGAGGTTTCTCCTTATCTGTAGGGTTGTGGCCAATGGAATGGGAAGAATTTCCTTGGAGAGGGCAGGCACAGTCCTGAGGTGTGGCTCCAGGGGCCTCAGTCTGGAGGGTGTGTGGGACAGGGATGTCAGGATAGAAGTCTGAAAACACAAACTCGGCTTAGGTTTGGGGACGTAGGTATGGCAGGCCCAATCTACAGACTATGAGGAGAATTTTTTGGGCTATGACCTAAGGGTGAGTGTGAACACTTGCTGAAGCTTATGTCTCTGGATTTTGTGTCAATAGTGGCCGTGGAATGTCGGGCTGGCCTCATGGGCCATGGACGAGTCTTTCTCTCTGGACCCCAATCACTTGGCATGGCCCAATCCCAAGTGATTGGGGTCATTCTGTGAGTGGGAGGAGTCCTTTCTGTGTTTATTTACCTCAAATGTCCCACCAAAGAGGGATTCCAGAGCAGAGCCCTGAGTAGGAGTGACTAGATGTCTCTACCTCTGGTTAAGATTGGGTGACTTGGGGCATGGCAGGCCCCATATGTGGGCTCATGGTCCAGCCATTGAGAGGCTTTACTTGAGGACAGGGCTCAAACTGAGGGTCCCAATGTGTGTTTAAGCCCACCGCAGCTCTTAAGCATAGGCAGGGCCTCAGGGACCCTACACTACCCTCAGGGGCCCTACTACTACCCCTGTAGGCCCTACAGGGGTCCTACACTGAACGTTGGACAAGATGCCAACCACAAGATTCTGGCGAGAGGGAAGGAGGAGTTCTGATTTCTGCATCACGTTCACCCATGGGAAGTGATAGAGATAAGGTCTAGGATTCTGTAGCCTGAAAACCGAAGTTGGAAAGAGATGGCGACCTAAGGCCATGGCGGTTCAGATGTTCTCAGTGTACTGCAAGCTGTCTGGGTGTCGGTTGGGAATTCAGGCCTCAGGTTCTGTCAGACAGGGCATTAGTGCACAGGCTAGACTATATAATTGGTGTACAGTTGAGTGACGTGCAGGTTTATCCTCATTTGAGGTTTCTGGGTAGACCCATAGGGCAATATTTTTCTTCTAGAGGGCAGGCAGAGTGCAGCACTGTGTCATCAGAAATGCCAAAATAGAGGGCGTGTGGTCCAGGAGAGTGAGGACGGAAGTCGGAGAACACTAGCTACGCTTAGGTTTTGGGGTGAGGGCACAGCAGGTACACTCTGAAGAGCTGAATCAAGATCTCGTGCATCTGAAGTCAAGGCGAAGATCAGCTGTTGGCTCAGGTTGGAGTTTCTTTCCATGATCTGCCTTCATGAAGATTGGGGGCATCATGTGACCTTGGAAGCTTTCCATGATATGAGTTGTTAGGTGGTCCATGCACAAGGACTCCTGTGGGACAGTCGAGACCTGTTGGATGGCTCAAGGATGTCCCATAAGGAATGACGCAAGAGCAGGGTTCTAAGGATGGATGCCTGAAGAGCCCAACTTGCATTTCAATTGTCTCCTAGCGACAAGGCAGGTTCAATCTGCTGGCTCTGGAGTAGCAACCGAGGGGGTTTAGTTGAAATGGACTCTCCTGAGGATGGGTCATAATTTGGGATTGTGTCCATGGAGATATTCAAATGGGGCAGTGGCTCCAGTGACCTGAAGTTTTCTCCTAACTGGAGGTTATGACACAGCTCCATAGAGCAAGATTCCCATGTGGAGACGAGATTTTTTCTGATAGGTAGCTCTGGAAACCCCCTTATGCTGGTATTGGAATCCAGGCCTCTGAGGAGAGATGCCTGAAAACAAAAGCAATGGATCCAATTAGGGCCTAGGTGCCTGTCTTGTTCAATATTCTTTTCTATGGATATCTGTCTAAGGTTCTGATTGGAGGTAGTGGCTCAGCTTGTGCCAGAGGGTCCCTGTATGTCCAGGACATCCTACACTATTGGGATGGCCTCAGAGATTTTGGATGATTCTCCTAATCTGTCAGGTTGTGCCACATGAATGAGCAGAATTCCCTTGGAGAGGGCAGGCACAGTCCTGAGGTGTGGCTCCATGGGGCCCAGCCTTTAGAATGTGTGGGTGAGGACAATGGAGACAGAAGTCTGAAAACACAAACTCGGCTTAGGTTTGGGGACATAGGTATGGCAGGCCCGATCTACAGACCTTGAGAATTTTGGGGGCTCTGAACAAAGGGCAAGTGTGTGGCGCTTTTTCAGGTTTTTGTCTCCGGATTTTGTGTCAATGGTGGCCGTGGAATGTCAGGCTGGCCTCATCAACCATGGACGAGTATTTCTCTCTGTGGATTTGGCCAGATTCCAAGTGTTTGGGGTCATTCTTTGGATGGTAGGAGTCCTTACTTTTTTTTTTTCTTTATCTTGGTTTTATTTATTTATTTATTTATTTTTACCTTATGTGTCCCACCAAAGAGGGATTCCAGAAAAGAGCTCTGAATAAGGTTGACTAGACTTCTCAAGCTCTGGCTAGGATTGGGGGAGTAGGGGCATGGCAAGTCCCATATGCAGGCTCTTGGTCCAGCCCCGGAGAGGCTTTACTTGAGGCCAGGGTTCATGCTTAGGGTCCTAATGTGTGTTTGTGCCCATCGCAGCCCTCAAGCATGTCTGAGGCCTCATGGGCCATGCTGGGTTCTCATATACTGAACGTTGGACAACATGCCAACCACAAGGTTTCTGGTCATGGGGAAGGTGAAGTTCTGATTTCTGCATCACGTACATCACTTAGTTGTGAGTGGAGATAATGTCTAGGTTCTGAAGCCTGAAGACCAAGGTTGGGAAGAGATGATGACCAAAGGCCATGGCATGTTCGATGTGTTCAGTGTGAGGCCAGGTGTCTGGGTGTCGGTCACGAGGTCTGGGATCAGGCTGTGTCAGACAGGGCATTAGTGCCCAGGCTAGACTGTATAATTGGGGTACAGTCTAGAGAATTGCAGGTTGATCCTCATTTGATGTTTCTGGGTAGACCCCTAGGGCAAAGTCTCTCTTCTGGAGGGCAGGCAGAGTGCTGCATTTTGTCTCCAGAATTCCCAAAGTGGAAGGCTTGTGGGCCAGGAGTGTGAGGACGGAAGTCTGAGAACGCGAGCTGGCTTAGGTTTTGGGGCGAGGGCAAGGCACGCACACTCTGCAGAGCTGAATTGAGATCTCATGCATCTGAAGTCAGGGCGAGGATCAGACGGGAGTTTCTGTCCATGATGTCCTCTACCTGAAGGTGGAGGCATCACGAGGCCATGGAGGTTTTCCCACGGTGCGAGTGTGTGATGCTGCAAACCACAAGGATTCCTTCTGCAGGACAGTTGAGACCTGTTGAATGGATCAAGGACACCCCATTAGGAATTTCTCCAGAGCAGAGTTCTAACAACGGATACCTGGGCAACGAACTCGCATTCCAATTGTCTCCTAGTGACAAAGCAGGTTTGATCTGCTGGCACTGGGTGAGCAACCGCCAGGTTTGAGTTGAAATGGACTCTCCTGAGGATGGGTCATAATGTGGGATTGTGTCCATTGAGACATTGGAATGGGGCGGTGGCTCCAGTGACGTGAAATTTTCTCCTAACTGGAGGTTTTGACACAGTTCCATATAGCATGATTCCCATGTGGCATGCGATTTGTTCTGATTGGTAGCTCCAGAAACCCCCATGTGCTGGTATTGGAATCCAGGCCTCTGAGGAGAGATACGTGAAAACAAAAGCAATGGATCCGTTTAGGGCCTAGGTGCCTGTCCTGTTCAATCTTCTTTTCTATGGATATCTATCTACAGGTCTGATTGGAGGTAGTGGCTCAGCTTGTGGCAGATGGTCCCTGTTTGTCCCAGACATCCTACAATATTGGGGTGGCCTCGGGGACTTCGGATGTTTCTCCTAATCTGTCAGGTTGTGCCAAAGGAATGAGCAGAATTCCCATGGAGAGGGCAGGCACAGTCCTGAGGTGTGGCTCCATGGGGCCAAGCCTTGAGGGTGTGTGGGCCAGGACAATGGAGACAGAAGTCTGAAAACACAAACGTGGCTTAGGTTTGGGGACATAGGTATGGCAGGCCCGATCTACAGACCGTGAGAATTTTTCAGGCTTTGAACAAAGGGCGAGTGTGTGGCGCTTTTTCAGGCTTTTGTCTCCGGATTTTGTGTCAATGGTGGCCGTGGAATGTCAGGATGGCCTCATCAGCCATGGACGAGTATTTCTCTCTGTGAATTTGGCCCAATTCCAAGTGTTTGCGGTCATTCTTTGGACGGTAGGAGTCCTTTCTCTATTTTTTTTTTAACCTCATGTGTCCCACCAAGGAGGGATTCTAGAGAAGAGATCTGAGTAGGGGTGACTAGACTTCTCAAGCACTGGTTAAGGCTTGGGGAGTAGGGGCATGGTAATCTCCATATGTGGGCTCTTGGTCCATCCCGGAGAGGCTTTACTTGAGGCCAGGGATCATGCTTAGGATCCTAATGTGTGTGTGTGTCCATCGCAGCCCTCAAGCATGTCTGGGGCCTCATGGGCCATGCTGGTTTCTCCTACACTGCACGTTGGACAACATGCCAACCACAGGGTTTCTGGTCATGGGGAAGGAGGAGTTCTGATTTCTGCATCACGTACACGGCATGGCAGTGAGTAGAGATAAGGCCTAGATTCTGAAGCCTGAAAACCGAGGTTGGTAAGAGATGACGACCTAAGGCCATGGTGGGTCCGATGCACTTAGTGTGCGGCCAGATGTCTGTGTCCATCATGAGGTCTGGGCTCAGGCTGTGTCAGGCAGGGCATTAGTCCCCAGGCTAGACTGTATAATTGGGATACAGTCGAGTGATGTGAAGGTTGGTCCTCATTTGGGGTTTCTGGTTGGCCCCATAGGGCAAAGATTTTCTTCTGGAGGGCAGGCAGAGTGCTGCATTCTGGCTCCAGAATTGCCAACTTCAGGGCTTGTGGGCCAGGTGTTTTAGGACAGAAGTCTGAGAACACAAGTTCAGCTTTGAATTCGCAGAGGTGACATGGCAGGCACACTCTACAGACCTGAAATGAGATCTCGTGCATCTGAAGTCAGGGCGAGGATCAGATGTTGGCTTAGGTTGGAGTTTCTGTACATGATGTCCCCTTCATGAAGGTGGGGGGGGCATCAGGAAACCATGGAAGATTTCCAACTTTGTGAGTGTGTGATGCTCCAAACCACAAGGATTCCGTCAGCGGGACAGTCACGACCTTTTGGATGGATCAAGGACGTCCCATAAGAAATGCTCCAAAGCACAGTTCTAATGATGGATGCCTGGGCAGTCCAACTTGCATTCCAGTTGTGTCCTAGTGAAAAGGAGGATTCGATCTGCTGTCACTGGGGGAACAACCGAGGGGGCTGAATTGAAATGGACTCTCATGAGGATCAGTCATGATGTGGATTTGTGTCCATGGATCCCTTGGAATGGGGCAGTGGCTCTGTTGCCCTGAAGAATTCTCCTAACCTGAGGTTTTGATGCAGCTCCAAACAGCAAGTTTCCCATGTAGAGACGAGATTTGTTCTGAAACCCCCTCAACCTGGTATTGGAAACCAAGCATCTGTGGAACAATGCCTGGAATCCAAAGCAATGGATCTGATTACGGTCTAGGGGCCTGTCCTTTTCAATATTCTCCTCTGAGTGTCTCTGTCTAAGATTCAGAATGGAGGTCACTGCTCAGCTTGTGTCAGATCACCCATGTTTGTTGGGGGAGGCCAACACTATTGGACTGGTCTTGGGAATTGGAGGTTTCTCCTAATCTGTAAGGTTGTGGCAAATGAAACGGGCAGAGTTCCCTTGGAGAGCACTGGCACAGTCCTTAGGTGTGACACCACCTTTCTGGGTGTCATCCAGGAGGTCCAGGCTCAGGCTGTGTCAGACAGGGCATTAGTGCCAAGCTTAGACTGTATAATTGGAGTAAAGTTGAGTGGCATGCAGGTTGATCCTCATTTGGCGTTTCTGGGTAGCCCCAGGGGCAACGTTTTTCTTCTGGAGGGAAGGAAGAGTGCTGCATTGTGGAGACGGAATTCTCACACTGGAGGGCTTGTGGGCCAGAATTGTGAGGAAGGAAGTGTGAGAACACAAGCTAGGCTTAGGTTTTGGGTCAAGATCATGGCAGGCACACTCTGTAGAGCTAAATCTAAATCTCATGCATCTGAAGTCAGGGCGAGGATCAGACGTAGGCTCAGGTTGAAGTTTCTGTTCAGGATGGCCCCTTAATGATGGTGGGGGCATCATGGGGCTATGGAGACTTTCCCACTATTGGCATTGTATGTTGCTCCAATCGGCAAGGATTCCTTCTACAGGACAGTCGAGACCGGTCATATTGCTCCAGGACGTCCCATGCGGAACCACGGCAGTGCAGGGTTCTCAGGATGGATTCCTGGAGTGCCCGCCTCACATTCCTATTGTCTCCTAGTGACAAGGCAGGTTCGATCTGCTTCTTTTGGGGAGCAACCAAAGGGGATGTGTTGAAATGGACTCGCCTGCGGATGGGTCATAATGTGGGTTTGTGTCCATGGAGACCTTGGAATGGGGTGTTGGCTGCTGGGACCTGAAGGTTTCCCTTAACTGGAGGTTGGGACACAGCTCCAAAATGCATGTTTCCCATGTGGAAATGAGATTTGTTCAGACTGGTACCTCCAGAAGAACACATATGCTGGTATTGGAAACCAGGCCTCTGAGGAGAGATGCCTGGAATCAAAAGCAATGGATCTGATTAGGTCCTAGGTGCCTGTCCGGTTCAATCTTCTTCTCTGGGGTTATCTGTCTATGGGTCTGAGTTGAGGTAGTTGCTCATCTTGGGACAGATCACCCTGTTTGCCCTGAGTGGCCAACACTATTGGGATGGCCTCAGGGACGTTGGAGTGTTCTCCTAATCTTTAGGGTTGTGGCCAATGGAATGGGCAGAATTTGCTTGGAGAAGGCAGGCACAGTCCTGAGGCATGGCTTCAGGGGCCCCAGCCTGGAGGGTGTGTGGGCCAGGACAGTGGGGACAGAAATCTGAAAACCCAAACTCAGCTTAGGTTTGGGGACGTAGGTATGACAGGCCTGTGAGGAGAATTTTTCAGGCTATGAACAAAGGGCAAGTGTGAGGCATATCTCCAGGCTTTTGTCTCTAGATTTTGTGTCAATGGTGGCCATGGAATGACGGGATGGCCTCTTTGGCCATGGATGATTCTTTCTCTTTTAAGATTTGGTCAGATCCCAAGTTTTGGGGCTCATTCAGGGGATGGAGGAGACCCTTCGACATTTTTTTCCTCAGGGGTTCCAGAGCAGAGACCTGAATAGGGGTGACTAGACCTCTCAACCTCTCATTAATATTGGGGGACTAGGGATGGCAATGCGGGTTCTTGGTCCAGCCCCTGAGAGGCTTTACTTGAGGACAGGGCTCACACTGAGGGTCCCAATGTGTTTGTGCCCATTGCGGTTCTCAAGCATGGGCGGGGACTCATGGGCTACACTGGATTCTCCTACACTGAACATTGGAAAACATGCCAACCACAAGGTTTCTTGCCTTGAGGAAGAAGGAGTTTCATTTCTGCATCACGTTCACCCCTGGGTAGTGAGTATATATAAGGTCTAGGTTCTGAAACCTGAAAACCAAGGTTGGGAAGAGATGATGACCTAAAGCCATGGCGGGTCTGATGTGCTCAGTGTACAGCCAGCTGTCTGGGTGTCGGTTGGGAATTCAGACCTCAGGCTGTGCAAGACAGGGCATTAACGCCGAAGCGAAACTGTATAATTGGGGTAGAGTCAAGTGGCATGCAGGTTGATCCTCATTTGGTGTTTCTGGTTAGCCCCATAGGACAACGTTTCTCTTCTGGAGGGCAGTCAGAGTGCTGCATTGTGTCTCTCCAGAATTCCCTAACTGGAGGGCTGGTGGGCTCGGAGTGTGAGGACGAAGTCTGAGAACAATAGCTAGGTTTTGCTTCGGGGCGGGGTTTCGGCAGGCACACTCTGCAGAGTTGAATCAAGATTTCGTGCATCTGAAGTCAGGGCGAGGATTAGACGTTGGCTCAGGTTGGAGTTTCTGTCCAAGATGGCTCTTTCATGAAGGGGACGGTGCACCACGAGGCCACAGAGCTTTTCCCATGATGGGAGTTGTGAGGTGCTCCAAAGCGAAAGGATTCCGTCTGCAGGACAGCTGTGACCTGTTGGATGGCTCCAGGACGTCCCATATGGAATTACTTCAGAGTAGTTTTATACAGATGAATGCCTAGCCAGCCCGCCTCACATTCCAATTGTCTCCTAGTGACAAGATAGGTTCGATCTGCTGGCTCTAGGGGAGCACCCAAGGGCACTGAGTTGAAATAGACTCTCCTGCAGATGGGTCCTAATGTGGGATTGTGTCCATGGAGACCTTGGAATGAGGTGGTGGCACCGGGGCCCTGAAGGATTTTCCTAGCCGGAGGTTATGACACAGCTTGAAAGAGCACGTTTCCCATGTGGAGAAGACATTTGTTCTGACTGATGACTCAGGAAACCCCCATATGGTGGTATTGAAAACCAGGCCTCTGAGGTTCTGACATAGCTCCACGAGCAAGTTTCCAATGTGCAGAAAAGACTTGCTCTGAAGGGGCCTCTGGAAACCCCATAGGCTGGTATTGGAAACCAGGCCTCTGAGAAGAGATGCCTGGAAACCAAAGCAATGGATCTGATTAGGGCCTAGGGGCCTGTCCAGTTCAATGTTCTTCTCTGGGGACATCTGTCTCCGAGTTGGTGTGGAGCTAGTTGCTCAGCTAGTGTCAGATCACCCCTGTTTGTTCCAAGCGGCCTACAATATTGGTATGGTCCCAGGGACATTGGAGATTTCTCCTGATTTATATGGTTGTGGCCAATGGAATATGAAGAATTCCCTTTGAGAGGGAAGGAACAATCCTGAGGTGTGGTTCCAGGGGCCCTAGCCTGGAGGGTGTGTGTTTTCAGACAACTGTCCAAACAGCCCAGGCCTACACAGCCTACAGGCTCAAGCCCCTGAAGCCAAACCTGAGGACTGTACTTGCCCTCTCCAAGGGAATTGTGTGTGCCCATTCCAATGGCCACAACCCTTCTAATAGGATAAACCTCGAAAGTCCCTGATCCATCTCAATAGTGGTGACTTCACAGAAAAAACAGGGGCAATCTGAGCCCAACTGAGCATCTACCTGCACTCAGACCCAAGACAGATGTCCCCAGAGGTAAAAAGGAAAGAACAGGCAACTAGGCACTAATCAGATCCATTGCTTTGGTTTCCAGGCATCTCTCCTCAGAGGCCTGGATTTCAAAAGCAGCATATAGCTGTATCTTGACCCACACATCAGAAAACATCTCATCTACACATGGGAAACTTGCACGTTGGGGCTGTGTCAAAGCCTCTGTTAAGGAGAACCCTTTAGGGCCCCAGTGCCTCCGCTTCATTCCAAGGTCTCCATAGACACAAAAGCACATTAGTACCCATCCCCAGGGGTGTCCATTTCAACTCAGCGTCCTCGGTTGCTCCCCACAGATCCAGGAGATCTAACCTGTCTTGTTGCTAGGAGACAATTGGAATGCGAGGTGGGCTACCCAGCCATCCATCCTTAGAACCCTGCTCAGAATCATTGGCCTGGATCCAAACGACAGGTCTCATTTGTCCTGCAGAAGACTCTCTGCAGTTTGGAGCTTCTCACAACTCCCATCGTGGGAAAACCCCCATGGCCTCGTGATGCCCCCCCATTCATGAAGGGGCCATCAGGGACAGAAACTCCAACCTGAGCGATCGTCTGATCCTCGCCCTGACATCAGATGAACGAGATCTAGATTCAGGTCTGTAGATTGTGCCTGCCATGACCTCACCCAGAAACCTAAGCCTAGCTTGTGTTATCAAACTTTTTTCGTCAGACTACTGTCCCACAAGCCCTCCAGTTTGGCAATCCAGAACTGCAATGCAGCGCTCTGCCGGCGCTCCAGAAGAAAAACATTGTCCGCTGGGGCTACCCATTAATTCCAAATGAGGATCAAACTGCACCGACCTTGGCTGTACCCCAAATACATAGACTGACCAGGGCACTAATGCCCTTTCTGAGACAGCCTGAGCCTGGACCCCCTGGCCCCTCCCAGACAGCTGGCCGAACACTGAGCACATCGAGCCGCCATGGCCTTAGGTCGTCATCTCTTCCCACCCTCGGTTTTCAGGTTTCAGAACCTAGACCTTATCTCCAATCACTGCCCAGGGTTGAAGGTGATGCAGAAATCAGAACTCCTTCCCCAAAGCAAGAAAACTTGTGGTTGGCATGGTGTCCAACGTTCAGTGTAGTTGAAACCAGTGTGGCCCATGAGGCCCCGCCCATGCTCGCGGGCCACATTGGTCACAAACACACATTGTGACCCTCAGGCTGAGCCCAATCCTCAAGTAAGGCCACTCCGTGGCTGGATGAAGAGATATCATATTGGGCTTGCCATGCCCCTAGGCCCCAATTTTTAACCATAGTTCGGGTTGTCCCTTCAGTCTTCCCCACGGCTTGGCTTTGGAATTCCTCTTGGTGGGACACCTGGGTTCCAGGTGTTACTCCTCAGAGGCTTTGGTTCGAAGAACAGGATATGGGGCTTTCCTGAGGCACTGAACAGAACTCCTCTTGTCTCCGCATGGGAAGCTTCCTTGTTGGAGCTGTGTCAAACACCTCAGTTTGGAAAACACTGCAGAGTCCCTGAGCCACCTCCACATTCCAAGGTCTCCCAGGCCACAAAGCCACAGTAGAACTCATCTTCAGGAGAGACCATTTCAACTCTCCCCTCTAGGTAGCTCACCCAGGAGCCTGCAGATTGAGCCTGATTTGTCCTTACTAAACATTGGGAATACGAGGTGGCGTTCCCAGGCATCCATGCTTAGACACCTGCTCTCGAGTCTTTCCATATGGGGCCTCTTGGAACCATCCAATAGGACTCGACTGTCGTGCAGAAGGTAACCTTCAGTTTTGGAGCAGTTCACAAATCCCATCATAGGCAAAATTTTCTGGCCTCATGAAGCCCCCACACCCTTCAGGAAGAGGCCATGCTGGACAAGAACTCTAGCCTGAGGCACGTCTCATAGTTGACATGACCTCAGTGCAGGAGATCTCGATTCAGCCTCTGCAGTGTGGGCCTGCCGTGCCCTCGGTCCCAAACCTCACGCTAGCTTGTGTTTTCAGACTTCCTTCCTCACACTCCTGGCAAACAAGCCCTCCGGACTAGGAACTCCGGAACCAAAACCCAGCCCAGTCTCTGCCCAACGGAAGAAAAACGTTTCCCTGTGGGGCTCTCCAAAAAACCCAGATGAGGATCAACCTGCTCGGGCCTTGACGGTACCCGAACTGGATAGGATGCTCTGGGCACTCATGCTCTGCCTGACACAGCCTGAAGCCAGACGTCCAGACAGACAAGGAGACAGCTGGCCGCACACCCAGCACTTCGGACACGCCATGGTCTTATGCCGTCACCTCATCCTAACCTTGGTTTTCAGATATTTGAACCTAGACATTATATCAATTCTCCACATAGCTGGGTATAACAAGCACAAAACAGAACTCCTCCTTCCCCATGGCTGTCAAGCTTGCTCTTGGCATGGAGTCACACCTTCAGGGTGGGAGAAAACTTCATGGCTTCTGATGCCACGCCCTAACTTGAGTGCTGCTTGGGCACAAATTCACACTGTGACCCTCAGCATGAGCCCCATGTCAAAGAAAGGCCTGTCAGGGCCTGGACCAAGAGCCCACATATGGGGCTTGCCAAGCCCCTATGCACCCAATCCTCACCACGGTTTGAATTTTCCAGTCGCCCCGCCCGTACCTGGAGCTCTGCTCTGGAATACCTTTCTTGGAGAGATCTATGAGCCAGACAACACGACTCCACCCTTCCCACAAAATGACCCCAAACTCTTGGGAGCTGGGACAGATCCCCAGAGAGGGATACTCGTCCACAGTACCTGAGGCCACCGCTCCAATCCACGGCTATCCCGGACACAACATCCAGAGACAAAAGCCTGAAGGAACGCCTCCCACTCGCCCTTGTTTCAGAGGCCCAGGAGCTCCCTCTCGGGCTGTACATCCGGCCTGCCATACCCTAGGCGCCACTCATAAGCTGAGTTTGTGTATTCAGACTTCTGTGCCCACAGCCTGGACCCACACAACATCCAGGCTAGGGCCTCTGGACCAAACAGCGAAAGATTGTGCCTGCCCTCTCCAAGGAAAGTGTGCCCAATCCATTGACCACAACCCTACAGGTTAGGGAAAAGCTCCAAGGTCCCTGAGGCCATCAATAGTATAGGCCACCCTGGACTAAGAGGCGCTCTCTGACACCAGCGGAGCAACTATCTCCACTTAGACTCTCAGACAGTGTCCCCAGAGACAGAAGGTTGAAATGGACAGGCCCCCAGGCCCTAATCTGAACCTTAGCTTTGGTTTCCATGTTTCCGTTCTCAGAGGACTGTTTTCGTAGACTAGCACATGGGGCTTTTCGGAGGCACCAAACCAAACATCTCTCATCTCCACATGGGCAGCTTTCTTACTGGGATGTATCAAACACTTCAGGTAGGAGAGTACCGCAGGGCCACTGAACAACCACACATTCCAAGGTCTCCATGGACCCAAACGCACATTATGACGCATCCTCAGGAGAGGCCATTTCAACTCAGCCCCCTGGGTCGCGTGTTCCAGAGGCAGCAGATCAAACATATCTTGTCGCTAATAGCCAATGGGAATGCGAGGCATGCTGTACAGGGATCCATCCTTCGAACCCTGCTCTCCAGTCCTTCCATATGGTATGTCCTGGAGCCATGCAACAGGACTCGAATGTCCCGCAGAAGGAAACCTTGGGGTTTGGGGCAACCTCCAAACACAGCGTGGGAAAACTTCCTTGGCCTCATGAGACCCCACTTCATGAAGGTGCCATCATGGACACATACTCCAGCCTCAGCCAACGTCTGATCCTCAGCCTGACTTCAGATGCAGGAGATTTTGATTCAGCCTCTGCAGAGTGGGCCTGCTCTGCCCTTGGCTCCAATCCTCACACTAGCTTGTGTTTTCAGACTTCCGTCCTCACATTCCTGGCCCACAAACCATCCCTACTAGGAATTCTGGGGCCACAATGAAGAACTGTGCCTGCCTCCCAGGAGAAAAATATTGTCTATGGCGCTGCCCAGAAACCCCAAATGAGGATCAAACTGCTTGGCCCTCGGCAACACCCCAATTGCATAGGCTACCTTAAACAGTGATGCTCTGTCGCAAATAGCCTGAGCCCAGACCTTACAACAGACACGGATACAGCTGGCTGCACACCCAGCACATTGGACCCGCCACTGCCTTAGGCCACCATCCATTCCCAACCTGGTTTTTCAGTCATCGGAACCTAGACCTTATCTCCAATCCCTGCACAGGGGGGAACCTGATGCACAAGTCAGAACCCCTCCTTCCCCATGGCAAGAAACCTTGCTGCTGGCAGTGAGTCAAACCTTCAGTGTAGGAGAAAACGGCATGGCCCATGAGGCCACGCCCTAGCGTGAGGGCCGCCTTGGGCACAAACACACATTGTGACCCTAGCGTGAGTACCTTATTCAAGTAACGCCTCTCAGTGACTGGACCAAGAGCCCGCATATGTGGCTTGCCATGCCCATAGGCACCCAGGACTAACTAGATGGTGTGTATTCCAGTTGAGGGAACCCACTGCTGTGCTCTAGAGTCCCTCTCCTGGGGGATCCCCTGTGGCAGAATACAGTACTCTTCATTCCCACAGAATGAACACAAACACTTGGGAGCTTGGACAATCCCCCGAGAGGAAGGCTCTTCCTCGGCCTCAAAGACAACCCCTACCCTGACCGAACACTCTAAACGCAAAACCCAGAGACAAAGTCCTGAGTGACTGCCTCCCACTTGCCCTACTTTGATTTCCAGAGGATCTCCCCTCACGGACTAGAGATCAGGCCAGCCATTACATTGGCCCCTAGCTGAGCCAAGTTTGCTTTTTCAGACATCTGTCCCCAAAGCCCTGGCAAACACAGCCTCTAGGCTGGGTCCTCTGGAGCCATAGCACAGGACCGTGCCTGCTCTCTCCTGGGAACCTGTGTCCATTCCTTTGGCCACACACCTCCAGAATATGAGAAACCTCAAGGCCTCCGAGGACATCCCACTACTGGGAGCCTCACTGGACTCACAGGGGCATTCGGACACAAGCTGAGCAGCTACATCCATGAATGCATGCACACAGATGTGAACAGAGATAGAAGGTTGAGCCGGACAGGCCTTTAGGCCGTAGTCTCAACTCTTGCTTTGGTTTCCAGGTGTCACTCCTCAGAGGCTTTGGTTCGAAGAACAGGGTATGGGGCTTTCCTGAGGCACGGAACAGAACTCCTCTCGTCTCCACATGGGAAGTTTCCTTGTTGGAGCCGTGTCAAACACCTCATGTTGGAGAATCCTGCAGAGTCCCTGAGCCACCTCCACATTCCAAGGTCTCCAGGCCACCAAGCCACAGTAGGACTCATCTTCAGGAGAGTCCATTTCAACTCTCCCCTCTGGGTAGCTCACCCAGGAGCCCGCAGATTGAGCCTGCCTTGTCCTGACTAAAGAGTGGGAATATGAGGTGGCGTTCCCAGGCATCCATGCTTAGCCACCTGCTCTCGAGTCTTTCCATATGGGGCCTCTTGGAACCATCCAATAGGACTCGACTCTGTGCAGAAGGTAACCTTCAGTTTTGGAGCAGTTCACAAATCCCATCGTAGCCAAAAATTTCTGGCCTCATGAAGCCCCCACACCCTTCAGGAAGAGGCCATGCTGGACAAGAACTCTAGCCTGAGGCACGTCTCATAGTTGACATGACCTCAGTGCAGGAGATCTCGATTCAGCCTCTGCAGAGTGGGCCTGCCGTGCCCTCGGTCCCAAACCTCACGCTAGCTTGTGTTTTCAGACTTCCTTCCTCACACTCCTGGCAAACAAGCCCTCCGGACTAGGAACTCCGGAACCAAAACCCAGCCCAGTGTCTGTCCAACGGAAGAAAAACGTTTCCCTGTGGGGCTCTCCAGAAAACCCAGATGAGGATCAACCTGCTGGGGCCTCGACGGTACCCAAACTGGATAGGCTGCTCTGGGCACTCATGCTCTGCCTGACACAGCCTGAAGCCAGACGTCCAGACAGACAAGGAGACAGCTGGCCGCACACCCAGCACTTCGGACACGCCATGGTCTTATGCCGTCACCTCATCCTAACCTTGGTTTTCAGATATCTGAACCTAGACATTATATCAATTCTCCACACAGCTGGGTATAGCAAGCACAAAACAGAACTCCTCCTTCCCCATGGCTGTCAAGCTTGCTCTTGGCATGGAGTCACACCTTCAGGGTGGGAGAAACCTTCATGGCTTCTGATGCCACGCCCAAACTTGAGTGCTGCTTGGGCACAAATTCACACTGTGACCCTCAGCATGAGCCCCATGTCAAAGAAAGGCCTGTCAGGGCCTGGACCAAGAGCCCACATATGGGGCTTGCCAAGCCCCTATGCACCCAATCCTCACCACGGTTTGAATTTTCCAGTCGCCCCGCCCATACCTGGAGCTCTGCTCTGGAATCCCTTTCTTGGAGAGACCCATGAGCCAGACAACACGACTCCACCCTTCCCACAAAATGACCCCAAACTCTTGGGAGCTGGGACAGATCCCCAGAGAGGGATACTCGTCCACAGTACCTGAGGCCACCGCTCCAATCCACGGCTATCCCGGACACAACATCCAGAGACAAAAGCCTGAAGGAACGCCTCCCACTCGCCCTTGTTTCAGAGGCCCAGGAGCTCCCTCTCGGGCTGTACATCCGGCCTGCCATACCCTAGGCGCCACTCATAAGCTGAGTTTGTGTATTCAGACTTCTGTGCCCACAGCCTGGACCCACACAACATCCAGGTTAGGGCCTCTGGACCAAACAGCGAAAGATTGTGCCTGCCCTCTCCAAGGAAAGTGTGCCCAATCCATTGACCACAACCCTACAGGTTAGGGAAAAGCTCCAAGGTCCCTGAGGCCATCAATAGTATAGGCCACCCTGGACTAAGAGGGGCTCTCTGACACGAGCGGAGCAACTATCTCCACTTAGACTCTCAGACAGTGTCCTCAGAAACAGAAGGTTGAAATGGACAGGCCCCCAGGCCCTGATCTGAACCTTAGCTTTGGTTTCCATGTTTCCGTTCTCAGAGGACTGTTTTCGTAGACCAGCACATGGGGCTTTTCTGAGGCACCAAACCAAACATCTCTCATCTCCACATGGGCAGCTTTCTTACTGGGATGTATCAAACACTTCAGGTAGGAGAGTTCCGCAGGGCCACTGAACAACCAGCACATTCCAAGGTCTCCATGGACCCAAACGCACATTATGATGCATCCTCAGGAGAGGCCATTTCAACTCAGCCCCCTGGGTCGCGTGTTCCAGAGGCAGCAGATCAAACATATCTTGTCGCTAATAGCCAATGGGAATGCGACGCATGCTGTACAGGGATCCATCCTTCGAACCCTGCTCTCCAGTCCTTCCATATGGTATGTCCTGGAGCCATGCAACAGGGCTCGAATGTCCCGCAGAAGGAAACCTTGGGGTTTGGGGCAACCTCCAAACTCAGCGTGGGAAAACTTCCTTGGCCTCATGAGGCCCCCACTTCATGAAGGTGCCATCATGGACACATACTCCAGCCTCAGCCAACGTCTGATCCTCAGCCTGACTTCAGATGCAGGAGATTTTGATTCAGCCTCTGCAGAGTGGGCCTGCTCTGCCCTTGGCTCCAATCCTCACACTAGCTTGTGTTTTCAGACTTCCGTCCTCACACTCCTGGCCCACCAACCCTCCCTACTGGGAATTCTGGGGCCACAATGAAGCACTGTGCCTGCCTCCCAGGAGAAAAACATTGTCTATGGCGCTGCCCAGAAACCCCAAATGAGGATCAAACTGCTTGGCCCTCGGCAACACCCCAATTGCATAGGCTACCTTAAACAGTGATGCTCTGTCGCAAATAGCCTGAGCCCAGACCTTCCAACAGACACCGACACAGCTGGCTGCACACCCAGCACATTGGACCCGCCACTGCCTTAGGCCACCATCCATTCCCAACCTGGGTTTTCAGTCATCGGAACCTAGACCTTATCTCCAATCCCTGCACAGGGGGGAACCTGATGCACAAGTCAGAACCCCTCCTTCCCCCTGGCAAGAAACCTTGCTGCTGGCAGTGAGTCAAACCTTCAGTGTAGGAGAAAACGGCATGGCCCATGAGGCCACGCCCAAGCGTGAGGGCCGCCTTGGGCACAAACACACATTGTGACCCTCAAAGTGAGTACCTTATTCAAGTAACGCCTCTCAGTGACTGGACCAAGAGCCCGCATATGTGGCTTGCCATGCCCATAGGCACCCAGGACTAACTAGATGGTGTGTATTCCAGTTGAGGGAACCCACTGCTGTGCTCTAGAGTCCCTCTCCTGGGGGGTCCCCTGTGGCAGAAAACAGTACTCTTCATTCCCACAGAATGAACACAAACACTTGGGAGCTTGGACAATCCCCCGAGAGGAAGGCTCTTCCTCGGCCTCTGAGACAACCCCTACCCTGACCGGACACTGTAAACGCAACACCCAGAGACAAAATCCTGAGTGACTGCCTCCCACTTGCCCTACTTTGATTTCCAGAGGATCTCCCCTCACGGACTAGAGATCAGGCCTGCCATTACATTGGCCCCTAGCTGAGCCAAGTTTGCTTTTTCAGACATCTGTCCCCACAACCCTGGCAAACACAGCCTCTAGGCTGGGTCCTCTGGAGCCATACCACAGAACCGTGCCTGCTCTCTCCTGGGAAACTGTGTCCATTCCTTTGGCCACACACCTCCAGAATATGAGAAACCTCAAGGCCTCCGAGGACATCCCACTACTGGGAGCCTCACTGGACTCACAGGGGCATTCGGACACAAGCTGAGCAGCTACATCCATGAATGCATGCACACAGATGTCAACAGAGATAGAAGGTTGAGCCGGACAGGCCTTTAGGCCGTAGTCTCAACTCTTGCTTTGGTTTCCAGGTGTCACTCCTCAGAGGCTTTGGTTCGAAGAACAGGCTATGGGGCTTTCCTGAGGCACGGAACAGAACTCCTCTCGTCTCCACATGGGAAGTTTCCTTGTTGGAGCCGTGTCAAACACCTCATGTTGGAGAATCCTGCAGAGTCCCTGAGCCACCTCCACATTCCAAGGTCTCCAGGCCACCAAGCCACAGTAGGACTCATCTTCAGGAGAGTCCATTTCAACTCTCCCCTCTGGGTAGCTCACCCAGGAGCCCGCAGATTGAGCCTGCCTTGTCCTGACTAAAGAGTGGGAATATGAGGTGGCGTTCCCAGGCATCCATGCTTAGCCACCTGCTCTCGAGTCTTTCCATATGGGGCCTCTTGGAACCATCCAATAGGACTCGACTCTGTGCAGAAGGTAACCTTCAGTTTTGGAGCAGTTCACAAATCCCATCGTAGCCAAAAATTTCTGGCCTCATGAAGCCCCCACACCCTTCAGGAAGAGGCCATGCTGGACAAGAACTCTAGCCTGAGGCACGTCTCATAGTTGACATGACCTCAGTGCAGGAGATCTCGATTCAGCCTCTGCAGAGTGGGCCTGCCGTGCCCTCGGTCCCAAACCTCACGCTAGCTTGTGTTTTCAGACTTCCTTCCTCACACTCCTGGCAAACAAGCCCTCCGGACTAGGAACTCCGGAACCAAAACCCAGCCCAGTGTCTGTCCAACGGAAGAAAAACGTTTCCCTGTGGGGCTCTCCAGAAAACCCAGATGAGGATCAACCTGCTGGGGCCTCGACGGTACCCAAACTGGATAGGCTGCTCTGGGCACTCATGCTCTGCCTGACACAGCCTGAAGCCAGACGTCCAGACAGACAAGGAGACAGCTGGCCGCACACCCAGCACTTCGGACACGCCATGGTCTTATGCCGTCACCTCATCCTAACCTTGGTTTTCAGATATCTGAACCTAGACATTATATCAATTCTCCACACAGCTGGGTATAGCAAGCACAAAACAGAACTCCTCCTTCCCCATGGCTGTCAAGCTTGCTCTTGGCATGGAGTCACACCTTCAGGGTGGGAGAAACCTTCATGGCTTCTGATGCCACGCCCAAACTTGAGTGCTGCTTGGGCACAAATTCACACTGTGACCCTCAGCATGAGCCCCATGTCAAAGAAAGGCCTGTCAGGGCCTGGACCAAGAGCCCACATATGGGGCTTGCCAAGCCCCTATGCACCCAATCCTCACCACGGTTTGAATTTTCCAGTCGCCCCGCCCATACCTGGAGCTCTGCTCTGGAATCCCTTTCTTGGAGAGACCCATGAGCCAGACAACACGACTCCACCCTTCCCACAAAATGACCCCAAACTCTTGGGAGCTGGGACAGATCCCCAGAGAGGGATACTCGTCCACAGTACCTGAGGCCACCGCTCCAATCCACGGCTATCCCGGACACAACATCCAGAGACAAAAGCCTGAAGGAACGCCTCCCACTCGCCCTTGTTTCAGAGGCCCAGGAGCTCCCTCTCGGGCTGTACATCCGGCCTGCCATACCCTAGGCGCCACTCATAAGCTGAGTTTGTGTATTCAGACTTCTGTGCCCACAGCCTGGACCCACACAACATCCAGGTTAGGGCCTCTGGACCAAACAGCGAAAGATTGTGCCTGCCCTCTCCAAGGAAAGTGTGCCCAATCCATTGACCACAACCCTACAGGTTAGGGAAAAGCTCCAAGGTCCCTGAGGCCATCAATAGTATAGGCCACCCTGGACTAAGAGGGGCTCTCTGACACGAGCGGAGCAACTATCTCCACTTAGACTCTCAGACAGTGTCCTCAGAAACAGAAGGTTGAAATGGACAGGCCCCCAGGCCCTGATCTGAACCTTAGCTTTGGTTTCCATGTTTCCGTTCTCAGAGGACTGTTTTCGTAGACCAGCACATGGGGCTTTTCTGAGGCACCAAACCAAACATCTCTCATCTCCACATGGGCAGCTTTCTTACTGGGATGTATCAAACACTTCAGGTAGGAGAGTTCCGCAGGGCCACTGAACAACCAGCACATTCCAAGGTCTCCATGGACCCAAACGCACATTATGATGCATCCTCAGGAGAGGCCATTTCAACTCAGCCCCCTGGGTCGCGTGTTCCAGAGGCAGCAGATCAAACATATCTTGTCGCTAATAGCCAATGGGAATGCGAGGCATGCTGTACAGGGATCCATCCTTCGAACCCTGCTCTCCAGTCCTTCCATATGGTATGTCCTGGAGCCATGCAACAGGGCTCGAATGTCCCGCAGAAGGAAACCTTGGGGTTTGGGGCAACCTCCAAACTCAGCGTGGGAAAACTTCCTTGGCCTCATGAGGCCCCCACTTCATGAAGGTGCCATCATGGACACATACTCCAGCCTCAGCCAACGTCTGATCCTCAGCCTGACTTCAGATGCAGGAGATTTTGATTCAGCCTCTGCAGAGTGGGCCTGCTCTGCCCTTGGCTCCAATCCTCACACTAGCTTGTGTTTTCAGACTTCCGTCCTCACACTCCTGGCCCACCAACCCTCCCTACTGGGAATTCTGGGGCCACAATGAAGCACTGTGCCTGCCTCCCAGGAGAAAAACATTGTCTATGGCGCTGCCCAGAAACCCCAAATGAGGATCAAACTGCTTGGCCCTCGGCAACACCCCAATTGCATAGGCTACCTTAAACAGTGATGCTCTGTCGCAAATAGCCTGAGCCCAGACCTTCCAACAGACACCGACACAGCTGGCTGCACACCCAGCACATTGGACCCGCCACTGCCTTAGGCCACCATCCATTCCCAACCTGGGTTTTCAGTCATCGGAACCTAGACCTTATCTCCAATCCCTGCACAGGGGGGAACCTGATGCACAAGTCAGAACCCCTCCTTCCCCCTGGCAAGAAACCTTGCTGCTGGCAGTGAGTCAAACCTTCAGTGTAGGAGAAAACGGCATGGCCCATGAGGCCACGCCCAAGCGTGAGGGCCGCCTTGGGCACAAACACACATTGTGACCCTCAAAGTGAGTACCTTATTCAAGTAACGCCTCTCAGTGACTGGACCAAGAGCCCGCATATGTGGCTTGCCATGCCCATAGGCACCCAGGACTAACTAGATGGTGTGTATTCCAGTTGAGGGAACCCACTGCTGTGCTCTAGAGTCCCTCTCCTGGGGGGTCCCCTGTGGCAGAAAACAGTACTCTTCATTCCCACAGAATGAACACAAACACTTGGGAGCTTGGACAATCCCCCGAGAGGAAGGCTCTTCCTCGGCCTCTGAGACAACCCCTACCCTGACCGGACACTGTAAACGCAACACCCAGAGACAAAATCCTGAGTGACTGCCTCCCACTTGCCCTACTTTGATTTCCAGAGGATCTCCCCTCACGGACTAGAGATCAGGCCTGCCATTACATTGGCCCCTAGCTGAGCCAAGTTTGCTTTTTCAGACATCTGTCCCCACAACCCTGGCAAACACAGCCTCTAGGCTGGGTCCTCTGGAGCCATACCACAGAACCGTGCCTGCTCTCTCCTGGGAAACTGTGTCCATTCCTTTGGCCACACACCTCCAGAATATGAGAAACCTCAAGGCCTCCGAGGACATCCCACTACTGGGAGCCTCACTGGACTCACAGGGGCATTCGGACACAAGCTGAGCAGCTACATCCATGAATGCATGCACACAGATGTCAACAGAGATAGAAGGTTGAGCCGGACAGGCCTTTAGGCCGTAGTCTCAACTCTTGCTTTGGTTTCCAGGTGTCACTCCTCAGAGGCTTTGGTTCGAAGAACAGGCTATGGGGCTTTCCTGAGGCACGGAACAGAACTCCTCTCGTCTCCACATGGGAAGTTTCCTTGTTGGAGCCGTGTCAAACACCTCATTTTGGAGAATCCTGCAGAGTCCCTGAGCCACCTCCACATTCCAAGGTCTCCCAGGCCACCAAGCCACAGTAGGACTCATCTTCAGGAGAGACCATTTCAACTCTCCCCTCCGGGTAGCTCACCCAGGAGCCCGCAGATTGAGCCTGCCTTGTCCTGACTAAAGAGTGGGAATATGAGGTGGCGTTCCCAGGCATCCATGCTTAGCCACCTGCTCTCGAGTCTTTCCATATGGGGCCTCTTGGAACCATCCAATAGGACTCGACTGTCGTGCAGAAGGTAACCTTCAGTTTTGGAGCAGTTCACAAATCCCATCGTAGGCAAAACTTTCTGGCCTCATGAAGCCCCCACACCCTTCAGGAAGAGGCCATGCTGGACAAAAACTCTAGCCTGAGGCACGTCTCATAGTTGACATGACCTCAGTGCAGGAGATCTCGATTCAGCCTCTGCAGAGTGGGCCTGCCGTGCCCTCGGTCCCAAACCTCACGCTAGCTTGTGTTTTCAGACTTCCTTCCTCACACTCCTGGCAAACAAGCCCTCCGGACTAGGAACTCCGGAACCAAAACCCAGCCCAGTGTCTGCCCAACGGAAAAAAAAAACGTTTCCCTGTGGGGCTCTCCAGAAAACCCAGATGAGGATCAACCAGCTGGGGCCTCGACGGTACCCGAACTGGATAGGCTGCTCTGGGCACTCATGCTCTGCCTGACACAGCCTGAAACCAGACGTCCAGACAGACAAGGAGACAGCTGGCCGCACACCCAGCACTTCGGACACGCCATGGTCTTATGCCGTCACCTCATCCTAACCTTGGTTTTCAGATATCTGAACCTAGACATTATATCAATTCTCCACACAGCTGGGTATAGCAAGCACAAAACAGAACTCCTCCTTCCCCATGGCTGTCAAGCTTGCTCTTGGCATGGAGTCACACCTTCAGGGTGGGAGAAACCTTCATGTCTTCTGATGCCACGCCCAAACTTGAGTGCTGCTTGGGCACAAATTCACACTGTGACCCTCAGCATGAGCCCCATGTCAAAGAAAGGCCTGTCAGGGCCTGGACCAAGAGCCCACATATGGGGCTTTCCAAACCCCTATGCACCCAATCCTCACCACGGTTTGAATTTTCCAGTCGCCCCGCCCGTACCTGGAGCTCTGCTCTGGAATCCCTTTCTTGGAGAGACCCATGAGCCAGACAACACGACTCCACCCTTCCCAAAAAATGACCCCAAACTCTTGGGAGCTGGGACAAATCCCCAGAGAGGGATACTCGTCCACAGTACCTGAGGCCACCGCTCCAATCCACGGCTATCCCGGACACAACATCCAGAGACAAAAGCCTGAAGGAACGCCTCCCACTCGCCCTTGTTTCAGAGGCCCAGGAGCTCCCTCTCGGGCTGTACATCCGGCCTGCCATACCCTAGGCGCCACTCATAAGCTGAGTTTGTGTATTCAGACTTCTGTGCCCACAGCCTGGACCCACACATCATCCAGGCTAGGGCCTCTGGACCAAACAGCGAAAGATTGTGCCTGCCCTCTCCAAGGAAAGTGTGCCCAATCCATTGACCACAACCCTACAGGTTAGGGAAAAGCTCCAAGGTCCCTGAGGCCATCAATAGTATAGGCCACCCTGGACTAAGAGGGGCTCTCTGACACCAGCGGAGCAACTATCTCCACTTAGACTCTCAGACAGTGTCCCCAGAGACAGAAGGTTGAAATGGACAGGCCCCCAGGCCCTAATCTGAACCTTAGCTTTGGTTTCCATGTTTCCGTTCTCAGAGGACTGTTTTCGTAGACCAGCACATGGGGCTTTTCTGAGGCAACAACCAAACATCTCTCATCTCCACATGGGCAGCTTTCTTACTGGGATGTATCAAACACTTCAGGTAGGAGAGTTCCGCAGGGCCACTGAACAACCAGCACATTCCAAGGTCTCCATGGACCCAAACGCACATTATGACGCATCCTCAGGAGAGGCCATTTCAACTCAGCCCCCTGGGTCGCGTGTTCCAGAGGCAGCAGATCAAACATATCTTGTCGCTAATAGCCAATGGGAATGCGAGGCATGCTGTACAGGGATCCATCCTTCGAACCCTGCTCTCCAGTCCTTCCATATGGTATGTCCTGGAGCCATGCAACAGGGCTCGAATGTCCCGCAGAAGGAAACCTTGGGGTTTGGGGCAACCTCCAAACTCAGCGTGGGAAAACTTCCTTGGCCTCATGAGGCCCCCACTTCATGAAGGTGCCATCATGGACACATACTCCAGCCTCAGCCAACGTCTGATCCTCAGCCTGACTTCAGATGCAGGAGATTTTGATTCAGCCTCTGCAGAGTGGGCCTGCTCTGCCCTTGGCTCCAATCCTCACACTAGCTTGTGTTTTCAGACTTCCGTCCTCACACTCCTGGCCCACAAACCCTCCCTACTGGGAATTCTGGGGCCACAATGAAGCACTGTGCCTAACTCCCAGGAGAAAAACATTGTCTATGGCGCTGCCCAGAAACCCCAAATGAGGATCAAACTGCTTGGCCCTCGGCAACACCCCAATTGCATAGGCTACCTTAAACAGTGATGCTCTGTCGCAAATAGCCTGAGCCCAGACCTTCCAACAGACACCGACACAGCTGGCTGCACACCCAGCACATTGGACCCGCCACTGCCTTAGGCCACCATCCATTCCCAACCTGGGTTTTCAGTCATCGGAACCTAGACCTTATCTCCAATCCCTGCACAGGGGGGAACCTGATGCACAAGTCAGAACCCCTCCTTCCCCCTGGCAAGAAACCTTGCTGCTGGCAGTGAGTCAAACCTTCAGTGTAGGAGAAAACGGCATGGCCCATGAGGCCACGCCCAAGCGTGAGGGCCGCCTTGGGCACAAACACACATTGTGACCCTCAGCGTGAGTACCTTATTCAAGTAACGCCTCTCAGTGACTGGACCAAGAGCCCGCATATGTGGCTTGCCATGCCCATAGGCACCCAGGACTAACTAGATGGTGTGTATTCCAGTTGAGGGAACCCACTGCTGTGCTCTAGAGTCCCTCTCCTGGGGGGTCCCCTGTGGCAGAAAACAGTACTCTTCATTCCCACAGAATGAACACAAACACTTGGGAGCTTGGACAATCCCCCGAGAGGAAGGCTCTTCCTCGGCCTCTGAGACAACCCCTACCCTGACCGGACACTGTAAACGCAACACCCAGAGACAAAATCCTGAGTGACTGCCTCCCACTTGCCCTACTTTGATTTCCAGAGGATCTCCCCTCACGGACTAGAGATCAGGCCTGCCATTACATTGGCCCCTAGCTGAGCCAAGTTTGCTTTTTCAGACATCTGTCCCCACAGCCCTGGCAAACACAGCCTCTAGGCTGGGTCCTCTGGAGCCATAGCACAGGACCGTGCCTGCTCTCTCCTGGCAAACTGTGTCCATTCCTTTGGCCACACACCTCCAGAATATGAGAAACCTCAAGGCCTCCGAGGACATCCCACTACTGGGAGCCTCACTGGACTCACAGGGGCATTCCGACACAAGCTGAGCAGCTACATCCATGAATGCATGCACACAGATGTCAAGAGAGATAGAAGGTTGAGCCGGACAGGCCTTTAGGCCGTAGTCTCAACTCTTGCTTTGGTTTCCAGGTGTCACTCCTCAGAGGCTTTGGTTCGAAGAACAGGGTATGGGGCTTTCCTGAGGCACGGAACAGAACTCCTCTCGTCTCCACATGGGAAGTTTCCTTGTTGGAGCCGTGTCAAACACCTCATGTTGGAGAATCCTGCAGAGTCCCTGAGCCACCTCCACATTCCAAGGTCTCCCAGGCCACCAAGCCACAGTAGGACTCATCTTCAGGAGAGTCCATTTCAACTCTCCCCTCTGCGTAGCTCACCCAGGAGCCCGCAGATTGAGCCTGCCTTGTCCTGACTAAAGAGTGGGAATATGAGGTGGCGTTCCCAGGCATCCATGCTTAGACACCTGCTCTCGAGTCTTTCCATATGGGGCCTCTTGGAACCATCCAATAGGACACGACTGTCGTGCAGAAGGTAACCTTCAGTTTTGGAGCAGTTCACAAATCCCATCGTAGGCAAAACATTCTGGCCTCATGAAGCCCCCACACCCTTCAGGAAGAGGCCATGCTGGACAAGAACTCTAACCTGAGGCACGTCTCATAGTTGACATGACCTCAGTGCAGGAGATCTCGATTCAGCCTCTGCAGAGTGGGCCTGCCGTGCCCTCGGTCCCAAACCTCACGCTAGCTTGTGTTTTCAGACTTCCTTCCTCACACTCCTGGCAAACAAGCCCTCCGGACTAGGAACTCCGGAACCAAAACCCAGCCCAGTGTCTGCCCAACGGAAGAAAAACGTTTCCCTGTGGGGCTCTCCAGAAAACCCAGATGAGGATCAAGCTGCTCGGGCCTCGACGGTACCTGAACTGGATAGGCTGCTCTGGGCACTCATGCTCTGCCTGACACAGCCTGAAGCCAGACGTCCAGACAGACAAGGAGACAGCTGGCCGCACACCCAGCACTTCGGACACGCCATGGTCTTATGCCGTCACCTCATCCTAACCTTGGTTTTCAGATATCTGAACCTAGACATTATATCAATTCTCCACACAGCTGGGTATAGCAAGCACAAAACAGAACTCCTCCTTCCCCATGGCTGTCAAGCTTGCTCTTGGCATGGAGTCACACCTTCAGGGTGGGAGAAACCTTCATGGCTTCTGATGCCACGCCCAAACTTGAGTGCTGCTTGGGCACAAATTCACACTGTGACCCTCAGCATGAGCCCCATGTCAAAGAAAGGCCTGTCAGGGCCTGGACCAAGAGCCCACATATGGGGCTTTCCAAACCCCTATGCACCCAATCCTCACCACGGTTTGAATTTTCCAGTCGCCCCGCCCGTACCTGGAGCTCTGCTCTGGAATCCCTTTCTTGGAGAGACCCATGAGCCAGACAACACGACTCCACCCTTCCCAAAAAATGACCCCAAACTCTTGGGAGCTGGGACAAATCCCCAGAGAGGGATACTCGTCCACAGTACCTGAGGCCACCGCTCCAATCCACGGCTATCCCGGACACAAAATCCAGAGACAAAAGCCTGAAGGATCGCCTCCCACTCGCCCTTTTTTCAGAGGCCCAGGAGCTCCCTCTCGGGCTGTACATCCGGCCTGCCATACCCTAGGCGCCACTCATAAGCTGAGTTTGTGTATTCAGACTTCTGTGCCCACAGCCTGGACCCACACAACATCCAGGCTAGGGCCTCTGGACCAAACAGCGAAAGATTGTGCCTGCCCTCTCCAAGGAAAGTGTGCCCAATCCATTGACCACAACCCTACAGGTTAGGGAAAAGCTACAAGGTCCCTGAGGCCATCAATAGTATAGGCCACCCTGGACTAAGAGGGGCTCTCTGACACCAGCGGAGCAACTATCTCCACTTAGACTCTCAGACAGTGTCCCCAGAGACAGAAGGTTGAAATGGACAGGCCCCCAGGCCCTAATCTGAACCTTAGCTTTGGTTTCCATGTTTCCGTTCCCAGAGGACTGTTTTCGTAGACCAGCACATGGGGCTTTTCTGAGGCACCAACCAAACATCTCTCATCTCCACATGGGCAGCTTTCTTACTGGGATGTATCAAACACTTCAGGTAGGAGAGTTCCGCAGGGCCACTGAACAACCAGCACATTCCAAGGTCTCCATGGACCCAAACGCACATTATGACGCATCCTCAGGAGAGGCCATTTCAACTCAGCCCCCTGGGTCGCGTGTTCCAGAGGCAGCAGATCAAACATATCTTGTCGCTAATAGCCAATGGGAATGCGAGGCATGCTGTACAGGGATCCATCCTTCGAACCCTGCTCTCCAGTCCTTCCATATGGTATGTCCTGGAGCCATGCAACAGGGCTCGAATGTCCCGCAGAAGGAAACCTTGTGGTTTGGGGCAACCTCCAAACTCAGCGTGGGAAAACTTCCTTGGCCTCATGAGGCCCCCACTTCATGAAGGTGCCATCATGGACACATACTCCAGCCTCAGCCAACGTCTGATCCTCAGCCTGACTTCAGATGCAGGAGATTTTGATTCAGCCTCTGCAGAGTGGGCCTGCTCTGCCCTTGGCTCCAATCCTCACACTAGCTTGTGTTTTCAGACTTCCGTCCTCACACTCCTGGCCCACAAACCCTCCCTACTGGGAATTCTGGGGCCACAATGAAGCACTGTGCCTGCCTCCCAGGAGAAAAACATTGTCTATGGCGCTGCCCAGAAACCCCAAATGAGGATCAAACTGCTTGGCCCTCGGCAACACCCCAATTGCATAGGCTACCTTAAACAGTGATGCTCTGTCGCAAATAGCCTGAGCCCAGACCTTCCAACAGACACCGACACAGCTGGCTGCACACCCAGCACATTGGACCCGCCACTGCCTTAGGCCACCATCCATTCCCAACCTGGGTTTTCAGTCATCGGAACCTAGACCTTATCTCCAATCCCTGCACAGGGGGGAACCTGATGCACAAGTCAGAACCCCTCCTTCCCCCTGGCAAGAAACCTTGCTGCTGGCAGTGAGTCAAACCTTCAGTGTAGGAGAAAACGGCATGGCCCATGAGGCCACGCCCAAGCGTGAGGGCCGCCTTGGGCACAAACACACATTGTGACCCTCAGCGTGAGTACCTTATTCAAGTAACGCCTCTCAGTGACTGGACCAAGAGCCCGCATATGTGGCTTGCCATGCCCATAGGCACCCAGGACTAACTAGATGGTGTGTATTCCAGTTGAGGGAACCCACTGCTGTGCTCTAGAGTCCCTCTCCTGGGGGGTCCCCTGTGGCAGAAAACAGTACTCTTCATTCCCACAGAATGAACACAAACACTTGGGAGCTTGGACAATCCCCCGAGAGGAAGGCTCTTCCTCGGCCTCTGAGACAACCCCTACCCTGACCGGACACTGTAAACGCAACACCCAGAGACAAAATCCTGAGTGACTGCCTCCCACTTGCCCTACTTTGATTTCCAGAGGATCTCCCCTCACGGACTAGAGATCAGGCCTGCCATTACATTGGCCCCTAGCTGAGCCAAGTTTGCTTTTTCAGACATCTGTCCCCACAGCCCTGGCAAACACAGCCTCTAGGCTGGGTCCTCTGGAGCCATAGCACAGGACCGTGCCTGCTCTCTCCTGGCAAACTGTGTCCATTCCTTTGGCCACACACCTCCAGAATATGAGAAACCTCAAGGCCTCCGAGGACATCCCACTACTGGGAGCCTCACTGGACTCACAGGGGCATTCCGACACAAGCTGAGCAGCTACATCCATGAATGCATGCACACAGATGTCAAGAGAGATAGAAGGTTGAGCCGGACAGGCCTTTAGGCCGTAGTCTCAACTCTTGCTTTGGTTTCCAGGTGTCACTCCTCAGAGGCTTTGGTTCGAAGAACAGGGTATGGGGCTTTCCTGAGGCACGGAACAGAACTCCTCTCGTCTCCACATGGGAAGTTTCCTTGTTGGAGCCGTGTCAAACACCTCATGTTGGAGAATCCTGCAGAGTCCCTGAGCCACCTCCACATTCCAAGGTCTCCCAGGCCACCAAGCCACAGTAGGACTCATCTTCAGGAGAGTCCATTTCAACTCTCCCCTCTGCGTAGCTCACCCAGGAGCCCGCAGATTGAGCCTGCCTTGTCCTGACTAAAGAGTGGGAATATGAGGTGGCGTTCCCAGGCATCCATGCTTAGACACCTGCTCTCGAGTCTTTCCATATGGGGCCTCTTGGAACCATCCAATAGGACACGACTGTCGTGCAGAAGGTAACCTTCAGTTTTGGAGCAGTTCACAAATCCCATCGTAGGCAAAACATTCTGGCCTCATGAAGCCCCCACACCCTTCAGGAAGAGGCCATGCTGGACAAGAACTCTAACCTGAGGCACGTCTCATAGTTGACATGACCTCAGTGCAGGAGATCTCGATTCAGCCTCTGCAGAGTGGGCCTGCCGTGCCCTCGGTCCCAAACCTCACGCTAGCTTGTGTTTTCAGACTTCCTTCCTCACACTCCTGGCAAACAAGCCCTCCGGACTAGGAACTCCGGAACCAAAACCCAGCCCAGTGTCTGCCCAACGGAAGAAAAACGTTTCCCTGTGGGGCTCTCCAGAAAACCCAGATGAGGATCAAGCTGCTCGGGCCTCGACGGTACCTGAACTGGATAGGCTGCTCTGGGCACTCATGCTCTGCCTGACACAGCCTGAAGCCAGACGTCCAGACAGACAAGGAGACAGCTGGCCGCACACCCAGCACTTCGGACACGCCATGGTCTTATGCCGTCACCTCATCCTAACCTTGGTTTTCAGATATCTGAACCTAGACATTATATCAATTCTCCACACAGCTGGGTATAGCAAGCACAAAACAGAACTCCTCCTTCCCCATGGCTGTCAAGCTTGCTCTTGGCATGGAGTCACACCTTCAGGGTGGGAGAAACCTTCATGGCTTCTGATGCCACGCCCAAACTTGAGTGCTGCTTGGGCACAAATTCACACTGTGACCCTCAGCATGAGCCCCATGTCAAAGAAAGGCCTGTCAGGGCCTGGACCAAGAGCCCACATATGGGGCTTTCCAAACCCCTATGCACCCAATCCTCACCACGGTTTGAATTTTCCAGTCGCCCCGCCCGTACCTGGAGCTCTGCTCTGGAATCCCTTTCTTGGAGAGACCCATGAGCCAGACAACACGACTCCACCCTTCCCACAAAATGACCCCAAACTCTTGGGAGCTGGGACAAATCCCCAGAGAGGGATACTCGTCCACAGTACCTGAGGCCACCGCTCCAATCCACGGCTATCCCGGACACAACATCCAGAGACAAAAGCCTGAAGGATCGCCTCCCACTCGCCCTTTTTTCAGAGGCCCAGGAGCTCCCTCTCGGGCTGTACATCCGGCCTGCCATACCCTAGGCGCCACTCATAAGCTGAGTTTGTGTATTCAGACTTCTGTGCCCACAGCCTGGACCCACACAACATCCAGGCTAGGGCCTCTGGACCAAACAGCGAAAGATTGTGCCTGCCCTCTCCAAGGAAAGTGTGCCCAATCCATTGACCACAACCCTACAGGTTAGGGAAAAGCTACAAGGTCCCTGAGGCCATCAATAGTATAGGCCACCCTGGACTAAGAGGGGCTCTCTGACACCAGCGGAGCAACTATCTCCACTTAGACTCTCAGACAGTGTCCCCAGAGACAGAAGGTTGAAATGGACAGGCCCCCAGGCCCTAATCTGAACCTTAGCTTTGGTTTCCATGTTTCCGTTCCCAGAGGACTGTTTTCGTAGACCAGCACATGGGGCTTTTCTGAGGCACCAACCAAACATCTCTCATCTCCACATGGGCAGCTTTCTTACTGGGATGTATCAAACACTTCAGGTAGGAGAGTTCCGCAGGGCCACTGAACAACCAGCACATTCCAAGGTCTCCATGGACCCAAACGCACATTATGACGCATCCTCAGGAGAGGCCATTTCAACTCAGCCCCCTGGGTCGCGTGTTCCAGAGGCAGCAGATCAAACATATCTTGTCGCTAATAGCCAATGGGAATGCGAGGCATGCTGTACAGGGATCCATCCTTCGAACCCTGCTCTCCAGTCCTTCCATATGGTATGTCCTGGAGCCATGCAACAGGGCTCGAATGTCCCGCAGAAGGAAACCTTGTGGTTTGGGGCAACCTCCAAACTCAGCGTGGGAAAACTTCCTTGGCCTCATGAGGCCCCCACTTCATGAAGGTGCCATCATGGACACATACTCCAGCCTCAGCCAACGTCTGATCCTCAGCCTGACTTCAGATGCAGGAGATTTTGATTCAGCCTCTGCAGAGTGGGCCTGCTCTGCCCTTGGCTCCAATCCTCACACTAGCTTGTGTTTTCAGACTTCCGTCCTCACACTCCTGGCCCACAAACCCTCCCTACTGGGAATTCTGGGGCCACAATGAAGCACTGTGCCTGCCTCCCAGGAGAAAAACATTGTCTATGGCGCTGCCCAGAAACCCCAAATGAGGATCAAACTGCTTGGCCCTCGGCAACACCCCAATTGCATAGGCTACCTTAAACAGTGATGCTCTGTCGCAAATAGCCTGAGCCCAGACCTTCCAACAGACACCGACACAGCTGGCTGCACACCCAGCACATTGGACCCGCCACTGCCTTAGGCCACCATCCATTCCCAACCTGGGTTTTCAGTCATCGGAACCTAGACCTTATCTCCAATCCCTGCACAGGGGGGAACCTGATGCACAAGTCAGAACCCCTCCTTCCCCCTGGCAAGAAACCTTGCTGCTGGCAGTGAGTCAAACCTTCAGTGTAGGAGAAAACGGCATGGCCCATGAGGCCACGCCCAAGCGTGAGGGCCGCCTTGGGCACAAACACACATTGTGACCCTCAGCGTGAGTACCTTATTCAAGTAACGCCTCTCAGTGACTGGACCAAGAGCCCGCATATGTGGCTTGCCATGCCCATAGGCACCCAGGACTAACTAGATGGTGTGTATTCCAGTTGAGGGAACCCACTGCTGTGCTCTAGAGTCCCTCTCCTGGGGGGTCCCCTGTGGTAGAAAACAGTACTCTTCATTCCCACAGAATGAACACAAACACTTGAGAGCTTGGAAAATCCCCCGAGAGGAAGTCTCTTCCTCGGCCTCTGAGACAACCCCTACCCTGACCGGACACTGTAAACGCAACACCCAGAGACAAAATCCTGAGTGACTGCCTCCCACTTGCCCTACTTTGATTTCCAGAGGATCTCCCCTCACGGACTAGAGATCAGGCCTGCCATTACATTGGCACCTAGCTGAGCCAAGTTTGCTTTTCAGACATCTGTCCCCACAGCCCTGGCAAACACAGCCTCTAGGCTGGGTCCCCTGGCGCCATACCACAGGACCGTGCATGCTCTCTCCTGGGAAACTGTGTCCATTCCTTTGGCCACACACCTCCAGAATATGAGAAACCTCAAGGCCTCCGAGGACATCCCACTACTGGGAGCCTCACTGGACTCACTGGGGCATTCGGACACAAACTGAGCAGCTACATCCATGAATGCATGCACACAGATGTCAACAGAGATAGAAGGTTGAGCCGGACAGGCCTTTACGCTGTAGTCTCAACTCTTGCTTTGCTTTCCAGGTGTCACTCCTCAGAGGCTTTGGTTCGAAGAACAGGGTATGGGGCTTTCCTGAGGCACGGAACAGAACTCCTCTCGTCTCCACATGGGAAGTTTCCTTGTTGGAGCCGTGTCAAACACCTCATGTTGGAGAATCCTGCAGAGTCCCTGAGCCACCTCCACATTCCAAGGTCTCCCAGGCCACCAAGCCACAGTAGGACTCATCTTCAGGAGAGACCATTTCAACTCTCCCCTCTGGGTAGCTCACCCAGGAGCCCGCAGATTGAGCCTGCCTTGTCCTGACTAAAGAGTGGGAATATGAGATGGCGTTCCCAGGCATCCATGCTTAGACACATGCTCTCGAGTCTTTCCATATGGGGCCTCTTGGAACCATCCAATAGGACTCGACTGTCGTGCAGAAGGTAACCTTCAGTTTTGGAGCAGTTCACAAATCCCATCGTAGGCAAAACTTTCTGGCCTCATGAAGCCCCCACACCCTTCAGGAAGAGGCCATGCTGGACAAGCACTCTAGCCTGAGGCACATCTCATAGTTGACATGACCTCAGTGCAGGAGATCTCGATTCAGCCTCTGCAGAGTGGGCCTGCCGTGCCCTCGGTCCCAAACCTCACGCTAGCTTGTGTTTTCAGACTTCCTTCCTCACACTCCTGGCAAACAAGCCCTCCGGACTAGGAACTCCGGAATCAAAACCCCGCCCAGTGTCTGCCCAACGGAAGAAAAACGTTTCCCTGTGGGGCTCTCCATAAAACCCAGATGAGGATCAACCTGCTCGGGCCTCGACGGTACCCAAACTGGATAGGCTGCTCTGGGCACTCATGCTCTGCCTGACACAGCCTGAAGCCAGACGTCCAGACAGACAAGGAGACAGCTGGCCGCACACCCAGCACTTCGGACACGCCATGGTCTTATGCCGTCACCTCATCCTAACCTTGGTTTTCAGATATCTGAACCTAGACATTATATCAATTCTCCACACAGCTGGGTATAGCAAGCACAAAACAGAACTCCTCCTTCCCCATGGCTGTCAAGCTTGCTCTTGGCATGGAGTCACACCTTCAGGGTGGGAGAAAACTTCATGGCTTCTGATGCCACGCCCAAACTTAAGTGCTGCTTGGGCACAAATTCACACTGTGACCCTCAGCATGAGCCCCATGTCAAAGAAAGGCCTGTCAGGGCCTGGACCAAGAGCCCACATATGGGGCGTGCCAAGCCCCTATGCACCCAATCCTCAACACGGTTTGAATTTTCCAGTCGCCCGCCCGTACCTGGACCTCTGCTCTGGAATCCCTTTCTTGGAGAGACCCATGAGCCAGACAACACGACTCCACCCTTCCCACAAAATGACCCCAAACTCTTGGGAGCTGGGACAAATCCCCAGAGAGGGATACTCGTCCACAGTACCTGAGGCCACCGCTCCAATCCACGGCTATCCCGGACACAACATCCAGAGACAAAAGCCTGTAGGAACGCCTCCCACTCGCCCTTGTTTCAGAGGCCCAGGAGCTCCCTCTCGGGCTGTACATCCGGCCTGCCATAACCTAGGCGCCACTCATAAGCTGAGTTTGTGTATTCAGACTTCTGTGCCCACAGCCTGGACCCACACAACATCCAGGCTAGGGCCTCTGGACCAAACAGCGAAAGATTGTGCCTGCCCTCTCCAAGGAAAGTGTGCCCAATCCATTGACCACAACCCTACAGGTTAGGGAAAAGCTCCAAGGTCCCGGAGGCCATCAATAGTATAGGCCACCCTGGACTAAGAGGGGCTCTCTGACACCAGCGGAGCAACTATCTCCACTTAGACTCTCAGACAGTGTCCCCAGAGACAGAAGGTTGAAATGGACAGGCCCCCAGGCCCTAATCTGAACCTTAGCTTTGGTTTCCATGTTTCCGTTCTCAGAGGACTGTTTTCGTAGACCAGCACATGGGGCTTTCCTGAGGCACCAAACCAAACATCTCTCATCTCCACATGGGCAGCTTTCTTACTGGGATGTATCAAACACTTCAGGTAGGAGAGTTCCGCAGGGCCATCGAACAACCAGCACATTCCAAGGTCTCCATGGGCCGAAACGCACATTATGACGCATCCTCAGGAGAGGCCATTTCAACTCAGCCCCCTGGGTCGCGTGTTCCAGAGGCAGCAGATCAAACATATCTTGTCGCTAATAGCCAATGGGAATGCGAGGCATGCTGTACAGGGATCCATCCTTCGAACCCTGCTCTCCAGTCCTTCCATATGGTATGTCCTGGAGCCATGCAACAGGACTCGAATGTCCCGCAGAAGGAAACCTTGTGGTTTGGGGCAACCTCCAAACTCAGCGTGGGAAAACTTCCTTGGCCTCATGAGGCCCCCACTTCATGAAGGTGCCATCATGGACACATACTCCAGCCTTAGCCAACGTCTGATCCTCAGCCTGACTTCAGATGCAGGAGATTTTGATTCAGCCTCTGCAGAGTTGGCCTGCTCTGCCCTTGGCTCCAATCCTCACACTAGCTTGTGTTTTCAGACTTCCGTCCTCACACTCCTGGCCCACAAGCCCTCCCTACTGGGAATTCTGGGGCCACAATGAAGCACTGTGCCTGCCTCCCAGGAGAAAAACATTGTCTATGGCGCTGCCCAGAAACCCCAAATGAGGATCAAACTGCTTGGCCCTCGGCAACACCCCAATTGCATAGGCTACCTTAAACAGTGATGCTCTGTCGCAAATAGCCTGAGCCCAGACCTTCCAACAGACACCGACACAGCTGGCTGCACACCCAGCACATTGGACCCGCCACTGCCTTAGGCCACCATCCATTCCCAACCTGGGTTTTCAGTCATCGGAACCTAGACCTTATCTCCAATCCCTGCACAGGGGGGAACCTGATGCACAAGTCAGAACCCCTCCTTCCCCCTGGCAAGAAACCTTGCTGCTGGCAGTGAGTCAAACCTTCAGTGTAGGAGAAAACGGCATGGCCCATGAGGCCACGCCCAAGCGTGAGGGCCGCCTTGGGCACAAACACACATTGTGACCCTCAGCGTGAGTACCTTATTCAAGTAACGCCTCTCAGTGACTGGACCAAGAGCCCGCATATGTGGCTTGCCATGCCCATAGGCACCCAGGACTAACTAGATGGTGTGTATTCCAGTTGAGGGAACCCACTGCTGTGCTCTAGAGTCCCTTTCCTGGGGGGTCCCCTGTGGCAGAAAACAGTACTCTTCATTCCCACAGAATGAACACAAACACTTGGGAGCTTGGACAATCCCCCGAGAGGAAGGCTCTTCCTCGGCCTCTGAGACAACCCCTACCCTGACCGGACACTGTAAACGCAACACCCAGAGACAAAATCCTGAGTGACTGCCTCCCACTTCCCTGCTTTGATTTCCAGAGGATCTCCCCTCACGGACTAGAGATCAGGCCTGCCATTACATTGGCCCCTAGCTGAGCCAAGTTTGCTTTCTCAGACATCTGTCCCCACAGCCCTGGCAAACACAGCCTCTAGGCTAGGTCCTCTGGAGCCATGCCACAGGACCGTGCCTGCTCTCTCCTGGGAAACTGTGTCCATTCCTTTGGCCACACACCTCCAGAATATGAGAAACCTCAAGGCCTCCGAGGACATCCCACTACTGGGAGCCTCACTGGACTCACAGGGGCATTCGGACACAAGCTGAGCAGCTACATCAATGAATGCATGCACACAGGTGTCAACAGAGATAGAAGCTTGAGCCGGACAGGCCTTTAGGCCGTAGTCTCAACTCTTGCTTTGGTTTCCAGGTGTCACTCCTCAGAGGCTTTGGTTCGAAGAACAGGGTATGGGGCTTTCCTGAGGCACGGAACAGAACTCCTCTCGTCTCCACATGGGAAGTTTCCTTGTTGGAGCCGTGTCAAACACCTCATGTTGGAGAATCCTGCAGAGTCCCTGAGCCACCTCCACATTCCAAGGTCTCCCAGGCCACCAAGCCACAGTAGGACTGATCTTCAGGAGAGACCATTTCAACTCTCCCCTCTGGGTAGCTCACCCAGGAGCCCGCAGATTGAGCCTGCCTTGTCCTGACTAAAGAGTGGGAATATGAGATGGCGTTCCCAGGCATCCATGCTTAGACACCTGCTCACGAGTCTTTCCATATGGGGCCTCTTGGAACCATCCAATAGGACTCGACTGTCGTGCAGAAGGTAACCTTCACTTTTGGAGCAGTTCACAAATCCCATCGGAGGCAAAACTTTCTGGCCTCATGAAGCCCCCACACCCTTCAGGAAGAGGCCATGCTGGACAAGAACTCTAGCGGGAGGCACGTCTCATAGTTGACATGACCTCAGTGCAGGAGATCTCGATTCAGCCTCTGCAGAGTGGGCCTGCCGTGCCCTCGGTCCCAAACCTCACGCTAGCTTGTGTTTTCAGACTTCCTTCCTCACACTCCTGGCAAACAAGCCCTCCGGACTAGGAACTCAAGAACCAAAACCCAGCCCAGTGTCTGCCCAATGGAAGAAAAACGTTTCCCTGTGGGGCTCTCCAGAAAACCCAGATGAGGATCAACCTGCTCGGGCCTCGACGGTACCCGAACTGGATAGGCTGCTCTGGGCACTCATGCTCTGCCTGACACAGCCTGAAGCCAGACGTCCAGACAGACAAGGAGACAGCTGGCCGCACACCCAGCACTTCGGACACGCCATGGTCTTATGCCGTCACCTCATCCTAACCTTGGTTTTCAGATATCTGAACCTAGACATTATATCAATTCTCCACACAGCTGGGTATTGCAAGCACAAAACAGAACTCCTCCTTCCCCATGGCTGTCAAGCTTGCTCTTGGTATGCAGTCACACCTTCAGGGTGGGAGAAACCTTCATGGCCCCTGATGCCACGCCCAAACTTGAGTGCTGCTTGGGCACAAATTCACACTGTGACCCTCAGCATGAGCCCCATGTCAAAGAAAGGCCTGTCAGGGCCTGGAACAAGAGCCCACATATGGGGCTTGCCAAGCCCCTATGCACCCAATCCTCACCACGGTTTGAATTTTCCAGTCGCCCCGCCCGTACCTGGAGCTCTGCTCTGGAATCCCTTTCTTGGAGAGACCCATGAGCCAGACAACACGACTCCACCCTTCCCACAAAATGACCCCAAACTCTTGGGAGCTGGGACAAATCCCCAGAGAGGGATACTCGTCCACAGTACCTGAGGCCACCGCTCCAATCCACGGCTATCCCGGACACAACATCCAGAGACAAAAGCCTGAAGGAACGCCTCACACTCGCCCTTGTTTCAGAGGCCCAGGAGCTCCCTCTCGGGCTGTACATCCGGCCTGCCATACCCTAGGCGCCACTCATAAGCTGAGTTTGTGTATTCAGACTTCTGTGCCCATAGCCTGGACCCACACAACATCCAGGCTAGGGCCTCTGGACCAAACAGCGAAAGATTGTGCCTGCCCTCTCCAAGGAAAGTGTGCCCAATCCATTGACCACAACCCTACAGGTTAGGGAAAAGCTCCAAGGTCCCTGAGGCCATCAATAGTATAGGCCACCCTGGACTAAGAGGCGCTCTCTGACACCAGCGGAGCAACTATCTCCACTTAGACTCTCAGACAGTGTCCCCAGAGACAGAAGGTTGAAATGGACAGGCCCCCAGGCCCTAATCTGAACCTTAGCTTTGGTTTCCATGTTTCCGTTCTCAGAGGACTGTTTTCGTAGACCAGCACATGGGGCTTTCCTGAGGCACCAAACCAAACATCTCTCATCTCCACATGGGCAGCTTTCTTACTGGGATGTATCAAACACTTCAGGTAGGAGAGTTCCGCAGGGCCACCGAACAACCAGCACATTCCAAGGTCTCCATGGACCCAAACGCACATTATGACGCATCCTCAGGAGAGGCCATTTCAACTCAGCCCCCTGGGTCGCGTGTTCCAGAGGCAGCAGATCAAACATATCTTGTCGCTAATAGCCAATGGGAATGCGAGGCATGCTGTACAGGGATCCATCCTTCGAACCCTGCTCTCCAGTCCTTCCATATGGTATCTCCTGGAGCCATGCAACAGGACTCGAATGTCCCGCAGAAGGAAACCTTGTGGTTTGGGGCAACCTCCAAACTCAGCGTGGGAAAACTTCCTTGGCCTCATGAGGCCCCCACTTCATGAAGGTGCCATCATGGACACATACTCCAGCCTCAGCCAACGTCTGATCCTCAGCCTGACTTCAGATGCAGGAGATTTTGATTCAGCCTCTGCAGAGTGGGCCTGCTCTGCCCTTGGCTCCAATCCTCACACTAGCTTGTGTTTTCAGACTTCCGTCCTCACACTCCTGGCCCACAAACCCTCCCTACTGGGAATTCTGGGGCCACAATGAAGCACTGTGCCTGCCTCCCAGGGGAAAATCATTGTCTATGGCGCTGCCCAGAAACCCTAAATGAGGATCAAACTGCTTGGCCCTCGGCAACACCCCAATTGCATAGGCTACCTTAAACAGTGATGCTCTGTCGCAAATAGCCTGAGCCCAGACCTTCCAACAGACACCGACACAGCTGGCTGCACACCCAGCACATTGGACCCGCCACTGCCTTAGGCCACCATCCATTCCCAACCTGGGTTTTCAGTCATCGGAACCTAGACCTTATCTCCAATCCCTGCACAGGGGGGAACCTGATGCACAAGTCAGAACCCCTCCTTCCCCCTGGCAAGAAACCTTGCTGCTGGCAGTGAGTCAAACCTTCAGTGTAGGAGAAAACGGCATGGCCCATGAGGCCACGCCCAAGCGTGAGGGCCGCCTTGGGCACAAACACACATTGTGACCCTCAGCGTGAGTACCTTTTTCAAGTAACGCCTCTCAGTGACTGGACCAAGAGCCCGCATATGTGGCTTGCCATGCCCATAGGCACCCAGGACTAACTAGATGGTGTGTATTCCAGTTGAGGAAACCCACTGCTGTGCTCTAGAGTTCCTCTCCGGGGGGGGGTCCCCTGTGACAGAAAACAGTACTCTTCATTCCCAAAGAATGAACACAAACACTTGGGAGCTTGGACAATCCCCCGAGAGGAAGGCTCTTCCTCGGCCTCTGAGACAACCCCTACCCTGACCGGACACTGTAAACGCAACACCCAGAGACAAAATCCTGAGTGACTGCCTCCCACTTCCCTACTTTGATTTCCAGAGGATCTCCCCTCACGGACTAGAGATCAGGCCTGCCATTACATTGGCCCCTAGCTGAGCCAAGTTTGCTTTCTCAGACATCTGTCCCCACAGCCCTGGCAAATACAGCCTCTAGGCTAGGTCCTCTGGAGCCATACCACAGGACCGTGCCTGCTCTCTCCTGGGAAACTGTGTCCATTCCTTTGGCCACACACCTCCAGAATATGAGAAACCTCAAGGCCTCCGAGGACATCCCACTACTGGGAGCCTCACTGGACTCACAGGGGCATTCGGACACAAGCTGAGCAGCTACATCCATGAATGCATGCACACAGGTGTCAACAGAGATAGAAGCTTGAGCCGGACAGGCCTTTAGGCCGTAGTCTCAACTCTTGCTTTGGTTTCCAGGTGTCACTCCTCAGAGGCTTTGGTTCGAAGAACAGGGTATGGGGCTTTCCTGAGGCACGGAACAGAACTCCTCTCGTCTCCACATGGGAAGTTTCCTTGTTGGAGCCGTGTCAAACACCTCATGTTGGAGAATCCTGCAGAGTCCCTGAGCCACCTCCACATTCCAAGGTCTCCCAGGCCACCAAGCCACAGTAGGACTGATCTTCAGGAGAGACCATTTCAACTCTCCCCTCTGGGTAGCTCACCCAGGAGCCCGCAGATTGAGCCTGCCTTGTCCTGACTAAAGAGTGGGAATATGAGATGGCGTTCCCAGGCATCCATGCTTAGACACCTGCTCTCGAGTCTTTCCATATGGGGCCTCTTGGAACCATCCAATAGGACTCGACTGTCGTGCAGAAGGTAACCTTCACTTTTGGAGCAGTTCTCAAATCCCATCGGAGGCAAAACTTTCTGGCCTCATGAAGCCCCCACACACTTCAGGAACAGTCCATGCTCGACAAGAACTCTAGCCTGAGGCACGTCTCATAGTTGACATGACCTCAGTGCAGGAGATCTCGATTCAGCCTCTGCAGAGTGGGCCTGCCGTGCCCTCGGTCCCAAACCTCACGCTAGCTTGTGTTTTCAGACTTCCTTCCTCACACTCCTGGCAAACAAGCCCTCCGGACTAGGAACTCCAGAACCAAAACCCAGCCCAGTGTCTGCCCAACGGAAGAAAAACGTTTCCCTGTGGGGCTCTCCAGAAAACCCAGATGAGGATCAACCTGCTCGGGCCTCGACGGTACCCGAACTGGATAGGCTGCTCTGGGCACTCATGCTCTGCCTGACACAGCCTGAAGCCAGACGTCCAGACAGACAAGGAGACAGCTGGCCGCACACCCAGCACTTCGGACACGCCATGGTCTTATGCCGTCACCTCATCCTAACCTTGGTTTTCAGATATCTGAACCTAGACATTATATCAATTCTCCACACAGCTGGGTATTGCAAGCACAAAACAGAACTCCTCCTTCCCCATGGCTGTCAAGCTTGCTCTTGGCATGGAGTCACACCTTCAGGGTGGGAGAAACCTTCATGGCCCCAGATGCCACGCCCAAACTTGAGTGCTGCTTGGGCACAAATTCACACTGTGACCCTCAGCATGAGCCCCATGTCAAAGAAAGGCCTGTCAGGGCCTGGAACAAGAGCCCACATATGGGGCTTGCCAAGCCCCTATGCACCCAATCCTCACCACGGTTTGAATTTTCCAGTCGCCCCGCCCGTACTTGGATGTCTGCTCTGGAATCCCTTTCTTGGAGAGACCCATGAGCCAGACAACACGACTCCACCCTTCCCACAAAATGACCCCAAACTCTTGGGAGCTGGGACAAATCCCCAGAGAGGGATTCTCGTCCACAGTACCTGAGGCCACCGCTCCAATCCACGGCTATCCCGGACACAACATCCAGAGACAAAAGCCTGATGGAACGCCTCCCACTCGCCCTTGTTTCAGAGGCCCAGGAGCTCCCTCTCGGGCTGAACATCCGGCCTGCCATACCCTAGGCGCCACTCATAAGCTGAGTTTGTGTATTCAGACTTCTGAGCCCACAGCCTGGACCCACACAACATCCAGGCTTGGGCCTCTGGACCAAACAGCGAAAGATTGTGCCTACCCTCTCCAAGGAAAGTGTGCCCAATCCATTGACCACAACCCTACAGGTTAGGGAAAAGCTCCAGGGTCCCTGAGGCCATCAATAGTATAGGCCACCCTGGACTAAGAGGGGCTCTCTGACACCAGCGGAGGAACTATCTCCACTTTGACTCTCACACAGTGTCCCCAGAGACAGAAGGTTGAAATGGACAGGCCCCCAGGCCCTAATCTGAACCTTAGCTTTGGTTTCCATGTTTCCGTTCTCAGAGGACTGTTTTCGTAGACCAGCACATGGGGCTTTTCTGAG